>NC_056733.1:1594031266-1594348537 GCF_019279795.1 Protopterus annectens
GATATCATGCAGGTCTTAACCGCCAAAGCTCACAGTTTAAACAGAAGATAATTCACTGTACCACTTGTATAAGACAGAAACTGAATAACAATGAAGGAAACTACTACCCCCACCTATTACTGGCTATGCAGGTTTTTAACAAGCCTTAACTGAAAATACCACATGCACTACTGAAAAAACAGTCAACTTCTAGCTAGATATTGCTCAATGCAACACAAACAAATTACTTTAAAAAGTGCAGATAAAAGTTACTTGGCTACACTTATGCGTTCAGGTTGATATCATGCAGGTCTTAACCGGCCAATGCTCACAGTTTAAACAGAAGATAATTCACTGTACCATTTGTATAAGACAGAAACTGAATAACAATGAAGGAAACTATTACCCCCACCTATTACTGGCTATGCAGGTTTTTAACAAGCCTTAACTGAAAATACCACATGCACTACTGAAAAAACAGTCAACTTCTAGCTAGATATTGCTCAATGCAACACAAACAAATTACTTTAAAAAGTGCAGATAAAAGTTACTTAGCTACACTTATGCATTCAGGTTGATATCATGCAGGTCTTAACCGGCCAAAGCTCACAGTTTAAACAGAAGATAATTCACTGTACCACTTGTATAAGACAGAAACTGAATAACAAATATAATATGGCAGCCACATGGTGGAACTGTGTGCATGCAGACACACACACACATAAACCAGACACCTAAGGCTAACACATACCCGCACACATTACATCAACATTGGCCCATAGCAGTACTCTTGCCCCTCACACACACACACACACACACACACACACACACACACACACACACACACACACACACACACATACATGTCGATTGGATGGCTCACTGTAGGCCTCTGGCAAACCAACAACACACCCTGTGCATATGATGAAACCTGTGCCACCTCCTGTCATCTGTAACATTGATGCAGAAACAGACTACCATGGTGCTGATGCACAGGGTGACTTTTTAGCAGTATAGCAATGTTAGCATGTTGTCAGCAGTAGAGTGTAATGATATGCTTGAAGGTGTTGCTGAGCAGGCATGATGCATTAAAGCTATGATTGTCAATGTACTATTGTTTACACCAGGGTTAGTTCCAATAGTATATTGTCCGCCCACGTGCCACTTGGCTGATGTGTGTAGTATTGGCAGCATGTGTTAGAGAATAGGCAGTATGTGTGGGATGCGTGTAGCACAGATTTGCAGGTGCACATTTGTGAACATGGTGGAGGTGCACTGCCTGCATGTACGTGCATAGTGGACACATGGGCAGGGTGATATGCCCTGTATTAAACAGTAACAATCCATAGTTTCTATTGGTGGCCAGTATGCATTGTACTACACACATTTCGGAACTTGACTACACATGTGTGTATGACATGGTTTGACACTGTGCTGTGGGTGATACTGTTACTATCTGCCATTGTTTTGCATTCTGGTAGTATACATAACTTCAACAGCCTGACCATAACCAATTGTTGGATGATGTCTTGACAACTGACACACAGATGTAGGACACACAACAACATTTGAATCCTTCAGGTACTATACTATGCCAGTAACCAGTGGTATTCACCTGCACCCATTACTGAGACCACTCCTGTTTGGCATATAGCTCTCTTAGGTACAGGCAATCACAGTAGGGATATGTCCGTCCATACATAATGCATACAGTGGCCTATAATGCATTCTCCAGATGACACATACATCCTCCACAAGGGTATCATACAGACAGATACCTGTTGTCAAACCCATGCTGTAAAGCTATAAGCCAAACTAAGCATAGTCATCCACCTTTACGGAACATAGTATCCCCACAGTACCACATAGGTAGTAGCCACCAACATGATGAACAGGTACCGATGTGTACATGCAACCAAGTGTTACGTCATCTCTACTTTGAGAATCACATTTCCAAAGGTATTTTGAAATCCCTCGGTGGATCACATAAGTAATAAGGGGTCTGCATGCATATCCACAAAGGTTGTTGTACACCTATAATGAATAGTCATCATTGACAGACTTTGCTGCGTTTGAACAGGTCTGACATATACCTCAGCCATAAACCTACACTCACACAATTCAATAGAAACCGTAATGAGTGTGTGTGACATGGATGACCTAGGCCAGGGATCACTGCAGTGGCTGGCCTTGTCACAAGCATACAAATGTGACCTAAGGTCTGGGAAGCAGCAGCACAGTCTGGCAAAGATGACAGATGTGTTCTTGGAGAAAGCAGGGTTCCCACACATGCAATAATTGAGGTAACATGTACGTATATGTATTTGCCACACAGCTACCTCACATGTGCAATGCATACTGATATGTCATAAAGTAGTAAAAGCAAAACCCACAACACATTTTACAACAGTGTCACATACAGAGCACACACACTCACCAAGTGCAGGATTCAAACCCCTACCTAACTACTTCATAATACTAGAGGAATACGCATTAACACGACGTGCTATACACATTACTGGGAGTTCTCTTTTCCACAGGTATATTTGTAGGATGGTGACATCATCAGACTTGACAAAGATAAGTATACCACTGGTAAGGTGTTCTACTACTCTCCAAAAATGTTGTTCCTCTCCAAGGCAATTACACACAAACACACACACACACACACACACACACACACACACACACACACACACACACACACAGTTGTCAAGTGCAGGATTCAAACCCCTACCTAACTACTTCATGATACTAGAGGAGTACGCATTAACACAACACGCTATACACATTACTGGGAGGTATCTTTTCCACAGGTATATTTGTAGGATGGTGACATCATCAGACTTGACAAAGATAAGTATACCACTTGTAATATGTTCTACTACTCTACAAAAAGGTTGCTCCTCTCCAAGGTGATTACACACACACACACACACACACACACACACACACACACACACACACACACACACACACACACACACACACACACACAGTTGTCAGTGCAGGATTCAAACACCTACCTAACTAATTCTTGATACTAGAGGAGTGCGCATTAACACGTCGCGCTATACACATTACTGGGAAGTTTCTTTCCACAGGTATATTTGCAGGATGGTGACATCATCAGACTTGACGAAGATTAGTATACCACTTTTAAGGTGTTTTACTACTCTCCAAAAAGGTTGCTCCTTCCCAAGGAGACCACACACACACACACACACACACACACACACACACACACACACACACACACACACACACACACGTCAAATGCAGGATTCAAACCCCTACCTAACTACTTAACTACCTAACTACTTTATGATACTACAGGAGTACACATTTACACAACGCGCTATACACATTACTGAGTTCTCCTTTCCACAGGTATATTTGTAGGATGGTGACATCACCAGACTATACAAACTGGGCTACATAGAAGGAATGTCTAAACACTTTGCATTGTGATCATCAAAGGGGAGTTTACTATCTACCTGCATCCCCAGGGCCATAATGACTTTCTCCATACATACTGGATTACCACCTATGTGGTAATTTGTGTGCACTTTGTTTTACCCAAAGGGGATGACTATGCATTCTTTGGCATTCAGCTTGAGGGCATTGTTTTGACTCTGTAAGACACTTCTGGAGGATGTCTGTGTCAGCTGTAGAGTCGATTATGGACCACAGTTAGCAGTCATCTGCAAACCTGTTCAGCCATACACCTCCCATGCTTGCCTGTACCTCTGAGCAGTATCTACTGAACAGGTGGGGTCCCAGGACCAAGACCTGTGGGATGCCATTTGTGACTGGCTTAGAGTCGGACATGGCACCCGCAACTCTGAACATGTGTGTTTGATCTGTGAGCCACTTGGCCACCCATCCTGTGACATAGCTGTTAATGTTCAAGCTGGTACGCTTGTCCATGATGACAGATTGGGGAATGGTGTAGAAAGTCCTTAGTGAGGTCCAGATGTGCTGTGTGGACTACTTTCACCTCCATCTATGTCCTTGGTAACTGTTTGAAATAAGTCAACTAGGTTTAGGAGCCAGGGTCTGCCTTTAACAAGGCGAAGTTGTGTAGAATCCAGTGTCTGGAGGTCACCAATGTCTCTGTTTATGGGTTCCCTGACAATTTGATCAATAGCTTTGTAGACCAGGCTGAGTAGACATAGGGCAATGGTTTCCAGGTTCTGTTGTGGCACCCCCTTTGTGGAGCTGGATGACTGTTAGTGTATGCCATTCTTTGGGTACATAGCCTGTGGTACGCTTGAGTCTGGACAGTGAATGTAGGTGAGGGTGTAGTTCCTTTTGGGCCTAGTGTAAGACGCAGCCTGGGACACCATCCAGTCCCATTGATGCTGTGTTCTTAGCTTTGGAGAGGGCTGTCTTTACCTGCATGTCCATGACTTCTGGGGCTCTGCATCCTTCTGTGATGGACACAGGCCCTTTTGGGGGTGATGGGGAGAGTTTACACTGAGCTTGTCCCCCTGGATGTGGGCAATGAAAGTTGGTTCAGTGTATTTCATTCCATTTTTCAGTAGCTGACAGCATATTTGGAAGTTGACACCTACATGTCTGGTATAGCTACCGAAGGCTTTGTGGTTGTTATTCTTACATTCCTTGGCTATTTGTCTTTAGAAACTGTCCTTGGATTATTTTATGAGCGATCATTGTTTCTTCCTAATAATGATCAGTGATGCCTTTCCTTTAGTGAAGTTGGCTCTATCATGTGTTCGTTTCCTCCTTCTGTTGTCTAGCTTATTTATGGGCAACAGCCACCTGTTGTCTTATTTTTGGAGGAGTGCATTTGTGATGTCTCGTTCCATGCATCCCTGCAGATGCTCATAGGATGCACTTGTAAATGATTTGGCAGATTGTATACCATTATCCTATAGCAAGAGGTCTTTGGAACGTTCCACTTTGGTCTTGGGAAGTGTGCAGTTTGCTTTTGAAAATGTCTTCACAGTGGTTTCATTGACTGGGTGGGGGGGGGCGGGATGTGGATCTCCAGTGTGATTACTTTATGATCTGATATTACCAGCGAGGGGTTTATCTCTGTTGTGGAACACTGGTACCCTATGTTGGTGATGATCATGTCCAGTATGTTGTCACCTCCAGTGGGCATGGTGACCAGTTGTTCCAATGTGTTAGAGTTTTTAAACTCTAGGAAACATTGGGCAAAGGACATTGTACACGAGTAATTCTCCCACTCAATGTTTGGGTAGTTGTAATCTCCTCATATAATGGTGTTTGATAGGACCTTTATATTTCCACTGTTCTCAGGAATACTGAGTGAGGTTCCTGAGACAAGGTAGGTGATCTGTAGCAGGCTACAATCAGATGAGCAGCTTTGCGCAATGCTAGTTGCACTTGCATGGTCCCAAGGCCTCATGCTGTGCCACTAACCTGAAGGTGTGGGTATCCATAAGGTAAATGGGTACACCCCTTCCTTTTGTATTTCACTCGTGGTTTTGGGTCCGAAGGTCAGAGGGATTGTGAGTGTTTTACGTGGAGCATGTCCAACAGCTCTGTGTTTGACATAGCTTTGTATGTTAGGCAGTGAACACCTCTGAGTAGGCGATATGCAAGGGAGTACGGATGGAGCATTTTGAGATGGTCTGTGTATGGCATGTATTTCAGGGTGCTAATGCTCTTTGTGAGGTATTGCTGTAGGCTTTCCAGTTGTCTTGTGAGGTACATAGCAAAAGTGGCGTTATACTCTATTATAGTTTTAGTGAGTGATGAGTAGAGGGGAACAATGTCCTCTTCTATTCTGCATGAGAAACATTTTGTGATGAGGTGTGCCACATAGTTTCCTGACTACTGTGGGAATGTGATTATCACAGTTGTGTCTACTGTCCACCTGTGACCCAAGGTCTCTCGTCATACTTTCAGTGTGAAGTATACTACCACCTATGTTGTAGTTCTTGGCTGCAGAGTTTTTAACAAAGGGGATAATAATGCACCTTTTGGCACTGAGCTAGAGCCCATGGCTTTGACAACAGCCATCTGTCTCAGTGAGGCCCTTTTGTAGGATGTCCACATCTTTAGCGTTTACAATTATGGCTCCTAGTTTGCAATCCTCTGGAAACTTCAGTAGCCACAGACCATCCATGTTAAAGTTTACTTCAGGGAAGTAGATACTAACACAGCCTGGGAAGTTATCTGGTCACATGGCTGCTGTGATACTGACTTTGGAGAATGTTTTTTACCTGTGCAGCCGTGATGACAGCAACTTTGCAGTCTTCCATTATAGAGATGTGCTCTTTCATGGGTGAGAGGGGGGTAAAGTTAACACTGATCCTATCCTGCCAGGATGTTGGCAATATCAGTTGGGTCTGTATATTTAGTGCCATTGAGCTGTAACTCAGAACAGATCTGAGTGTAGCCATGACAAGGACCTGTCTGTTGGGCAGAGATCTCCTGAGTAGACAGTATGCAACAAAGTACAGATTGAGTTACATTCAGTCTTGTTGCATGGGGCAACTATTTGAGGCCAGTAATCCTCTTAAGGTACTTCAGTGGTCTTTCTGGCTGCTGAACGTGCCTAGTCAGATTCATCGCAAGTGTGTTGTGGTACTCTCTGACGGGTCTGATGACTGCTGAGTAGTTGGAACCTCCTTTGACCTACATGCACAGACCTTGGCAGTTTGTGTGAACACATAGCATGATTTTCTGACCACTTTGTGAATGTGTTTCTGGAAGTAGAGATGACTATCCACATTTGTCCACAGATCCCTTATTATAACATCCGTGTTTAGGCTAAGTGTGTGAGCATGCCCAGTATGACCTTTCAGTATGTTGCTGCATGACATTTGCTTTGTTTATTTAAGTGTGCGAGCATGCCCAGTATGACCTTTCAGTGTGATGCTGAATGAAATCCACTACATTTGTTGGAGTGTGTGAGCACACCCGGTATAGACATTTATACTATACGTGTATGGAAAATCAAGTTGTATTTTTACAGCAGGGCTCACCTTTGTGTCACAGATCAACAGGGATCATGCTGTGCCTGCAGAGCTTCCATGAGACACTTTGCATAGACTTATCAACATTTCTACATACAGGGGGGACAGTTATTCTTTGTACATTTCTACCTGGGGGTACACCTGATTGTTACTGTGGGTGTACATAGGATGAGGGTTTCACCTGACACTTAAACACATTTGCTATGTCTGCACTGCTATGTACGGCACACCATTTCAGTCTGTACTGTTGCCTATCGTACTGACTTGAGGCATACTACTGTGCTACAGATCCTAGCGTCCAATGTCACGTATATTAGATTGCGACTTCATAGCCTACACAACCCATATCACACCGCCTGGCCTGATGTTCTCTGTCTGCATAGGCCTGTGGGGGAGGTTACCCATATGCATCTTTAGAGGCATGATACAATATTTCTTTGTGTTTGCATTAGTATACAATTGTCCTGCTGTGTCTGTGTCACTGAAATGCTATCATGGCTTAGTGGTTCAGTACTGTGAGTATAGTGCACAGTATCCTGGGTTCGAGCCCTGTCACTGCTTTTTATTTTCATGCTGGGCAGACCAGACTGCTTAAGGAACAGTAAAGCAAATATGAGCATGTTTACCCGACTTTGCTCAACTTTGCCTGACCTTGCCCAACACTGCTCAACATTGCCCGACGTTGTGCTAGTTAGCACGGGCAATTTTGTTTACATATACTAAATATTGGTAAAAGCTGCTTAGCACTGCTTTATATTGCTAAAAAAATGGCAATCATGCCTCAGGTGGTGCTGCAAGGCTGCCTATGTCGGATGCACATACTACACTCCCTATACATGTTTGGAAACAGGTAGTGTCAAATAAGGCATCCCTTTTATTTTATGTGCGAGTCAGAGAGAGGTATCATTTCCAGGGTTCCTACTGAGCCAGTGTATGTGCTATGCGTTGCCTCTTTGCCAAGGCCAAGGCATACTGGGCACGCCTCCTTCTGCCTACTGGGGCAGGCTCAAGTTGTTCCTCCTCCGAGTCAAGCTGTGCCTGTGCAGGCCTTGGCAATGGTGGAGGGCTGTTTGGCCCTGCACCATGCTGTTCCTGCTGCAGCTGTTTTCATAGGATCATATTGTGTAGCATGGCACATACCATGACAATTTGGGTACATGTAGTTGGTGAGTACTGCAAGGCTCCACCAGATGTGTCCAGGCACCGGAACCGTGACTTGAGCATCCCAAAAACATGCTCAATTACATTTCGTGTTTGTGCGTGTGCCTCATTATGGAGTTCTTGTTCAGGTGTGTGTGCATTTTTGATGGGTGTCATCAGCCACGGCTCCAGTGCGTATCCAGCATCCCCCACTAGATGACCGTCAGGGATGTCCCCATTGGCAAATGTCTGGTACAGCTGCATTAGATGCAAGATATGGGAATCATGGTAGCTTCCAGGGCAACCAGCACACACATTGAGTATTATGCCCTGGGCATCGCACAGGACCTGGCAGTTGATGGAGTGGAAGCCCTTGCGGTTGATGTAGGCCCTACCCCGCTCACCGGCTGGTGCTTTGATGTGTATGTGCGTGCAGTCAATTGCACCCACTACCTCAGGGTATTCCGCTATTTGCTGGAAGAGATGCATATTGCTGGCCAATACCTCATGGGAATTGGGGAAATATACATGATCACCGACATGTGCTGACATGGCATTCAGGAAATGGTGCAGTACCCTGGATGCTGATGCCTGTGAAATCCCCATCATATCACCAGTTGGTCTCTGGAAGGTACCTATTGCTAGTATTCTTAGGCCAACACATACCTTGGTTTCCACTGGGATGGGTTCCCCTCTGTTGGTTCTGTGTGTGAGGTGTGGCCTGCACAGCTCAACAATTTGCTGCAGGAGGTCTCTGTCCACTCTATAGCGCTCTACTATCTCTAGCTCATGTAGCCCCCGGTAGGTTACCCTGGGTCTGTACACTCTTCTCCGTCTCCTCATTGTGGGTTGCTCAGCAGCATTCGCAATGGCACCACCCTCAGCATCTTGCACATGTTGACTTATAATAGCAATGGCAGCCCCTAACATTTTTTTGTATCAGTTAAGCTTTTTAAGTTTTCACTTCTCTTTGTATTCTGCAGTGTTTCTGAGAAAAACATGGGGGAATGTTGCTTGCAGAGTTTTAAGTGCTGGGCTAGTGTACTGCCTGTGTAATTGGCTGATTCTGATTGATTTCACCTGGCAGCTCTGCTAGTTCTTCTTGGTTAACTTCCTACTACTTCTTTTCCTTCCTTTTCCCTTTCTGTTTCCACAGGGGGCAGTGCCACACACACGAGTGCGCACACAGGCTTACACAAGCTTACACAGGCTTAGGCGGTTGCACATTAGCGCACACAGGCTTAGACAGCCTTACACAGGCTTACACGGGCGCACACAGGCTTAGACGGGTTTACAGGTGTGCACACGCACGCACACAGTGTAAGCAGCTTTGCAAGAAACTTTCGTGATATCCACGGCGTACACCTTTGGTTTCTGGGTTTCAGTTAAGACAATTGTAGACAAGCCTCTTCCAGTCATGAGTAACTCACAGCAAACACATGCCCCTCTGCTCCAATAAGCTTACAGTCTTTGATACATACCCCCTCATGATGTCACCTATTTTCTACTCTGTTACTCCCCCAATCCTACTCTTACACTCTAGGGACATAGTTCACATGGCAGGGAAAATTGGGATTCACTATCCTTATCCTCATTTGCATAGGATTGCCTACTAATGCTTGGTTACATCTCTCAGACTGAGCTTCCCCCCTTAGCAACCACTACTCAGTAGCCATGTTGTCTACAGCCTGCCATTCACATGCATGGCAGAAGAATATTTTTAATAAAATGCCTATTTTTGGCTTTAATTTTGTTTTTAAAGGTTTTTACAGCGCCGCCTGTTTGAGCGGCACTGCGCTACACTTAAACATCGGAGATCGGGAGGAAAAAATTTATTTTTTATTATTTTGCAATGGATAAAAATGCCAGTGGCCTTATATTTGGCCATTGGCATGCTTCCTCAACTGGATGCATCCTTTATTTGGAGCTGTCATAGCTCCGTTTTGCTATTTGCAGAATGGTACTCAGTTACCAATGGAGTACATTTCTGCAAATAACACTACTCTTACACGGACAGGTTAGTGCTTCCTGGATCGCAGATTTACCTCATTTGCATAGCTTTCAGCAGCAAATGAGGTAATTTGCATAACCTAACACTGTCCATGCAAGAGTAGTTTTAGGAGCTCTCATGCACGCCCCTGCCAGCTGTTTCTGGATCGCTCGGCAGACATATGGCGGTCTGGAGTCTTACTCTACTCAGACTCCATGCAAGCCTTTGTGAATCCGGCCCAATATTATGAGAGCATATTACATATATTTTGCTTTTTATTAACATAACTTATTTCATTATTACAACCTTGATATTTAACCCTTAGTAAACATAGTATGTCCCAACAGAGATACCCTTGATGGTAACTACATTATGGTACTATGTATGGTTTCTCATGCACCTCATTTTGACATTACCAACTAGAAGTTTTTTGCCCCAGTAATAAAGCACATACATTTAACATATATTTCAGTATGTAAAAGTAATTTACGACAAAATTATAAGACTGTTGCACTCTGAACAACTTGTCACACTCTAGCAGTCCGATGACTAGTCCCGGAGATGGGGTCTAAGTAACGTAATCATATGTACTCTGCTGACAAGGAGCTGATCGTCACTATCCAATTACATTTAAACAGCCACAAAGTTATTTTGTTTAAGAGAAATATTAAAACTAGACTGTACAGCCAAAAGCGGTGTAGTTGACAAGTAGGCACTAATGGAAAAGCTTTATCTCCCTTAGCCCCCCCACCCCGTAAATCCCGGAGTGCCAGTTTAGCACTTCGTATTCAAAAACAGTTACAAACTCTTCTTTTTCACCTTTTCGTTACGCACAGATTTAGTTTATCAGCATCATGAAGCACTTTATGGTATGATTAATTTGGGAGGAGGCATCGTACAGCAAAGCGGAATACTGATTTTTTTCGCTCTTACACTTCCGAGGAAATTGTGTTGTCTTAGCCTCCCCTGTAACACAAGAAGAAACAAGTGTGTTGACTGGGTGTTAGTAGGATGAGTGAGTAAGGGCGAATTGCAGCTTCTGGCTGTACAGTCTAGTTTTAATCTTTCTCTTTAACAAAAAAACTTCATGGCTGTTAAAATGTAATTGGATAGTGACGATCAGCTCCTTGTCAGCTGATAAAAGTGTGTTCTGTAACGTATTTCACATTATTAAAGATTTACAGATGATGGACCAGAAAGCAGAATTATGTGATTTCTGCTATAGATGAGGACTGGAGATTATCACGGAATACTTTGAATAACAACAGCATGCTTTGTTAAGACACTGCAGCTCCTCAATTCCCATCCCTGCTTAGCACCTCAGTGTAGTTAGAGACAATCAAATATAAAGTGTCTTGGGCACTAGTTTTGATTTCTTTTCGTTTACTGTGTACCCTAGGCAAGTTAGCAATCTTTTTACAAATGCCAGGTGCTTTAGAAGAATGTCCTTGCTCTCTGCTTGAATAAGGCAGTCGTCCAAGTAGGGACATATTTGAATTCCTTTTTGTCTGCAAAATGCAATTACTGGTACCAGGCATTTTTGTGCAGACCCTGGGTGCAGTAGATAAGCCAAAGGGCAGTGCAGAGAATTGGTAATGCATTGAGCCTGCTATAAATCTGAGGTATCTTCTGCACGATTGTCTGACTGGGACGTGCAGGTATGCCTCCTTGAGATCCAAAGTAACTAGCCAAGCCTCCTTGCCCAGCATGGGCAGAAGTTGTTGTAGTGTTAACATTTTGAATTTTGGAACATCCAGGAAAGTATTCAGGATTGACAGGTCCAGTATTGGTCGCCAGGCTTTGTCTTTTCTGGGTACTAAGAAAAGTCGTGAGTAAAATACTTGGCCTTGTTCTTCTTGTGGTACTTTTTGAATAGCTCCCATATCCATAAGAGCAGCAATCTGTTTTTGTGCCTCTGCCCATTGGTTTTGTGGCAGGTTTGGCATACCTTTTGGTTTTGGAAGCATGTGGAAGTGGAACCTGTACCCCTGAGAAGCTATATTCAGCACCCATTGGTCTTGGGTGATCATGTGCCAATTTTTTGAGAAAAGTGCTAGCTTTCCCCCTAGGGGTGCTGTCAACTGTTAAGAGCTTGGCATTTGCAGAGGGAAGTCATTGTGACTGTTTCCTATAAGGTGGGGGCTGAAGCAACCCATTGTTTAGGTCTGTAGGAGCCTTGGGGCTGAGATCTGCCTCTTGGGCGTCTGTATCTGCCTCTCTGTGGCCTGTCTGACACTGGAAAGGACCAATTTTTGAAGGCCAGTTTCTGCTAAATCTAGGTGGTTGAACCTGTAAGAAATCTTTCACAGTTTGCATTGACTTTGCTTTATCCTCCATTTTCTTTAACACCTCTTCTGCCTTAACACCAAACACAGTATCATGCTGTAGTGGAGCATCCAATAATTTTACTTTTACATGGTCAGGTAAACTTTGTTCTTTCAACCAAGCATGTCTTCGAATAACTGAGCCTGTAACTGCGGCTCTACAAGAAGCCTCTAATTAATCAAAACCACATTGCAGAGTATGCTTTCCCACTTGTTCAACTGCATGCAATAAATCCTGCATTTCTCTACTGTCAGGACGTTCTATATTTGTGACCATTTTCTGCTTTAACAATGACACAAGATACTGTTGATATTTAAGCATGTGAAACTGACAGTTTAAAGCTCTTACAGCTAAAGTAGCAGAAGTGTAAACTTTTTTCCCCCATCTGTCCAGAGCTCTGGAATCCCTATCTGAGGGGACAGGATTTTTGGCAGTGGAAGCTTTAACCCCTCTAGGACCCTGAGAAATAGTTTCTGGGTCTGCAGCGGGGTTTTTGTAAAGGAATTTATGAGAGTCAGGGACCTTGTAGTACCTGTCTGGCTTTACTTGTGCAGGGGGTAAAGAATCTGGAGAGAGACTGGATTCAGAAAAAACATCATCTACAATATCAAGCACGGGGGGATAGCCAGGGACCTGTGCTGAGGCAATAAAAGGAAATCTTTGAGCCTTTTCTTGGATTCTGAGTAATCCTGGCTCTCCCAATGGAAATGCTCCCGCATGGTGTGCAGGGTTTCCCCAAAAGAGTAATCCTCAGGTGGTAAGGCTGAAGGAATGGACTCTTCAGCATCAGAGTCCTCAGAAGGAGGGAGAGAATAGCCCTGGTCAGAAGAAGAATCAGAGGAAATGGAAACCTGATCAGAGGAATCATAATCAGTGTCTTGCCTAGGCCTTTTGTCAGGAGGGGGATGGGAGCCCCTGATTAAAGTAATAAGGTCTTCGGCCATTTTACGCATCTGTTTCTTTGGCATGGATGACCGTTCTGGAGAATGCTGCACTTGTTTCCTTGTCTTTAATGGTGTTTTTGACTTTGCCTTTGCTGTTGTAGTAGCTTTAATTGTAAGCTGTGAAGGTCTGAAAACACCCTCAGAAGCCGGTGCCTGCTCAGCAGTTCCAGACCCATCTGAGAGTATAGTTTCCGTAGGCCCAATACCTTGAGTTTCCACAGGCCTCGGTGTCTCCACATGGCTGTCGGTTACGGCCTGTGACTCTGAGTTAGCGGGTGTCAGGGGCTGCAAAAGCGCCTCACTGAGAATCGGCGAACCAGCGACTGGCCTAGAAGAGGCTTCGTCATCGGTTTTGGACCTCGGATACCTGTCTTTTTCTTTGTCTTTGCGTTTTTTATACATTCCGGTCGTCAGTTGTTCCGACGGCATTATGTAATTAAATCTTCGTCCAAAATAATGTAAAGCAAACTCAAACCGACGTTTAATAGTGCGTTTATTGAATCTAGCACAAAACCGACAACTAGTAACATCGTGGTCAGGGGCCTAGGCAAGGAATGCAGTAAGAGTGAAAGTCCTTATGAGGTATTTGCTTCCCACAAGAAAGACAATTATTAACTTTTACTGACATTGGTCTGGAGCAAGAAAAAGTTTCCCCAACAGGGTACTTAGCTTTATTGAAGACTTCGGTTCTGAAATTCAGTTTTGAAAATCTCAGGAGTCGGCCGACCGGCACTTGCGAACTGCTTTTGCTTCTGACACCGCGCGGCAAGAAAGACTGAAGAAAATGGCATCGGTTGCAACTTTTATACCCCTGGCGCACTGACATCAGGGAAGAGGCGACAGCAACCGATGCCGGACCAAGACCTTGGAACTCGGGCCGACTGTGGGTCGCCTGCCAGCATGATAATCCTAGTGTAATGACTTCAACAGTGAAACACAATGAACATCAGAGAATCATGCTGTAAAGATGCATCTAGCAATTTAGCTTTAACATGATCACGCAAATTTTGTTCCTTTAACCAGGCATGCCTTCTAATCACAGATCCAGTAACTGTGGCCCTGCAGGAGGCCTCTAAGGAATCAAAACCACATTGCAAAGTATGCTTTCCAACTTGTTCAGCTGCATGCAATAATTCCGGCAATTCTTTATTTTCTGCACATTCTGAAATCGACATAATTTTCTGTTTCAGCAATCCCATAACATGTTGTTGGTACTTAAGCATATGAAACTGACAGTTTAAGGCCCTGATTGCCAAGGTTGCAGATGTATAAACCTTTTTTCCCCATATGCCCAGTGCCCTTGAATCTCTGTCAGAGGGGGTAGGATTTTTTTGCTGTTGAGGCCTTAACTCCCTTTGGACCCTGTGAAATAGTTTCAGGGTCAGCAGCAGGGTTTCTAAATAAAAAAATGTATGTGAGTCAGGGACCCTGTAATATCTGTCAGGCTTACTGGGAGCTGGAGGTAAGGAGTCAGGGGTCAAGCTTGACTCTGAAAACACATCATCTACAATGTATAAAACAGGGGGAATGGCTAAAGGCCTGTGCTGAGGGAGAAGAAGGAAATCCCTGAGCCTCTTTTTTGATTCTGAGAAGTCTTGACTCTCCTAGTGAAAATGCTCCCTCAAAGTATGCAAAGTTTCTCCAAATTAATAATCCTCAGGAGGAGATGCAGATGGAATAGACTCCTCAGCATCAGACTCCTCATAGGGAGGTATAGATAATTCCTGATCAGAAGAGGATTCAGAAGAAACAGAAACCTGATCTGAAGATTCATAATCAGTGTCTTGCCTAGGCCTCTTATCAGGAGGGGGATGGGTACCCCTGATCAAGGTAATAAGGTCTTCAGCCATTTTGATCATCTGTTTTTTAGGCATAGAGGCCTGAGCACGTGGCTCATGCGTCATTTTTTTAGTTTTAGAAGTTGCTTTTGTCTTTGGTTTTGCAGCTGTAGTCGGTTTGATATACAAATGTCGAGGTCTGAATACACCCTCAGAAGCCGGTGCCTGCTCAGCGGCTCCGGACCCATCTGAGGGAGATACGTCCATCAGTCTAATACCTTGAGTATCTAGCGGCATACCGGACTCCACATGGGTGTCAGTAGAGGCCTGCGACTCGAAGGTAGTGGGTATCAGGGGCTACGAAAGCACCTCACTGAGTACCGGCGAACCGACGACTGGCTTAGGAGAAGCTTTGTTGTCAGTTTTGGATCTCGACTGCCTTTCTCTGTAGTTTTCTTTGCATTTTTTATGTACTCCGGTAGTCGGATTGCTATCAGACGACATATTTCTGGGTAGTTAAATCTGTTTCCAAAATACTTTGATGCAAAAATATACCGATGCTTAATAGTGCGTTGGTTAAATCTAGCACAAAACTTACAGCCAAGCAAGTTGTGATCAGGGCCTAGGCAAGGAATACAGTATAAATGGAAATCCTTATGAGGTATTTGCCTCCCACAAGTAATACAATTATTAACTTTTTCCGACATCGGTAAAAAGCAATAAAAAAGTTTCCCCAACGGGGTACTTAGCTTTAGTGAAGACTTCGGTTCTGAAACTCAAACTCGAATATTTCAGTAGTCGGCCGACTGGCACTTGCGAAATGCTTCTGCTTCGAGAACCGCGCGGCAAGAAAGTGGTGTCGGCTGCATGTTTTATACCCCTGACATCATGAAAGAGGAGACAGCAACCGACGCAGGACCCAAGACTTTGGAATTCTGGCCAATTGAGGGCAACCTACCAGCAGATTACCCAAATGTAATGACTGCAACGGTGAAACACGAAGAACATCATTTTTTTCTTTTTTTTGTGGAAAAGGGACATTTTATAATTAATTGTGACTAAAGAAAATGTTACACTTGTGGAGAAATGGGACATAGTGCAAAAAACTGTGAACTGAAATGTTATAAATGTAACAAAACTGGACACTTGTGGATGAACTGCAAAACTAAAAATAAGGAGTAAGGAAAAGAAAACTAAATAGAAAATGAACAAAGAGAAGACATTTCAGAAGTAGTAGAAATAGAGGAAAATTTATATGAGAAAAAATAATAAATAGAACATAGAAGGTTCCTAAAGAAGTGATGAATACATAAATTGGGAGGTAGTAAAAGGAAAATAATTCTACTGGTAAAAAGGTAAAAGACAGAAGAAGAAAATCAAAATGGATAAGTACAAAAGAAAAAAGGAAGTGGATGAAAAAGAATACATACAGTTAATGATTGTGGATTGGTATAATGGTTAATGTGTTAGACTCACACACACAAGGTACAGTGTTTGATGCTCACCTTTGGGAAGGAAACTGACTAGGCTTAAAATGAATAATAAGAAAGCTAGCCTAGTAATTAGCTATGACTCAAAGGGAAATTAAAATTTTAGAGTGCTTTCTGTAAATGTGAATAGCATTAAGAATATAGTACGATCAAGAACTTGGGAGTGGTGTAATACATTTGATGTAGATGTAATTATATTGGAAGACACACGATTTTTAACCAATGAAGAAAAGATTAAAAACAGAGAAACTATGGGGAGGAAAGATAATCTGGAATTTGGGAAAAGAGAGATGTTCTGGAATAGCTGTATTCTGTAGAAATACAGTAAAGATATTACATAACCATTGTAGATTTAAAATGGAAAGAACAAGTATATAAAATTATAACATTATTTGCTTATACTAATTGTAAGGAAAGGGAAAGCTTATTTCATCAGATTTTAGACTACATAATGATAAATATGAATATTATAACAACAGAAGACTAACTGTGATTTAAGATGCATGTGTAAAAAGAAAGGATATAATACAAGAAAAAACGTTAGACGTTATAAGATACGGCAAGTTAAAACTTTGGGACAAAAAATTCATGGACTTATAAAAGGGGTATGTATAGAACTGAAAAATAATTTATAGTATCAGAACGTTTAGTTATAGCAGAAGGAGAGGTAGCGGAAACAAGATTTTCTGAACATCTTGCAATATGGCTAGAGATAAAGGAAAACAACGAATACATAAAAATAAGCAAAGGAATAAAAAGGATAAATGAGAAAGCATGGAATGAAGAAGGAAGGAGATTAGTAATACAATTACAGAAAAGATCATATTACTGTAACAAAGTACAGTTGTGTACAATCTTACCATAACAGTACAGTTCTTTCCTTTACTGCTACAGTAGTCCTTATGTCTGGGATTCCCTGCCTCAGGTAGCCCGACGTCTGGTCAGTATACAAAAGCCTACAGTTGCTTTAAGGTATGCCATACATCACACATATGCTCCTCACATAGTGTAGGGCATAAAGGTGACGTCCGGATGTACCATCCTCAGAACTGATGGCCCCAGTATGAATGCCAGTCCAAGAAAAACTATGAGGCAACCAGTGCATCTGGAAGATAAAAGAACCGGGGGGTTAGAAGGGAGGGAAGGAATACTGCAACAGTGAAGAAAAAGGACATCTACTTTTATGTCCTTCCATTCACTGGCTGCAGTATTCCTTACATCTGGGAGACTGCCAAAGCTCAAGAAGAAACATGGGCGGAGGAAGGACCAGTAGAGCTGTCAAGGAAGCCATGAATGATGGCCCTAGCAAAACTGGCTCTAGCTCTGGAAATTCCATCCAACTTGAAGTACTTGCTAAAAGTATGCACAGAAGTCCAGGTAGCTGCCTCAAGAATAGAGTCAGTATCCAAACCTTTGAAAAAAAAGCACCAGAAGAAGACACGGCCCTAGTAGAATAGGTCTTTACAGAAGAAGGAAGGCTCTTAATATGGAAAGAGTAACAAAAAGAAATAGCCTTTGAGATCCAAGAAGAAATAGTTTGCTTGGATACAGTCAATCCTAGGGACCTAGGATGAAAAGAAACAAACAACTGATCAGATTTTCTAATAGACAGTCTTATCCAAATAAAATCTGAGTTGTCCATGCACATCCGAAGTATGCAGCACCCTATCACTGGCAGACTGTGGAGAGGGGAAAAGTAGGCAAATGAATAGACTAAGAGACAACTCATTAACAATCTTGGGCATAAAAGAAGGATTAGTATTCAAGGACACCCTGTCTTTATGAAATACCAAAAAAGGAGGAAAAGCCATAAGAGCTTGAAGCTCAGATACCCATCCAGCAGAATTAAGGACCAACAAAAAAACAGTCTTCCAAGAACAATGTTGCAAGGAAGCTGAAGCAGCAGACTCAGAAGGAGCCTGAGTCAACTTCTCCAAAACAAACAAGATGCCAGGGAAAAGGAACAGGCTTCCTGGTAGGCGTAATATGAAGGATGCCTTTAAGGAATTATTTAGCTTCAAATCTAGAAGCTAAAGGAGGAGATAAAGGCAGACAAGCACAGATAGCTGAGAAGTGTGGCTTAACAGAGGAATAAGCCAAAACCAGCACTGAGCAATTCACACAAATAAGAAAGAACTAAAAGAACATCCACAGTAAGTGGATCCAGGTTACGAGAGAGACACCATTCAGAAAGATTTCCTAGTACTGGGTTTCCTGGCCTCCTGCAGGACCCTAAACATGTCCTCAGAAAAAAGGTATCTATGTGGAATCAAAATTCTTTCACCCACAAAGTCAGCTGAAGAGTGGACATGTGGGGATGGATACGAGATCCCTTGTCTTGTGTGAGTAGGTCCACAGAATCATAGGAAGTTACTAAGCTACTGGTCCTGAGGCCCTTACATGCCTAGCCAAGAATTTAGCCATGTTCCAACAAGTCAGCACCCTACGCCACTGTCCAGCACTGACACAGGCGGAATCCCAGGGGTGTATTTTCTGTTCCCCATCCAGTTATCCAGGTTGCACTTAAAAGGTTTAATGATGTATTCTGCTTTACATGGAGAGGGAGTCTATTCCACAAAAGGGGGGAAGTCTCTGGAACACAAATCTGTCCCACCTATTGATGTCACAGACCAGGTTGAGGTCACGTGTGCGGGTTACTTGAGTGGAGCTTGACTTGTGGATAATATGCAGCAGTCCCATCAGGGCAGTCTGAGATTTCTTTGTATGCCAGACAGAGGTCACCTCTGAGGGGTCTGTAGGAGGCTGAGCAAAGGGACAGGGCTTTTAGCCTATCTGTGTAGGGTAGATATTTGAGGCCCTGGATTCTCCGGGTTAGGAACCTCTGTGGTCTCTCCAGCTATTGCATGTGCTTTGTGAGGTACATGCTGAAAGGGGCACTGTACTCAATAATGGGTCTTATAAGGGAAGAATACAGGGATGTTGTGACCACCTTGTCTCTGGATGACATACCCTTACTAATGAGGTGGGCCATGTAGAAAGCTTTCCGTACAGCGGAGGCAATATGTTGGTCAAAAGTCAGTTTGCTATCAACCCGAGTGCCCAAGTCCCTCATGACTGAATGTGTGCTTAGTACCTTATTATCAATGTGATAATTTGTGGGAACGTCACTCTCCCCAAAAGGGATAATGATGCATTTTTTGGCATTTAGTTTGCTGCCATGATTCTGGCACCAGTTATTTGTTTGGGTGAGACCCTCTTGGAGGATATCCATATCACTAGGGGAATTGATGATTGCACTCAGCTTGCAGTCATCTGGAAACTTGGTCAGCCATAGCCCACTAGATTTGGCCTGCACCTCCGAGAAGTATATCCCAAACAGCAGCGGCTGCAAGACCGATACTTGGGGTACTCTGCTAGTTACAGTTCTACTACTTGAGGTGGCATGCAAAAAATTACCGACAGCAGTGGGCTTACAGTAGGGCTTATACTGGGTTTTCCCATGCTCATCCACAAAGAATTCTACACCAGTGAATTCTATTCTATGGCATTTACACATGTAAACAAGATGAACAATATGGAGGCTTATTTCCTGGTTATGTGAAATTTTCTTATGGTAGATACTTAAATTTCAAAGAACTGTTGAACACGAGGCAGGTGGATGTAGGCAGTGATAAGGGGGGCACATTCCCTTGTAGGCACTGTATGGTATGTAAAAGGGTAAAGAATTTGTCAGGTCAGTATATCAGTGGAAGAAAATTTACTTCTAGAGGTCAGTTTAGCTGCAGTTCTTGTGGAGTGGTATACATTTTGGGTTGTGGCTGTAGTAAGGTTAAATGGTATATACAGCAAACAAAAAGAACTGTTAAGGTTAGATTTCTGGAACATTTGGGTGATATTAGGAAAAAGAATTTTAACAGTTCTGTGGCTGAGCACTTCCATGTGGTTCATGGTGAGTCAGATGAAACTTTAATTTTCTGTGTGCTGGGTCAACTTTATAATGTGAGAGGTGGTGATTTTATTGTAAAGTTGGATGATTATAAATTTTGGTACACTTTCTCCGAGGGGTCTTAACCTTGAGGTTAATTTGAATGTATAACCAGCTGACTTGTACTGCACCTAGTAATAACATTGACTTGTACTGCATTTAATAATAAAGCTGTCATACTTAAATGGATAATTAGCTAATTTGCACTACATTTAGGGATAGAATTGCAATATTTAATTGTGTCAGCTAGAAAGTAAGATGGCTTTTGAATGATATTTTAACATGTGAATGTTATAAAGTGAGGATGGTGATTTTGTAACATGTTTATGATGTTGAAGAAGTGTACTTTTGAAATGCTCTGTAACCAATCAGTAGGGGGCATTGCTGTATATAAGGAGATGGAATGTGACTGTAATTTATCCTTGAAGGCGAAATGCTGAGGTACCAGAGATGACTATAAAGAGAATTTAATTCAACTTCTTTATCTGAGTGGCTCAATTTTTGGTGTGTTTTTGATTTGTGGATTATTATTTTGTTTTAGTAATAACATATGGATTGATGCCTAGTTGAGAGAGTTTATCTATTACACCTGAGTGGGGAATAATATTGAAGGCTTTTGCCAGGGCAAAGTAGGTGGTGAGCACAGTCTTCTTCTCGCCTATGGCCTTGGTGACCGTCTCAAATTCGTCGACCAAATTTAACAGGCATGACATCCCGTTGACAAAACCAAACTGTGTGGGATCAAGTGTCTGGAGGTTGCCAATGTCCTTGTTAATGAGGTCCATAATAATCCACTCCATGGCCCTGCAGATTAGGCTAGTTAGACTGATGAGTCTATAATTTCCTGGATCAGTGGACACTCCACCTTTGTGCAAAGGGATGACAGTAGCTGTCCTCCACTCGGCTGGGAATGAAGCCGGTACTCAGGCTTTGGTTGAATAGGAAGCCTAATGGTGCTGCAAGTTCCTGCCTGAGTTCATGTAAGATGCAGCCTGGGATGTTATTGGGTCCCATGGAGGCTGTATTTTTTGCCTTTGAGAAGGCAGTGATGACTTGCTCCCTAGAGATAAGGGGAGGGGGGCAGGTACTGGGGATGTCCTGTTTTACTGATGGGTGGCAGAGGAGTGAAGTTTTCACTGAACCTGTCTGCCAGCAGGTTGGCTGTATCTACAGCATTTGTTATATGGTGTCTTTGACTACCAGTTCTGAGCAGATCTGGGTGCTTTCCTTGAGATTGCAGACACCTGTGAGGTAACTTGGGAGGACTGCCCTTGGCTAAATGCAGAAGATGGAACCAATGCTGTCTTGGCCAAAAGGGAATCACCAACAAAACTTTGGGAGCATCCTGTTGCATTTTGAACACGACTTTTAGAATGAGAGGAAGGGGAGGGAATGCATAAAGAAACATTCCCTTCCAAGAAAAGAGAGGGTGTCCACCTTCCACACCAAAGGACCTGGGACTCTGGCACAAAACAGAGGAAGTTATCTGTTCAGAGGGGAGGCAAATAGATCTATTAGAGGAGTACCCAACTGGTGGGCAATGTCCAGAAACACATCCCTGTGAAACATCCAATCATGGGACTGGAGTTAAGGGTCTGCTCAGAGTGTCTGCTACAATGTTCTGACCCAAGGGAATACAAACTGCCTGAAGATTCACGTGATACTGGATAGCAAGATCCCATACCAGGAATGCCAACCGGCAAAGAAGGTAAGATCTTGTCCCCCCGTTTGTTTATATACCACATCACTGTGGTATTGTCTGTAAATACCTTCAAGGGTCCTTGGGAGAAAAGAGGATGAAAAGCCTGAAGAGCCGGCAGAAGAGCTCTCATCTCTTTGACATTGATGTGCTCCTTCTGTTGAAGAGGCAACAACACCCCCCTGTACCTTTAGGGAGGCGAAAACCCCTCCCCATCCCACATCTGAAGCATCTGTGAAAAGTTCCTAAGAGGGAAGAGGGGGATGAAAAGGGAGTCCTGGATTTAGAGACAACTGCTGGATCCACCACTGAAGTTCCTTCTTGAGACAAGGAAGAAGCAGAACTACAAAGCACACAGGATGTGCATGTTGAAGCCAAATTGATTTCAGGAACCACTGAAACTTTCTCATGTAGAGAGGGAGCACAGGGATGGTGGATGCCATGAAACCCAAAGCTCTCAGAAACTCCCCAGCTGTAATGAAGGCTACATAAAGAAGAGTTTGAAAGAAGAAAATGAGTGTGAAGGCCTTGGGAGAAGACATGGATGCCAGCATAGGCATTGTCAGAATCCTGCAACTTAGAAAAACATGATTCTGAGAAGGAGTCTGAGAAGACTTTTAGAAGTTTATTAAGACCCCCAGGCTTTGACGAGGGGAAATGGCAAAATTAAGATTTTTGGAAAAGGATCTCTGGAGAGGAGGCCTGAACCAGCAGGTCTTCCAAGTAAGGAAATACTTGGATCCCCTGAAGCCTGCAAAAAGCAATCACAGGAGCGAGACATTTGGTGGACACCCTTGGGGCAGTAGAAAGGCCAAAGGGCAAAGCAGAGAACTGAAAATGATAGGAAGCAACAGAGAAACGCAAAAACATCCTGAAAAGGGGGGATGGGTTGGAATATGGAGATATGCATCATTGAGATCCAAAAATACCACATAAGCCTGAGAAATCAAAAGAGGAAACAAGAGCCTGAAGGGACACAATTCGAAAAGTGGTCACTTTCAGAAAACTGTTTAGATGAGAGAGGTCTAGAATTGGTCTCCAAGTACCCTCTTTTCTGGGAACTAGAAGCATTCTGGAGTAAAATCCACTCCCCCTCTGGGACACAGGCACCTCTTGAATAGTACCCTGAGTCAAAACGTCTTGAAGTACACCTCTGTGAAAAAAGTGAGCTGTTCCCAAGGAGGCTGAGGAATGCCCATAATAGGGGGATGGGATTTCCACACCATAAAATACCCCAGGCGAATAATGGACAGAAGCAAGAATCCTGAGTAATCTGAAGCCAAACAGGAAGAGAGAGGGAGAAAGGTGAAGAGAAAAAGGAATGTGGCTGGGAAGAGATGGATAGTCAGACAGCACTTGGTTTACCTGAAAAGGAAGACTACTGAGTTCCTGAAGTCTGAGTAGGCTTAGCAGAAGGAGCCCATTTGTCACTCTTTTTGCCCTTAGTAGGAGGGTGAGATTGCCTGCGAACAAAGGCTGGCTTATTGCAGTAGTAGTTTTTCTGAAATATAGGAACAGGAGAGACAAACACATGTTTAAGTTCCTATAATGCCTTCCCCTTATCCTGAAGGGACTTAAATGAGCAGCAGCTTCCCCAAATAAGTGTTTATTATCAAGAGCAGCATCCATCAAATTAGCCTTGATATCATCAGGCAATGGTTGAAGCTACAGCCAAGAAAACCTCCTCATTAATGAACCAAAAGCAGCAGTTCTAGAAGAAGCATCTGCTGCATCATAACTACACTTGAGGGAATAATGAACCACCTGAGAAGAAGTCCCTAACAAGGCAAGAGCAGAAGTTTTCCCCTCAGAGTCTGGAAGATCAGAAACAACCTGACAAGCCTGAGAAAGGAGAGCCTACACATAACAGGACATACAAGTTTGATAATTAACAGCCCTAAAAGCCAAGGTAGCTGAGGTGTAAACCTCCTTACCTAGCCTTTCCATGGTTCTGCTGTCTTTACCTGAAGGCAGTAACTTGGGCCAAGGAAGCAATTGAGAGAGCTTGTCAGAGACTACAGACATCACTGAGGAGTCAGCAGCAGGACACTTGTACAAAAAGTAACGCTCTTCAGGCACTCTATAAAACTTATCAGGTTTCTTGCGAGCAGGGGGCAGAGAATCAGAAACTTTAGAGGCACTGGAAAATGCTTCCAACAAAACAGCAAAAACAGGAGGAATAGCACCAGGTTTCAGAGATGCCATCTGCAACAACTTATAGTACCTCTTACGGATTTCAGAGACCTGAGCACAATCCCATTAAAAAAAAAATCCATCATCCTGGAGATTGTGTCCCCAAAAGAAATTTCTTCAAAGGGAGTATCAGGACTGTTAGTTTCCTCTTCCTCTGACCCACAGTCCACAGGAGAAGGAATATGGGATGAGTAAGCAAGGGATTCCTCATCAGAATTCAACTCCTCCTTAGAGGACTCCTGCTCCCTGGGCCTTTTAAGGGCAGTAGAGGACCAAGGGGGAGCTGGATAGAAACCTCCTGAGGAGGTCTTAATGCCATCAAAGCATTAAAAAAAAACTCTTAGTGAAGGCCTGCTACTCGCTCTGTGGATCCTTAGGAGCAGGAAAGACATGTTTAGTTTTTTTGTTTTTTCTTTAATGGGACGTCTGCCCTATAAAACTTAGGAGGCTCTGACCCAGGATGGCATTTAATAACAGTAGCTGGGACTTCTTCCCTAACTAAAAGGTGAGGAACACCCCTAGGCCCCTTGAACATCCAAAAAAGATGTCTGCAAAGCCTCATCAGATGTGCTGAACAGCAGATTTCTGCTAGCCTCCAACCCACATGGAGCAGAGTAATCTGACAACAAAGCTGGGTGACCCTTCTGGTTCTCATTCACCTTGGGAGAAACATGTGGCGGAGGCTGGACAGCAGAAGATTCTGGTCTTGGTTTCTTAACCTTCTTCTTCCATGATGGCTGACCGTAGGAGTGGGAAGTTCCTTCCATAATATCCTTAGCAAGAAGCTTAAGTCGCTGATTCTCCAGATAGAGTGCAAGGGAAGGAAGCCTACTACGCAGAGTCTTGAGTATAAAAGTCTGACAGATAGAATAGGTCGTGTGGTCGTGAGACACACCTAAGCAAAATAAACATTGTTTGTGGTGGTCTTTATGGGGAATCTGACTACTGCAGTAGCATTTTCCCTTCCTGGATAACATGAACCCCCAGAAGCAACCAAAAATCAAGAAAAAACAAAACCCCAATGGGGCACTTACCTGCAACGGCTTGAAAACTAGCAAAATGGACCCATACATACATACAAATAATGTATGCACGGGCATTAAAAGCCCTTCAAGCTTGTCAATATACCATAACACTTGTTCCCATAATAAGTGTCCATCTATTCTTAAAATATCTACACTGGTACTTGCTTTAATGTAATTTGGTAGTCTGTCTATGCATCAGCTACTCTGTCAGAGAACCAATTAGTACACTTCTCATTTCTATAGAATCTTCTGGTTGTCTGACGATTCTCTAGTACTTTTTGATAACCCCAAACATTCCCAGAACTAGTTTATAAATGCTCTATATACTTGAATAAGATCTCCTCTTAGATATCTATAAGAGACACTGTACAAATTCAGATATTGTAGTCGTTCATAATAACTTACATTTTCACATCCATGGATGCCCTTGGTATATTTCCGCTGCACTCTTTCCAGTTTATTCATGTTTGTTTTCTTATTGGGTTTCCATATTGTTATTCCATACTTAAGTTTGGGTCTAATGTAACTAACAATCAATGACTTCATCATTTTTGATTTCCTGGACTTTATAAATCTTTTTATACAACCTATAGTTCTAAAACTATCATTAACCAATTGGTTGATACGATTAGAAAAAACTCATAGCTGAATCTACCCATACACCCAGGTCCTTAAATGAGTCTACAGTTTCGATCAGTGTGTGCTGTATTAAATATTCACCTTTCAATTTATGTCTCCCAAATCTCACATGCTTAGTTTTTGATGCATTTATCAATATATTGTTCTCCTGTGCCCAAACGGTCAATTTAGTCAAGTTAATTTGCAGACATGCCTAATCTGTAACACATGTAATCAGTTTACCCAATTTCAGGTAATCTACATATAGACAGTAGAACACTTCAGATGAGAAAGTTAGGTCTGAAAGATACAATCTAAACAAGTAAGGGCCTAGGACAGAGCCCTATGGGACACCCGGACTACAACCAAGGATTTCACCTGTCCAGTTGCTGCAGGATACTTGCATGTCCTATTTGTAAGCCATGCAGCTATCCATCTTGTCAAGAGTACATTGATACCTAGCTGTCCTAATTTATTGATCAGTGATTTGTGTATGACTTTGTCAAATGCTGAAGTTAAATCTATAAAAATTACATCACAACACAATTTTTCAATCATAGCAGATATTATATTATATTATTACAGAACATCATGTTACATATGGTAATATATCTATTTTCAGCATATGCATGCTGATATATGGTGTTTTAAGTCCCAACCTATCCAGTTCTGACACTAACTTATCCAATATTACTTCTCCATTATTTTTCCACAACGTGAAAGTAGACTTAAGGGTTTATATGACACTGGGCTTGTCCTACTCCCCTTTCCCTTGAAGACAGGTTTAAGAAGTGCATGTCTCCAATCTTGAAGAATCTCCCCATATTTATATGACCTAGTGAATAATAGATATAACAGAACCATAACTTCATGCTGAAGTGTTCTCATGTCATTGGCACTAATTCTGTCTCCTCCCTGTGCTTTGTTTGGACAGTTTGCACAGTTCTTTTTCGATATAATCTAACTTGATTACACTATCTGGGGTGACCTGGATGTCAGTAGGAAGTACAGTTGCATACACTTACCATAAATGTAGATGTTCGAGTGTATCCACTGTTGCAGTCATCACATTTGGGTTATCTGCCTGCAGGTAGCCCTCAGCTGGCCTGAATACCAGAGTCTTCGGATTTCTATGTCGGATGCTGTCACTTCTTCCATGACGTCAAGTGGTCAGGGGTATAAAACATGCAGCTGATACCATTACATCACTTTTTCTTGTTCCAGATGTCAGGTGCCCCCACAATAGAAAGCAATTATATGGTATGGAACGCCCCCAGCACAAAGCAAATAAACATGATATAATATATGCCAAACAAGAAGGAAAGGTACAGCCAAGAGAAGTCAGGGGCATGGAGGGAGGGTAACCAGGACTGCAACAGTGAATACACTCGAACATCTACATTTATGGTAAGTGTACACAACTGTACTATGTTCTTCATGTTTCACTGTTTCAGTCATCACATTTGGGTTGATTCCCAAAGCTAAGGAAGGGTGGAGGCAGTTAAAGAGCATTGGGGCTAGCAATCATGCCCTGTAAGACTGCTGTGGCAAATCCAGCTCTGGATTTAGAAAAGATAGGCAGGTGGTAATGCTTGGTGAAAGTATGTACTGAGCTCCAGGTAGCAGCTTCCAGGATGTCCCTGGTAGGGACTCCTCTGAGAAATGCCGTAGAGGTAGATGCAGCCCTGGTGATCTTATCCCCTGTGGGGTAGGTTTTCCATGGTGCTTGTAGCAGAAATGGATGCAATGGGCTATCCATTTGGAAATGGTTTGCTTTGAAATGGGCTTCCCCTCTGCCCCTACAGCAAAGCTAACTTAACAGCTAGTCAGATTTTCTGAAAGGCTTAGTTCTGTCCAAACAGAATCTAAGCTGTCTGTGCACGTTCAGAGAATGCAGTATCCTTTCCCCCTTATTTTGAGGATTAGGGAAAAAAGTAGACAAATGAATGGACTGTTTTAGTGCCACATTAGACACTACCTTGGGCATAAAGGAAGGATCAGTTCTGAGGGAAACCGTGTCCGCATGGAAAATAATGAACGGTTCCACTGCCATGAGGGCCTGCAGTTCAGACACTCTTCTTGCTGAAGTGATGGCTAGAAATAAGGCTGTTTTCCAAGAAAGGAATTTCAACTCTGCTGTAACAGCTGGTTCAAAGGGGGGAAGACTGAGTTTTTCCAATACAAAGTTAAGGTCCCAGGCTGAAGTGGGAGCTCTCCTGGGGGGGGGGGGCTTAAATTTTTGGCCCCTCTAAGGAATTGTTTTAGCAGGGGATGAGAGAAGAGGGGTGGCTCAGTATTATAATGTGCTGAAATGGCAGAGGCATGAATCTTAATTGA
Source organism: Protopterus annectens (assembly GCF_019279795.1). Taxonomy (NCBI): domain Eukaryota; kingdom Metazoa; phylum Chordata; order Ceratodontiformes; family Protopteridae; genus Protopterus; species Protopterus annectens. Next base: position 1,594,059,705 of record NC_056733.1, read on the forward strand.
AGAGAAAGACAGGCCCTTGTGGAGCATTTCTGTTAAATAATCTAGAATATGAGGTAAGCTGGACACCGTTGTGCCCATCCCCTGAGCTTGGCTCCTGGAACAGTATATTTTCCACTTTTCTGAATAGGACTTTCTAGTACTATGCCTTCTTGCCTCAAGAATGACATCCAGCACCTGCTTACTAAGGGTTGCTAGAGGTGAGCTCAGGGAATTAGCCAGGCTGCAAGGTTCAGGGTTTGAAGCTGAGGGTGCAGAATCTGGCCCACTATCTGGAACATCAGGGAAATGGTCTGAGGCAGGTGTCATGGTTGCAGCACTGTCAGACTGCACAAGAGGGGGTACCAGTGCTGGAGTGGCCAGTCTGGGGCAATCAGTATTATCCTTGGCTTGTCCTGTTTGATCTTTAGTAGAACATTCGAGAGAAGAGGCAGAGGGGGAAAGGCATCAATTGAGAGGCTTTCCCAGGTAAAGGACAGGACATCCACTTTCCAAGCCTGACTGTGGGGAGTTCTGGTGCAGAATTTGTTCAATTGGTAGTTCTGAGGGGAGGCAAACAGGTCTACCTCTGGTGTCCCCCATTTGTTCCTCAAGAGCTTGAATATTTTGGGTTCCAGTTTCCATTCGTGTGGGTCCGTGAGATTTCTGCTTAAGTGGTCTGCCAGTGAATTTAGTTTGCCTGACAGGAATTGAGCTTGCAGGTTCACTTGGTAGCTCAAGGCTGCATTCCACAGAGCCATGACTAGTCTGCAGAGTGGGTAGGAATGGGTTCCACCCTGCTTGTTTATGTTCCACATAACTGTGGTGTTGTCTGTCTTTACCAATAGTTGTCCTGGAAAAAAAGGTCTTTGAAGGCTGTCAGAGCATTCTGTAGAGCTAACATTTTTTTGATTGATATGCAGGTGCATCTGTTTTGGGTTCCATTTGCCCTGAATGCACTACCCTGCCATGTGAGCCCCCCATGCATAGTCTGATGCGTCTGTTGTTAAGGTTTGGGTGGCGGGGGGGGGTAGAGTGAAAGGGAGTCCCTTGCTGTGGTAGCAGGCCTCTGCCCACCAAAGGAACTCTGCTCTTAGACAAGGAATGATAGGAATCATTGTTTTCAGGTCTTGAGAATGTTGACACCATAGAATTTTTAGATACCATTGAAGTTTCCTCATATGCAGTCTTGCATATGGAATTAACAGAATGCAAGAGGCCATGAACCCCAGGGCTTGCAAGATTTTCCTTGCAGATAGCTGGGTTTTTGTGGCCAGTAGGTTGAAGTAAGTTGTCAAATAAACTTGTTTCTCTAGAGTGAGGAATGCCATCTGGGAAGTTGTGTTCAAGGTTGCTCCCAGGAATACAATCTCTTGGCAGGGTACTAGGTGTGATTTCTTCTCATTGATGGTGTACCCCAGTGAGGTTAGAAGATTCTCTACAAATGCCAGGTGTTGTAATAGCAAGTTCTGACTTTCTGCCTGAATCAGGCAATCGTCCAAATATGGGTAAATCTGAATATTTATCTGCCTGCAAAATGCAATGGCTGGAGCTAGGCACTTTGTGAATACCCTGGGAGCAGTAGATAAGCCAAAGGCAAGTGCAGAGAACTGATAGTGCATGGATCCCACCCTGAAACGTAGGTATTGTCTGCAAGATTCCCTTATTGGGATGTGCAGGTAAGCTTCTTTTAAGTCTAGGGTTGCCAGCCAGGCATCCTTGGCTAGCATAGGAAGAAGTTTTTGAAGAGTTAGCCTTTTGAGTTTTAGAACCACCAGAAAGGTGTTGAGAATAGACAGGTCCAGGATAGGACGCCAGGAGTTTTCTTTTCTGGGAACCAGGAACAGTCTTGAATAAAAAACCTGGTTTCCTTTGCTCTGCTGGGACAGGCTGAATAGCCCTGATACTGAGGAGAGAGAGAACTTGTTTTTGGGCCTCCACCCACTGATTTGGGGGGAGGTCTGGTCATCCACTTGGGGTTGGGAGTGAGTGGAAGTGGAATCTGTACCCTAGGGAAACTATGTTTAAAACCTATTTGTCCTGAGTAATGAGTTCGCAGTTTTTTGCATGCAGGGCGAGCTTTCCTCCTAAGGGAGCAAGTAGTTGAGCAGGGCTTGGAAGAGTTAAGGATAAGTCATTGTGCTGTTTTTCCATAGAGGGGTGGCTTACTACTCCCTGCTTTGGAAGTAGGAGCCCCCCACTGCTTAGATCTGTGCATAGCCTGAGACTGAAGTCTTGGTGGTCTGCTGCTCCTGGGTTTGGATTGAGAAGGCCTGGAAGGGACCAGTTCTTTGAAGGCCAATGCCTACTGAATCTAGGAGGCTGTACTTGTAAGAAATCTTTAACAGTTTGCACAGATTTAGCTTTTTCCTCCATCCTTTTGAGGACTTCTCTGCTTTGTTGCCAAAAAGGCGGTCTTGGTTTCAGGGTGCATCCAGTAACTTAGCTTTAACATGATCTGGCAAGTTTTGTTCCTTAAGCCAAGCATGCCTTCCAAGTACAGACCCAGTGACAGGAGCTCTGCAAGATGCTTCTAAAGCATAAAAACCACATTGAAAATTATGTTTACCAACTTGTTCAGCAGAATGCATTAACTCTTGCAAATCTTTGTGTTCAGCACAGTCAAGAATCAACATCATTTTTTTTAGTAGACCCATAATATGCTGCTGATACTTTAACATATGAAACTGGCAATTTAAAGCCCTAATGGCCAAAGTAGCAGAAGTGTATACCTTCTTACCCCATCTGTCTAAAACTCGAGTCCCTATCAGAAGGGGTAGGATTTTTGGCAGTATTAGCCTTAATGCCTTTTGGTCCTTGGGAAATGGTCTCTGGATCCACAGTAGGATTCTTGAAGAGGAATTTGTGAGAGTCAGGTACTCTGTAGTACCCGTCAGGTTTCCTGGGAGCTAGAGGCAAAGTATCGGTGTAAGGCTGGATTCCAAGAAAACATAATCTACAATCTCCAGAACAGGAGGGATAGCTAAAGGCCTGTGTTGAGGCAGGAGTAAAAATTCCCTAAGTCTCTTTTTGGACTTGGAGTAGTCCTGGCTTTCCCAGTGGAAATACTCCCTAAGGGTATGCAAGGTTTCACCAAAAGAAAAATCTTCTGGAGGGGAAGCAGAGGGAATGGAATCCTCTGCATCAGAATCCTCATAAGTAGATAAGGGTAAATCCTGGTAATCAGAAGGAACAGAGATATCAGATTCCTGAACAGAAGAATCAGAAAGAAAATCAGTTCTAGGTCTCTTAGAGGGGGAAGGCTGGCTTCCCCTAATTAAGGTAATAAGGTCTCCAGCCATTCTAATCATTTGTTTTTGAGGCATATGGGCCTGAGAATATCCGTGGTGGTGGTGCTGCGGTAGCACTGTCGCCTCACAGTAAGACGCTGTCCGGTTCAACTCTCAGCTAGAGCGTCTTCTGCGTGGAGGCATGCGTGAATGGGCATACCTTCGTTGAAGGTTGTGCGTTAGGGCTAGCAACTCAGCACGTAAAAATCAACTGCCAATCATTAGCGGACAGGAGTTTCGCTGTGGCGACCCCTAACTGGGAAAAGCCAAAAGACACAACAACAACATGGGCCTGAGAATGCGGTTTGGTTGTTGGTTTTCATGGCGTAGTGCTAGCTTTAGGCCTGAGGAATTCGGTATTTCTAGCTTGAAACGAAGTTGTCAGTTTAATATGAAAGTCGGTAGGCCTGAATACACCCTCAGAAGCCGGTGCTTGCACAGCGGCTCTGGACCCATCCACGGTAGAGACTTCCGCAGGTTCCATAGTCAAAGAAGCATCTCGCGGCATACCAGACTCTGAATGGGTCTCAGTAGGGGCCTGCGAATCTGTAGTAGTGAGTATCAGCGGCTGCGAAAGCGCCTCACCAAGTACCGGCGGACTGGTGAATAGCTTAAAGGAAGCGTCGTCAGCAGTTTTGGATTATGCAGTCTGTCTCCGTCTTTATCCTTATGTTTTTTTCAGAAGATCGGTAGTCGGATGGCTTAATGAAACCATTTCAGAGTATGGCGATCGAGAACGGAAGTATTTAGCTGCAAAAATAGCCCGACGATGAATAGTTCGGACGTTGAACAAGGCACAAAACTCGACAGCGAGGGACGTCGTGGTCTGGGCCTAAACACTAAGAATGAAAACCTCTATGAGGTATTTGCTTTCCACAGGCAAAACAACTGTTAATTTTTTCTGACATTGGTTAGAACAAGAAAAAAAGGATCCCAACATGGTACTTATCTTTTTGAAGACTTCAGGTCTGAAACTCAAAAATGAAAATTTCAGGAGTCGGCTGACCGGCACTGCTTCTGCTTCGGGCATCGCACGGCAAGAAAAACTGATGTAATGGCATTGGCTGCATGTTTTATACCCCTAACGACCTGATGTCATGGAAGAAGCGACAGCATCCGATGCAGAAATCCGAAGACTCTGGTATTCAGGCCGGCTGAGGGCTACCTGCAGACAGATAACCCAAATGTGATGACTGCAACAGTGAAACACGGAGAAAGTACACTTACCATAAATGTAGATGTTCGAGTGTATTCACTGTTGCAGTCATCACATTTGGGTTATCTGCTTGCAGTAGCCCTCAGTCGGCCTGATTATCAAAGTCTTGGGTCCTGCGTCGGTTGCTGTCTCATCTTCTGTGATGTCAGGTAGTCAAGGATATAAAGCATGCAGCCGATGCCATTACATCAGTTTTTCTTGCCCCAGATGTCAGATGCCCCCCTAATGGGAAGCAGTTATATATATATATATATATATATATATATACAATGGTATACCTCCAACAAAAAAGCAAATACATCAAAAAGCTTTTAAGCATAGTAAATGAGAGTAGAGGTATAGCCAAAAGAAGTCAGGGGGCTGGAGGGAGGGTAACCAGGACTGCAACAGTAAATACACTCGAACATCTACATTTATGGTAAGTCTACACAACTGTACTATGTTCTTCGTGTTTCACTGTTGCAGTCATCACATTTGGGTAGATTCCCAAAGCTAAGGATGAGAGGAGGAATTTAGATAGCATTAGGACCAGCTATAAGGCCCTACAAGACTACAGTGGCAAAGGCAGCTCTGGATTTAGAGAAAATTGGCAAATGGTAATGCTTGATGAAAGTATGTACAAAACTCCAGGTAGCAGCTTCTAGGATGTCCCTAATAGGGACACCTCTGAGAAAGGCTGCAGAGGTAGATGCAGCCCTGGTTGAATGGGGTCTAATCCCCTGTGAGATAGGTTTTCCATGGTGCTTATAGCAGGAATGAATGCAATGGCCTATCCATCTAGAAATGGTTTGCTTTGAAATAGCCTTCTCCTCTGACCTTGCAGCAAATGCCACCAGCAGTTGTTCAGATTTCCTTTGAGGTTTAGTCCTGTTCAAGTAAAACCTAAGTTGTCTGTGCACATCTAAGGAGTGCAGTATGCATTCCCCTTTGTTCTGTGTATTAGAAAAGAAGGTTGGCAAATGAATAGACTGATTAAGAGCCACACTGGATACCACCTTGGGCATGAAGGAGAGACTGGTCCTGAGGGACACCCTGTCCGCATGAAAGATGATGAAAGGTTCCCCTGCCATAAGAGCCTGCAATTCAGATACCCTTCTTGCTGAAGTGATTGCTAAAAGGAAGGCTGTTTTCCAAGAAAGGAATTTTAACTCTGCACTTGCAGCTGGCTCAAAAGGAAAAAGAGTGAGTTTTTCCAATACAAAGTTAAGGTCCCAGGCTGGATTTGGTGCTCTCCTGGGTGGTCTTAAGTTTTTGGCCCCTCTGAGGAACTGCTTGAGCAGTGGATGAGAGAAGAGGGGTGGTTCTGTGTTGTAATGAGCTGAAATGGCTGAGGCATGAATTTTGATGGAGGAAAAAGAAAGGCCCTTGTGAAGCATCTCAGTTAAGTATTGAAGAATCTGAGGTAAGTTTGGCGCTGCTGTGGCCATCCCATAGGTTTGGTTCCAGGCACAGAATCTTTTCCATTTTTCAGCATAAGATTTTCTAGTACTAGGCCTCCTTGCCTCCAAAATGACATCCAACACTTGTTTACTGAGGGATGGTAACAGAGAAGTTAGGTAATTAGCCAGGCTGCCAGGTTCAGGGTTTGAAGCTGAGGGTGCAGAATCTGGCTCTCCTGCTGTGACAGCAGGGTAGAGGTCTGAGGCAGGTGCTAAGGAGCCAGCAGTGACACACTGCGCAATAGGGGGTACCAGTGTTGGTGTGGCCAGTCTGGTGCAATCAGTATTGTCCTTGGTTGGTCCTGTTTGATCTTTAGTAATACTTTGGAGAGGAGAGGCAGAGGGGGAAAGGCATAAACTGATAAGATTTTTCCAGCTGAAGGACAGAGCATCCACTTTCCAAGCTTGTTTGTTGGGAGTCCTTGTACAGAATTTGTCCAATTGGTAGTTCTGGGGGGGAGGAAAACAGGTCTTTATCTGGGCTCCCCCCATTTGTTTATCAATATGTTGAAAGTCGTTGGTTCCAGTTTCCACTCATGTGGGTCCATGAGATTTCTGCTTAGTTCATCTGCCAGTGCATTTAGTTTTCCTGGCAGGAATTGAGCCTGTAGATGCACTTGGTAGCTCAAGGCTGTGTTCCACAGAGCCATAGCTAGTCTGCAGAGGGGGTAAGAATGGGTACCCCCCTGCTTGTTTATGTACCACATAACAGTGGTGTTGTCCATCTTTACCATTAATTGTCCTGGAAGAATGTGGTCCTTGAAGGCTGTCAGAGCATGCTGTACAGCTAACATTTCTTTTTGATTGATATGCAGGTGCATTTGACTTGGATTCCATTTGCCCTGAATGCACTTCCCTGCCAGGTGAGCCCCCCCATGTATAATCTGTTGTTAGGGTCTGGGCAGCAGGGGGTAGAGTGAATGGTAGTCCCTTGTTTAGGTGGCAGGCCTCTGCCCACCAAAGGAACTCTAACCGTAGGCAAGGTATGATAGGAATCATTGCTTCTAGATCCTGAGAATGTTGACACCATAGGCTTTTTAGATACAGCGGTGGTGCAGCGGTAGCATTGTCACCTCACAGCAAGAGGTTCTCCCATTCGATTCTCGGCTGGAGCGCCTTCTGTGTGGAGTCTGCATATCCTCCCCATGGTCGAGTGGTGTTCGAAAGACATGCGTGAATGGGCGTACCTTCGTTGAAGGTTGGGTGTCGGGCTGGCACCTCGGCACCATAAAAATTGACTGCCAATCATTAGCGGACCAGAGTTCCACTGTGGTGACCCCTAACCAGGAAAGCCAAAAGAAAAACATAGGCTTTTTAGATACCATTGTAGTTTCCTCATATGCAGTCTTGCATATGGAATTAGTAGAATGCAGGAGGCCATGAACCCCAAGGCTTGCAGTATTTGCCTTGCAGTCAGCAGGGTCTTTGTAGCCATTAGTTTGAAGTAAGTTGTCAAATGAATTTGTTTCTCTGGCGTGAGGAAAGCCATCTGGGAAGCTGTGTTCAAGCTTGCTCCCAGCAATATAATTTGTTGACAGGGTACCAGATGTGATTTCTTTTCATTTCTGGTGCATCCCAGACAAGTCAGTACCTTTTGTACAAATGTCAGATGATTCAAAAGTATGTCCTGGCTTTCTGCCTGAATTAGACAATCGTCCAGGTATGGGTATATTTGAATATTTCTTTGCCTGCAAAATGCAATGACTGGAGCTAGTCACTTTGTGAATACCCTGGGTGCAGCAGATAAGCCAAAGGGCAGTGCAGAGAACTGATAGTGCATGTAACCTGCTTTGAAGCATAGGTATCTTCTGCCAAATTTCCTGATTGGGATGTGCAAGTAGGCTTCCTTTAAATCCAGTGTTGCCAACCAGGCATCTTTGCCTAGCATAGGGAGCAACTGGTGAAGAGTTGGCATCTTGAATTTTGGAATCACCAAAAAGGTGTTTAAGATAGAAAGGCCCAGGACAGGACGCCATGAATTGTCTTTTTTGGGTACCAGGAAAAGTCTTGAGTAGAAACCTTGTAACTTTTCTTCTTCTGGTACAGTCTGAATAGCCTTTATTCTTAAGAGAGAGAGAGTACTTGCTTTTGAGCCTCTGCCCACTGATTTGGGGGTAGATCTGGCCAGCCGTTTGGGGGTTGGTAACGTTTGGAAGTGAAATCTGTATCCTTGGGAAACTATATTTAAAACCCATTTGTCCTGGGTAATGAGTCCCCAGTTTTTGGCCTGCAGAGCAATCTTTCCCCCTAAAGGAGCAGTCAGTTGAGAAGTGCTTGGAAGTTTTAAAGTTAAGTCACTGAGACAGCTTACCATAGTGGGGAGTCTTACTACTCCCTGATTTGAAAGTGGGAGCCCCCCACTGCTTAGTCCTGTGCATACCCTGGGACTGAAGCCTGGGTGTTCTGCTGGTTCTGGGTTTGGACTGAGAAGACCTGGAAGAGGCAGGAAAGGACCAGTTCTTAGAGGGCCAATGCGTACTAAATCTTGGAGGTTGTACTTGTAGGAAATCTTTAAAAGTTTGCATAGATTTAGCTTTTCCTCTATCTTTTTAAGAACTTCTTCTGCTTTGTTGCCAAATAGGTGGTCCTGATTTAAGGGAGCATCCAGCAATTTAGCTTTACCATGACCTGGCAAGGCTTGCTCCTTAAGCCAAGCATGCCTTCTAAGTACAGACACAGTGACAGCAGCCTTGCAAGATGCCTCTAGTGAATCAAAACCACATTGCAAAGTATGTTTTCCAAACTGTTCAGCAGAATGCATTAAATCCTGTAAATCCTTATTTTCAGCACAGTCAGGAATCAACATAATTTTCTGTTTAAGCAATCCAATAATATGTTGCTGATACTTTAACATAAGAAACTGACAGTTTAAGGCCCTAATGGTCAAGGGTGCAGAAGTGTATACCAGGAGTCTCTATCAGAAGGGGTAGGATTTATGGCAGTAGTAGCCTTAATACCCTTGGGTCCCTGTGAAATGGTCTCAGGATCCGCAGTAGGATTTTTAAAAAGGAACTTGTGAGAGTCAGGAACCCAGTAATATCTATCAGGTTTTCTGGGAGCAGGAGGTAAAGAATCAGGGGCCAAACTAGATTCCGAAAATGCATCATCAACAATGTCTAGTACAGGAGGGATAGCTAAAGGCCTGTGTTAAGGCAGGAGAAAGAAATCCCTAAGCCTCTTTTTAGAATCAGAGTAACCCTGGCTTTCCCAGAGAAAATGCTCCCTAAGAGTATGCAAGGTTTCACCAAAAGAGAAATCCTCTGGAGGGGAAGCAGAGGGAATAGAGTCCTCTGCATCAGAATCTTCATAGGTAGATAAGGGTAAATCCTGATCATCAGAGGAAACAGAAATTTCAGAATCCTGGTCAGAAGAATCATAAGCAAATTCAGTCCTAGGTCTCTTAGAAGGGGAAGGTTGGCTTCCCCTGATTAAATTAATAAGGTCTTCAGCCATTCTTTTCATTTGTTTTTTAGGTATAGAGGCCTGACCATGCAGTCTGGGCGTCCGTTTTCAAGGCATGGTTCGAGTTTTAGGCCTTGAAGAAGAAGATGGAGTCGGTTTAATATGCAAGTCAGTAGGCCTGAATACACCCTCAGAAGCCAGTGCCTGCACAGCGGCTCCAGACCCATCCAAGGTAGAGACATCCACAGGTTCCACAGTTGAAGCATCTCACGGCATGCCGGACTCTGAATGGGTCTCAGTAGAGGCCTGCGAATCTGAAGTAGCAAGTATCAGGGGCTGCGAAAGCGCCTCACTTTACCAGCGAACTGGAGACTGGCTTAGGAGAAACGTCGTCAGCAGCTTTAGACCTAGGCGGACTGTCTCTGTCTTTATCTTTGCATTTTTTCGGAATGTCGGTAGTCAGATGGCTTACCAAAGACATATCTGGATAATTGAACAGAGTACCAAAATATTTAGAAGCGTAAATATACAGACGATGGATAGTTCGCTGCTTAAATAAGGCACAAAACTGACAGTGAGGTACATCGTGGTCAGGGCCTAGGCAAGGAATACAGCGCAAATGAAAATCTTTATGAGGTATTTGCTTTCCACAAGAAATGCAATTGAAGACTTTGATTCTGAAACTCGAAAATGAAAATTTCAGGAGTCGGCCGACCGACACTTGCGAACTGTTTCTGCTTCGGGCACCGCATGGCAAGAAAGACTGATGTAATGGCGTCGGCCGCATGCCTTATACCCCTGACTACCTGATGTCACTGAAGATGAGACAGCAACCGACGCAGGACCCAAGACTTTGATAATCAGGCCGACTGAGGGCTACTGCAAGCAGATAACCCAAATGTGATGACTGCAACAGTGAAACATGAAGAACATCATCAACTTATTACCCCTTTTGTGGAGCCAAACTGTTTTGCATAAGATTTTGTAAATATATCTATAATTTGTTGCATCTGAGAATACATTTTAGAATCTGCACAGTTTATCAATTTGTGTGTCTTTACTCCTTTCACATCTTATGTATCTATAAAAGGTTTCCTATTATGCTCAATATCTTTATATAAATTTTCTTCAGATTTTTCTTGATCTTGTCTCACACTGTGCTTAATTTGTTTGTCCAGTTTGTTTATTTCAGTTTTCAAAGTTGTAGCGTGACCTCTCTTCCATTTCTTGTATACTTTGTCTCTCATCTTAATCATATATCTTGCTCTTATGGAAATACATCCCCCTGATGTTGTATGCCTAGATCCTGATGTTAAACATTTTTTTTTATTTCTTGCATTCAAACAATTTCTCTTTCAAAACTTTCCACATTCTATCTGCAGTTTTTCCACTGAACACCTCACTCCAGTTAGTTTTACATAGTGACTGTTTTGCTTCCATATAATCTGTAATTAACCTTCTGTGCACTGGTTTAGATTTCAGTTGGGCAGAATTATCTAGCCACAAATTAACCTTTATAACTCACTGCACATCAATGGTGGTAAAACTTGACTTGAAGTAACAGTAATTTCTTTAGGAACACAAACAATGTCTAGTATGTTCCTTTCCCTGGTAGTTTCTTTTTTTTACAGTCTGAAGCGATTGTTGTTCCTGAATATACGTTGCAAATAATTTCCTTACTGACATTGTTGAATCAATATTATTCCAGTCTGTTTCTAATAATTTAAGTCCCCAGCTAATATTGTTCTTCCCTCCTGTGTTTCATGCAAGAAATGCATGAATTCCTCTAGGTCATCTGCACTTACTTGACTTTGGTAGTCTGTACACTCCAACAATTGTTATATGTTCCAGGGTTGTCTTTACTGTCACAGTTACACAGTCTATAGTATTAGTCATCACTGAACATGTAATAATCACAGGTGCCATAATTATCTTTAATCCCTATCATAACACCTCCACCTGATTTTTAGTTAGAATGTCTGTTACAGTAAAAACATTTATACCCTGACAGAACTGGTTTCTAGTCATTATTCTTTAACCATGTTTCACAAACAATAACAACATCAATCCTGTGGGAACGCAGTAAATTTTCCAATAAAAACTTTATTATTAATGCTCCTAGCATTAACAACCATCAGAGATGCATCAAATGTTGCTATCTGTGAACTAATTTTTTTTTAAATTTCTTTATTGCAGTTTTTAAGATTACAACATACAAGACATTTGACAACAAAAAAACACATACAACATACAACCAACCATAACAACCTATATACAATATATACAAAGAAGTCACTTCAAGAATCCAATTTTTTTTGTACTAACCACTTATTCTGCAGTGATAAGAAGAACAAAACAGTAACCATTAGCTATTTAGAGGGATATTACACATAAGAGGGAAAGGTAAACTAAAACCTTTACATAGGGTACATCTATTTGTGAAAAGCTTATCAACATAAAGATTTATAAAATGACAATGATAATAAGGTTCTAAATATATCCTTATTGACTTTCTTACATATATTGAATATTTCACTTCCAAAATTAATATTTTTACTTCTTGAGAATGAAATCTAATAGGTATTCCCAATACTCTTGGTAGTATTTACGTTTCTTAGTAACATATAGTAGCTTGTGGGAGGAGATGTATTTGATTGCTAAATTGCTAAAACCTTCCCATGAGAGTGGGATTGCAAGGGTCCAATTCTTTGTAATATAGAATTTGACAAGAGCACCTATGGTGATGAGGACATGCTTTAAGACTATCGGAAGATTATTTATATTAATGTGCAGTATAGCCATTTCCCAGGATAAAGTATTTTTTTGGTAGCCCATTTTCTCTAGTCTTACCCTTAATGAACACCATAGGTTATGAACTTTATTACATTCCCACATAACATGGAGAATGTCTGCTGGCTGCTTAGTGCAGTGAGGACATTCAGGTGGGTATTTGTAATTAAATTTACTAATTTTTGAGGGGTAAAATATGCATTATTGTTAATCATAAGTTGTGTGTAAAGCAACTTTTTGAACGGACTGAATTTGAGCGTGTTTTCGATGGCATCTTTTTATCTTGTTCAGTAATTTGTGGGTTTTTCTTTTGCCAGTATGAGGAAAACAAAGTACAATTCTGATGTTTTATATTAATTATACGTTTGTAGACTCTGGAAATGGTTTTCCCCTTGTTTGCTAGATTTTTTAGAATTAATTGAGATAAATTAGTGTCTTGTTTATCAAAATTATCAGGTGGAAATTTAGTGTTTACAAGGTATCAGAATGAGTTCATAATATTTACGTATTTCTTTGGGAGATTTAATTTCTCTCATAATTGTGTTATATCACATTGCTTCTATTTGTAAATTTCCCATATTGTAAGATCTCTTAAGGGATAATCCTGCAAGCTTATCGGTTGATTATTTAATAGTAAATTAGGATTAAGGTGTATAGGTTGCAGTAAAAGGAGGGCATTTAATAATTGTACAGATGAAAAGAGCTTTTGAGTAGTTAATACCATTAGTTTAATAAGTGGATGTAAGTTCTTAACATGGACAGATTTTTGATTTAGGAACAGGAGAGCCCTAGGATTGCATCCAAGTGTCTTAATTTGTTCATACCAAATTCTAGACCATAAGGGGGACCATACATTTGTGTCTGATTCGTAATTTAAAATTTTACATGGCCTATATTAATAATACTGTAGTACAGTTTAAAATCAGGTAACCATAATCCACCTTTAGATTTAGGTAGTATAAGCTTTTCATATTTGATTCTAATAGCTTTGGGATACCAAATAAATCTGGATATAGTTCTTTCCAGATCTATAAAAAATGTTTGAGGTATAACTGTGAAGGTAGTGTTCATTTGGAAAAGAATTCTTGGTAGCAGGTTCATCTTAATGACACTACTTTTTGATAACAGACATATTGATATTTTTCCATCTGTTCATATCATTTTCAATAGTATTCCAGGTGTGAGTTACTTGATAAGTTAGTTTAATCTCGCTCTCCGGGAAGTAAAAGTGCATATATGTCCAATGGGATTTAGTGGGAAGAGATGAGATTTGTTGGGATTTAGTTTGTAATTTGAGATCTCTGAGAATTTGTCAATGGCTGTCAGTATTTTAGGAAGATCTGTTGTGGGGAGTTTAGGTATATATTTAAATCGTTAGCAAATGCCGAATATATAATTTTATTATTTAATACTCTTGGAATGTGTAGAAAAGATTTTTGTGATATAAAAAGAAGTAGGGGTTTGAGATATAAATTAAAGAGGTAGGGAGAAAGTGGACACCCTTGTCTTGTGCCATTTGAAATGGGGATAGGTTTTGCTCTATTATTGTTAATCTGAATGGAAGTAGAGGCCATCTGATATAAGGCCTTGACTTTATTAATAAATTCTTGAGGAAATCCGAATAAAGGCATAACACTAAATAAAAAGTGTAGATTTACTCTGTCGAAAGCTTTGCTAGCATCTGTGGCAATAATATATTTGGGATGGTTATCTGTTTTAAGTAATCTGATAGCTGTGTCTAGTAACAGAGTGTTATCACTTGTTTGCCTGTTTCCCATGAAACCCATCTGATTTTGAGATACAATAGAGGGGAGTATATTCTTCAACTTGTTGGCTAAGATTTGGGCAAATATTTTAAAGTCAGTGTTTATGAGGGCTATTGGTCTATAATTAGTAGGATCTGTCTGGTCAGAATTCGGTTTAAGTAGAAGAATGGTTTTAGAGGTATTTATATATATGTCTGTTATCCCATGTTGTATTATATACTTTAAGAAGGATTTTAGAAACAGGTTCTGAGAATATTTTATAAAATTCAGAGGTGACTCCGTCAGGTCCTGGAGATTTACCTGGCTTGAGATTTTTTATTGCTTCTTTTATCTCTGTTAGGTGAAGTGTTGTCCCTAAAAGTTTTTGTTGTTCCTGTGTAACTTGTGGAAATGTTAGGTTTTGAATGAACTCTTTAAAAAATTCTCATTTGAGGGTGGTAAGTGCATGTTGTACAGTCTTTTATATATGTTCTCAAATACATTCAAAATGTCTTGGTTTTCCTGAATTATGCGTCCTTCATAATGCAATTCTTTGATTCTTGGGGGGGGGCACTCAATATTTATTAGCCTGGCTAAAAATCTTGAGGGTGTTTGTGCCCGTTCTGAGTACTGATAAAAGGATCTGCTTTCTAAAAAAGTTAAAAAGTTAAGTTTTCTAAGTAATGTTTATGTAGTTGTTTTTGAATTGTTAAATTTTCAACCTGGCAAAAATCCTGCCTAGTGTTTGCAAAATATCTGCTGCAAAAATTCTCTTCCCTGATCTTGACAAATGCACACCATCCTGTCTGAATAAATGTGTGCCCAAAACTAGGCTTGGATGCTCTACATATTTCCATTTTTTAAAACAGGACATTTTTTTCATGTAGGTATTTACCCAAAAAATCTTTTCATTCACTGTGACCTGAGTATCCTTTCTAGAGGTGATCTGTGAAAAATAAGAAGTTATGTACCTACCATAACGTTCCATGTTAGTTGTCTTCTTCTCGCCTTCTTTCTTGCTGGATGGGTTCGGAGCCGATCCTCGGCTCCGACTCGGCCAATACTAAAGCTCGAGAGCTAATTCCACCGGCTCGAGGCTCCCCTATATCCCACAATGCTAGGCGGTAACTACTCAGATCTCGTTTGATAGCTATACAAGCAATCCTAGTCTCCATAGAATGGAGTAGGGAAACCCACCTCAAACAATCTGCGTAAAGGAAAGGCAGACCTCAGTAAAGATAGAAGAGGTGGGAGAATGTGTGGGAGTAACAACTTTCGGAAGAAAAACACAAAAGAATTCCGGTCGGTCTGTCCAGGCTTGGGGGAAGGAGGGAGGGACGCAAGAAAGAAGGCGAAAAGAAGACAACTAACATGGAACGTTATGGTAGGTACATAACTTCTTAATGTTAAGTTGTCAATCTCGCCTTCATTCTTGCTGGATGGGACCGCGTCCCTAGCACCTTATCCCGGGTGGCCTATCGGAACAGACTCTTGAGAATAGTGGAACCAAAATTGGCATGGCTTCTGGAAACCATGTCCAATTTGTAATGTGAAATGAATGTATGAGGAGAAGCCCAGGTGGCTGCTGCACAAATTGAATCTATTGGCAACCTGTCCTGAAAGGCTACGGATGTAGCTAATGCCCTAGTTGAATGAGCTCTAGGTCTTGAGGGTAGTTTTTGATGTCTGATCTCATAGATGAAGGTAATTGTAGAAGTGAGCCATCTAGAAAGGGATACTTTAGTGACTGGAAGGCCCAATTTACCTTCTGCATATGACAGAAACAATTGATCAGATTTCCTGAATTGTTTAGTCCTGTCTAAGTAATATCTTAGTTGGCGATGAACATCCAAAAAATGCAGCTTTTGTTCTGACCTATTTGAATAGTTAGGGAAAAAAACGGGGAGATCAATAACTTGGTTTAGGTTAATTTGAGAAGAAATTTTTGGTAAAAAGGATGGATTAGTACGGAGGGATACCCTGTCTTTGTGAAAAACTAAGTAAGGAGGACGACTGCACAGAGCATGGAGTTCGGATACTCTTCTCGCTGAAGTTATAGCTACTAGAAAAAGTGTCTTCCAAGAAAGCAACTTCAGAGAACATGAAGCCGCCGGTTCGAAGGGGGGAAGAATTAAAGATGCCAGAACCAAGTTCAAATCCCATTGAGGCGGGGGGTCTTTGATTGGAGGTTTGAGAAGAAATACACCCCTTAAGAAGGCTTTACAGAGTTTGTGAGCCATGATGCTGGATTCTGAGACACCAACATGAAAATTTGATATGGCAGCCAACTGAACTCTAATGGTTGATGCAGAAGATCCTAAATGAAAGAGTTCTGCTAGAAAGTCTAAAATAGACTGGATAGGTGCAGTAAAGGGATCTATGTTTTTTGATGATGCCCAAAGGGAATCCATTTGCTAGTATAAATCTTCCGGGTAGAAGATTTATGAGAGGCTATCAAGATATCTCGGACCGATCGAGATATTGAGGGAAGCCTGGCTATGGTTGGAATCGGAGAAAGCACGCTGTGAGGTTTAGAGAAGACAGAGATTGGTGCAGCTGACCCGATTGATGGGTAATCAGATCTGGTACTGGGTCCAGATGCCAAGGCTGCTCCAAAAGGTAACGATGAAGAAAGGGAAACCATATCTGTCGAGACCAGTAAGGGGCAATGAGGATCACTGTCACTCTCAAGCCGATGGCTTTCTGAATTAGTTGAGGTATTAGTGGAAAGGAGGGAAAGGCATACAGAAGTCCCCGGGGCCAATCGTGGACTAGAGCGTCTCTGGTGGGATGGCCTGGTAACGGGAAGAGAGTGAAGAAGTCGTGACACTTGCTGTTTTGGGGAGTAGCAAAAAGATCGCAGCAAGGCTGGCCCCATCTTAGGAATACTTCTTCTAGAACTTACTTCTTTAGAGACCACTCGTGTGGCATGAGAATTGCTCTGCTCAATTTGTCTGCAATAAAGTTGGATTTCCCGGGAATATGCGTTGCTATCAGAAAACGCTGAGAAGAGATCGCCCATTGCCAAAGTCTGAGTGCCTCTCGACATAAAGGGTATGATCTGGTTCCGCCTTGTTTGTTGATGTACCACATTACGGACATCTTGTCCGTTTGAATTGCAATAGTCCCCTTGGGAAGAGAGTCGTGAAGGGCTTGCAACGCTAAAAGCACTGCTCTCATCTCTAAAACATTTATGTGCAAGTGGCACTCGAAAGGTTGCCACGTGCCCTGGACTGTCCTGCCCTGATAATGCCCCCCCCCACCCGATCAGGGAGGCATCTGTTGTCAACGTGGCAACTGGGGGGGGGGGGGAGTGAATGGTCTTCTTCGGAGAAGTTGAGGTGATGTGATCCACCAAGACAGTTGATTCTTGCATGCTTGAGTTATCAATATGGTATGGGACATCGGGAGTTGTTGAAAGGACCATTGAGTAAAAAGCATCCATTGGAGGATCCTCATGTGAAAGCGAGCTAAGGGGAGAAGGGGAATAACTGCTGCCATGAGTTCTAGTACCTTCAACACCAGTCTGGCTTTGACTTTGACACATTGTAAGAGAAGGGACACTTGGTTCCGAATGTCTAACACCCTCTGCTCTGTGAGTCTGGCTGAAAGGGTCTGTGTATCTAAGGTGGCGCCTATAAAAATAATAGACTGACAAGGCGACAAGGCAGATTTTTCGAAATTTATTGAAATGCCTAGAGCTTGACAAGATTGAATGGTGAAGTCCCTGGATAGGAGAAGCTGATGTCTGGTGGTGGCAGTAAGGAGCCAATCGTCCAGATATGGAAACACCTGGAATCCTTGACGTCTCAAGTGAGCCGTGACCACTGCCATGCATTTGGTGAACACCCGGGGGGCTGTAGTGAGACCAAAGGGCAGGGCCCTGAATTGGTAGTGACTGGCTCCCAGCCTGAAGCGGAGACATCTCCTGGAGCGTCTGTTCATTTTGATGTGGTAGTATGCGTCCTGAAGATCTATCGAGCACATCCAATTACCCAAGAAGGGTAGAATGGACTGTAGCGTGACCATCCGGAATTTTGTTTTTTTGACAAACTTGTTTAAGTAGCTGAGATCCAGTATGGGTCTCCAGTCCCCTGTTTTTTTTGGTACCAAAAAGAATTTGGAGTAGATTCCGGATCCTTGCTTGTCTGCCGGGACTGATTGGATGACTCTTTTTGATAGCAGCTTCGAAATTTCTAATGCTGCTTGTTCCCTTAGACCGGGTGGAACGTCTGGAAGGGATCTTTTTGGTTGGGTTGGAATGTGAATGAAGGGAATTTTGTAACCCTCGGATATGATCGACTGTACCCATTTGTCTTGAGTAAGGGAAAGCCAGGCTTTTGGGTACAGTGATAACCTTCCCCCGACTGCCTCCGAAGGCGGACAGCCGGGCAGCCCCTCAGGGGTGCTGAAAGGGTTTGTCAGAGAACATTTCTCTGCTACCCTGGTTTTGCGGACCTCCTCTGCCTCTAGGGCGGTGTCTATTATTATTCCCCCCTCTGCCACTAGAGGGGAATCGGCCTTGTGCATCAGATAAGACTCCCTGGGATTGTTTGCGGAACCACATCATTCCTCCCCTTTGACCTTTGGGATAGGGTCTAGAAGGGGTAGAAAAATGGACTCCTACGGCAGAGAGAGTCTTACCTTCTACCTCGCACCTGGTCAATGTATCCTTCACCTGTGGTCCAAACAATGATGATCCATCAAACGGAGAGTTGGTGAAGGACGCCTTGAAAGGGTCCGCAAAGTTGCATAGCCGCATCCAGGCGTGCCTTCGTAAGGCAACACCTGTGCCTGTGGCTCTACTCGCCCCATCTGCTGCGTATGAGACCAGCCGCATGGAGGAGTTAACGATGGAATTTAGGGTTGCCAACTGGGAGTTCATTGTGTCTTTGAACCCCTCAGCTGTAGGATCCTTCATCAGTTCACCCATATCCTTGAGTAAATCTCTTTGGAGACGAGTGAAGTGGCATAAGTAGTTCAGCGACCGCATTGAAAAGGTTGCTGACGAGAACATCTGCTTGCCGTACCTGTCCATGGTCCTAGATTCCTTATTAGGAGGATGGACAGGAACCGAAGGATCAGCTAACTCCTTCTTTGTGGCCGCAGCCACCACCATGGCATCAACAGGGACACCTTTGGATAAAAACTCTTTGTCTTTGGGGGCAGTAATAAATTTGGATGGTCTCCTAGGGGTGGGTTCCACTGAGTCAGGAGCCGTCCAAGCCTTCCTTGCCACCACTTCCATAAGGGGGTCAAAGGGAGGGGACACCCAGGAGGTAGAAGGGCGAGAACCAAACGCCTCAAGATACACTGACTCATCCTCCGAAGGATTAAGGGCTGGCCGGTTCCCCCTCTGTTTGAGGATTTCAAGGATGTCAGCAAAGGAGACATCCTCAGAGGGGGATCGAGGGGACCCTTCGGATTCCTCTAAGTCAGTGTCAGAGGTGATAGACTCAGGGGAGTCAATGTGCTTCCTCTTGCACTGCCTCTTCCTTGGGGGATCTCCTGCAGGGTCAGGAGAGACCTCGGAAGAGGAGGAAATTCCCAATGGGGAATCTTGAGGAGTTGGCTCTCTGCGGTGTGGGACAAGGGGGTGAGTAGAAATCACCGCAGGCACTGTAGATGGAGGGGCTGAAGGAGCTGACTGTGGGGCAGAACCTGGTTCTAGCACGCTCCGCATGACCTCGAAGGCACCCCTGTCAGGCAAGGCCCGAGGCCCTCGCTCCGAAGAGACAAGGACCTCCCCCGGCACCGACAGAGACGGCTCCGAAGCCGATGTCGGAGCCGAACTCACCAGCGCCGAAGCTCCGAGAGGGAGAGCGGGGTCGGACAAGGGTCCGATGCCACTCGCCCCCTCGGAGCCGACGAGGGAAGCTCGGCGCCGAGATCCCGCCAAAGAGGAGATCAGGGCAGACGACGGAGCCGAAATGGAAGGTATCGGATCCGACGCACCGACAGTCATGGCTCCGACAAGCCTTGGCTCCGAACTCGAAGGAGTCGGAGGAGGAATGTATTGGGGAACGGGAATAGCCACTGACTGGTGAGTCGGGCTATGCAGCATTTGGGCCAGTGCCTCGGACTTAAGAAGTCTACTCACCACCCTCTGCAAATCATGGTCTGATAATCTGGAAGACCGAGAGGAATGAGTTTTGTGACTTCGCTCCGAAAGGAGAGGGGATCCTGGCGCCGAGTGCACGGATCCGATAGAGGGGGACCTGGACCTCTTTCTCGAATGTGGCTCCGATAAGGGTATCGGAGCCGACAAAGTCTTATCAGCCTCGGCTCCAGCCGGAGCCGAGGTAACAGTATGAGGCTTAGAAACATCGGCTCCGGCCGGAGCCGATGTCGAAGCCTGCTTAGACTTCTCAGCAGTCGACTCAGGAGCAGGAGCCGACTGCTTGGAAGTTTTTGAAGGCTTCCCCGACACAGACTGAGACAGGGGGCCTTCAGGCTTTAATAAGCCCCGCAAGATAAGCTTATTCTTGCATTCCTGCAGGACTCTAGGGCTAAAACCATGACAAAAAGCACAAGAGTCCTGCAGGTGCAAAGGCCCCAGGCAATACACACAAGAAGTGTGACCGTCTGTCAGAGACATTTTCTGACAGCACGAGTCACACTTCTTGAAGCCTGAGACCTTGTCTTTAGACATCGTAAAAGTAAGAGAGGCTGACACACACACACAATCCAGACACTCTCTACAGAAAAATTATTATAATAAAATATTACTGTTAATACAGAAACACACACACACAAGCCCCTATAACACTAATCTAAAAAGGGACTAGGGTGAGGGAAGGGCCGAAGGCCTAGAACAAGGGTAAAGAGGAAGGGTTCGACAGATAGGGGTCGATATAACTAAAATTTAGAATTAAACTATAGAATATGTATTAGAACTAAAAAGGGGGGTTATTAGCAGTACCTAAAGGTAAAATTTGACTAACATGCCTGAGCCGGTAGAAAAGCACACCTCGTCAGCTATAGCGGCAAACGAGATCTGAGTAATTACCGCCTAGCATTGTGGGATATAGGGGAGCCTCGAGCCGGTGGAATTAGCTCTCGAGCTTTAGTATTGGCCGAGTCGGAGCCGAGGATCGGCTCTGAACCCATCCAGCAAGAATGAAGGCGAGATTGACAACTTAACATTAATTGTTAACACCAGCACAAGCTATACTATCTAAGAGGGCTGTCAGTTCCCTACTAACAGTCAGAGAATCCTTACGGACTACATCATTTGTACCAACATGAACAAAGGCATTCAGAGGCATGCGTTCAGAAAGATGATCCAGAGAGGTGCATTTGGACTGGCGGCAAAGAAGTAATGAGGATGATGCGTCTGATGTCACCTTTATGCCCTATGCTACATGAGGATCATGTGTGCGACATATGGCCTAACCTAAAGCAACTGTAGGCTTTTGTATACTGGCTGGACATTGGGCTACCCGAAGCAGGGAATCCCAGATGCAAGGAATACTGCAACCAGTGAACTGAAGGACATCATTTTATAGAAGTTGGTCTGAATGGTGGAAGATAAAGAAAAATATAAAACTTTTAGTTATGTACTTACCATAACTTTAGATGTATGGGATCCATCTCGCCTACATTCTCTCCAGATGGGTTCGGAGCCGATCCTCGGCTCCGACTCAGCGCTATACAATAGAACGCAGTCTCTTATTGGCTGAGTCACCTCATATCCCAGGATGCACCACCACTACCTCCCCAGATCTCGTTTGTTCGCACTCATGTTCACAGAGACATACTATTGTCATAACATACTCAGGTCTTTCAAGAGAGGAAAGAAGATCAATTTCGGATCGTCCGGTCTCTCCTGGTCTACAAGGCAGGGGGATGGAGGGTGGGTTATTAGGAATGTAGGCGAGATGGATCCCATACATCTAAAGTTATAGTAAGTACATAACTAAAAGATGTAATGTGATCCTATCTCGCCTATATTCTCTACAGATGGGACAGCGTCCCTAGCACCCAATTCCCGGGTGGCTCACTGGAAAACACTCCTGAGAACTGTGGAACCGAAGGAAGCTCGACCCCTGGATGCCACATCTAATTTGTAGTGAGAAACAAAGGTGTGTGAAGATGTCCACGTGGCAGCCGCACAAATGTCGCCAATAGAGAGCTTGGAATGAAAAGCTGCCTAAGTGGCCATAGCTCTAGTGGAATGAGCTTTAACGGGAGCTATGAGCTCCTTGTTTAAGATGAGATAAACATGAGTGATGCAGTCCCTGATCCACTTGGCAATAGTGACTTTAGTGATGGCTTTGCCTAATCTGTTATCTGAAAAGGACACAAACAGTTGATCTGATTTCCGTGCTTTGTGTGTCCTATCCAAATAGAAGCGTAATTGCCTGTGCACATCTAAGCAGTGAAAAGTGTATTCAGCTCTATTGGAATATTTGGGAAAGAAGACCGGTAGCTCCATCGACTGTTGTAGACAGAAATTAGAACAAACCTTTGGTATAAAAGATGGGTTTGTCCTAAGAGATACTCTATCCTTGTGGAATACCAAGTAAGGTGGTTTAACACATAGAGCCTGAAGCTCTGAAACCCGTCTGGCTGAAGTAATAGCAATTAGAAGGGCAGTTTTCCAAGAAAGGAATTTCAGATCACAGGTTGCTGCCGGCTCAAAGGGTGGCGAGGTTAAGGCACCTAATACCACGTTCAGATCCCATGGAGGTGCAGGTTGCGAAAAGGGGGGTCGTAGAAGCCAAGCTCCTTTAATAAAGGCTTTACAGAGCTTGTTGCTCATTAAGGGAGGTTGCACACTTTCATGAAAATTGGAAATAGCCGCCAATTGTACTTGGATGGTAGATACTGAGCAACCTTGCTGGAACAGGGAGGCTAAAAACTTGAGTACTTCTGATACCGAGGCTGTCATTGGGTTTAATCCTCGGAGCTGGGCCCAAATAGCAAACCTCTTCCATTTACTGCTATATATTTTCTTTGTAGAAGTCTTGTGGGCCGAAGACAAGATGTGTATGACTTCAGGAGCCAAAGAGTGGCTCCTAATTATGGTTGGAAGAGGAGTAGCCAGGCTGTCAACTTCAACGGATGGAGGGACTGATGGAGTTGTCCTGACTGATGAGTCAAAAGGTCCGGAACTTGGTCCAGGAACCAAGGACCCTCCAATGCATACCTGTGAAGAAAGGGGAACCAGATTTGCCGAGGCCAGTATGGGGCGATTAATATCATTCTGCTTCTCAAGCGAATCGCCTTCTGAATCAACTTGGGGAGAAGGGGAACCGGTGGAAAGGCATATAGCAGACCGGAGGGCCAATCGTGGACTACAGCGTCCTTGGGAGTCTCCCCCGAAACTGGGGTCAGAGTGAAGAAGTGGTGACACTTCGCATTGAAGGGGCTTGCGAAGAGATCGCAACAGGGGACTCCCCATCTTGTAAAAATCTGTGTTGTCACTCTGTTGTTCAAGGACCACTCGTGAGGGGAGAGAATAGTTCTGCTCAGTCTGTTGGCTAACACGTTGGATTTCCCCGGAATGTGCGTTGCCATTAGAAAACGCTTGGTAGCAATCGCCCAATCCCATACTCTCATGGCCTCTCTGCAAAGGGGATAGGACCTGGTTCCTCCTTGCTTGTTTAGGTACCAGACTACCGACATGCTGTCGGATTGAATGGCAATTGTACCCTGGGGGAGGTGGTCGTGCAGTGCTTGCAACGCTAAAAGCACCGCCCTCATCTCCAGGATATTGATATGAAGAAGACTCTCGTCGGGGTGCCACGTGCCTTGGACTGACCTGTCCAGATAATGACCCCCCCACCCTGTCTGGGAGGCGTCCGTAGTCAGCGTGGCAGAGGGGAGTGGCGGGACGAAGGGTCGCCCTTGATTCAGATTGGGGGTTAGAAGCCACCAACGAAGATCCTGTTTGCACGTGTCCATGATCAGAATGAGGTGACTGAGGGGACGGTCCGGATAAGACCACTGGACTGAGAGGAGCCACTGAAGTATCCTCATGTGCAACCTTGCCAAGGGGACCAGAAGAATGGTGGCTGCCATGGAGCCCAACAGTTGCAGGACCATTCTTGCTGGAGCGCGACGTCTGAGGAGTAGGGTCCGGACCTGAGACTGAAGCGTCGCGATCCTTTCTGCAGGGAGATAGACTCGCATCTGCCTTGAATCTATTTCTGCACCGATAAACAGAATACGCTGAGATAGTTGCAATACAGATTTTGACCAATTGAAGGTGATTCCTAAGGATTTGCCCAGTGCTATCGTGGCTGCTAAATTTTGCAAGAGTAGATGCCTGGAGGCGGCAGTTAGGAGCCAGTCGTCTAGGTATGGAAACACCTGGAATCCTAGACTTCTCAAGTGAGCAGTCGCGACTGCCAAACATTTGGTAAACACCCTGGGGGCTGTGGTGAGACCAAAGGGCAGTGCTCGGAACTGAAAATGACTGTCTCCTAGGCTGAAGCGTAAGTGTCTCCTCGACGCCTGATCCATCAGAATGTGATAGTAGGCGTCTTTGAGGTCTATGGAGCACATCCAAACTCCTTTCTCCAAAAGCGGGAGAATGGATTGTAAAGTGACCATCCGGAATTTGGACTTTTACAAATCGGTTCAGTTTGCTGAGATCCAAGATGGGTCTCAAGTCCCCGGTCTTTTTTGGCACCAAAAAGAATCTTGAGTAAGTTCCTAATCCGGCCTGGTCTGCGGGGACAGGTTGGATGACTCCTTTGAAGCAGCTTTGATACTTCGTTGGCTGCATGATCCCGTTGACTGGGTGGTGGGTCCGGGATTCTTTGGACTGGTGGGGGTGGTTGAACAAAGGGGATGGAGTAACCTCCGGCAATGATTCGAAGCACCCATTGGTCCAGAGTAATATCTTCCCAGGCCTTTAGGTGCTTCGAGAAACGACCCCCGACTGGCTCCGGAGCTGCACAGTCGGGTACTCCTTCAGGGATGCTGGAAGGAGGAGGAGCCACGAAAGGACTCGCGGTCTCCAGTGTTGCGGGGGCCTCCGCCGCCTCTGGGACGGCGTCTCCCTGAAAAATTTCCCCCTCCTCTGCCTCTAGAAGGGGGGTCGCTCTGCTGCAACGAGTAAGGCTTCTGAGACTTACGGAACCACATTTTCCCTCCCCTTCGGGCCTTGGGATAAGGCCTGAGGGGAGTGGAAAAGCGGGCTCCTACGGCAGCCAAGGTCTTACCCTCCTGCTCGCAGCAAGTCAAAGTGTCCTTTACCTTGGGTCCAAACAATGAGGACCCATCAAAGGGGGCGTCGGCAAAGGAAGACTTAAAGGCCTCTGCAAAATGACACAGGCAGAGCCAGGCTTGTCTCCGTAGAGCAACACCTGTCCCAGCCGCTCTACTCGCTCCTTCGGCCGCATAGGAAATGAGCCTCATGGATGAGTTAGATAATGAGGATAGGGTAGCCAACTGAGAGTTAACCATCTGAGTTAACTGTTCAGGTAAGTTACCCGAGAGGGCATCCGACAGCTCCTTGATCAGATCCCTCTGTAGTCTGGTGAAGTGTGCCAAATAATTCAGAGACCTTAACGTAAAGGTCGCTGAAGTAAGGGTACGCTTGCCGTACCGATCCATGCTCCTAGACTCTTTATTAGGGGGATGGATGGACGTCGAAGCCTCTGCCACATCTTGTTGGGTGGCAGATGCCACCACCATAGCATCTACAGCCACACCCTTAGATAAAAAATCCTTGTCCGGGGGTACCGAGAGAAACTTGTTGGGACGAGCTGGCACCGGTTCCACAGAATCCGGGTGTTCCCACGCCCTTCGAGAGATCAAATCCAGAAGCTCACCGAAGGGCGGAGACACCCAGGAGGCGGAGGGCTGAGCCCCGAAGGCCTTGAGGAACACCGACTCCTCAGCGGAAGGGGGTTTGGACTGCCAATCGCCTCGGTGTTTAAGGATTTCTAGAATGTCTGCAAAGGAGACATCTTCCGAAGACGACTTTGGGGACCCCTCCGCATCATCGAGGTCGGTATCCGATGTGAGGGACTCGTCAGGGAAGTCAACGTGTTTCCTCTTACACTGTCTCTTCCTGGGCGGTTCCTCCGAAAGGGTGTCGGAGGAACCTCCAGGAAGAAGGGAACCACCAATGGGGGTAACCTCAGGCCCAGGGGCTCCGCTGTCACGAGACAGGGGGATTCCAGAAGCGCCAGTCACCATGCCCAAGGAAGGTGGTGGTGGTGGAAAGGTCGAAGTGGCCACAGAGGATTTGGCTAAAGCACTTCTCATGGCATCGAAGGCCGGACCCCCAGAATCCTGGGAAGGTCCCGTCCCCGAGGCCACAACAGTAACCGGAGCCCCCGCAGCTGACGCACCTAGAGGGAGGCTCGGAACCGAAAGTATCGGATCGGCATCCCCGGGGCCGACTGAGGAGGTCCGCGTACCAAACCCCGACCCGAGGGACGGAGTTGAAGTTAGAGTCGGAGCCGACTCGATAACTTCGACCGGATCCACCAACACCGACTCCAACGGCGCCAAGGCTGTTGGAGGAGGAATGGAAGTAGAAGGATGGGGGATCGGCTCCAGAGCCAACTGGGCAGGAGTCGAGATCAATTTAGCGAAGACCGGTGACTGGAAGAGCTTCTGAAGCACCCTGTCTACGTCCGAATCGGACATCCTCGAAGAACGAGAAGAGACCGACCGGGTCCGAGTCGACTTCTCCGCCGGCTCCAAAAGACTGGGGGACCGGCTCCGTAAAGGCTCGAGGCGTATCGGCGCCGAGGGAGATTCCACTACTATTGCAATCTCCCTTGGAGCCGATGTGGACTTCGGCTCCGAAGTGGAAGTGTCTGAGCGGGCGACCCTCATCGGCTCCGAAGGCAGTGGAGCCGATGAAGGTGACACGCCTCTCGATGCCCGAGCTCTCAACTCCAAAGCCAGAGGAGTCGAGGCTGGAGACATCGAGGCAGACCGTTCCGCCCTCGGCTCCGAAGTCCGTGGAGCCGACGGAGAAGCCTGCCTAGACTTTTTGGCTATCGGTTCCGACGGGCTGGTCGGAACCGAAGATTTTTTCTTCTTGCCAGTAGGAGAAGAAGAAGAGGATAAAGCTTCCTCAAAAGAAGGGGCAATGAGCCCTTTTAAAATCAATTTGTTTTTCCTCTCTTGGAGGACTCGAGAGGAAAAAGCGTGGCAAACGCTACAGGACTCCTGGAGGTGTTTGGGACCTAGACAATACACACACAAGGAATGATCATCCGTTATGGACATTTTGTAACCACACTTAACACATTTTTTAAAACCGGAAGGTCTATGTTCTTTAGACATGGTTTTAAAGAAAAGGGTTAACAACAATTACAGACAAACAATTAACAACGACAACTAGGCTCTAATTTAAACGCCTAAGGCAGGGCTAGGCCCCTCTAACTTAAACGGAACCTTCCTACCAACAAATATACACAATCTTCCACAAAAAAGTATCAAAACACAATCATACAACAACACTAGCCGTTAAAACAGCTTTTGGGTGAGTTTTAGAAAGAAATTTGACAGAAAAAGTTTCTGACTAGAGGTACTTAGCTCAGCCAAGTCCGAGACCACGTCTATGCTGGAAAGCGGCAAACGAGATCTGGGGAGGTAGTGGTGGTGCATCCTGGGATATGAGGTGACTCAGCCAATAAGAGACTGCGTTCTATTGTATAGCGCCGAGTCGGAGCCGAGGATCGGCTCCGAACCCATCTGTAGAGAATGTAGGTGAGATAGGATCACATTACATCATGTTTTTTTTTACAGTGGCAATATGATGCAAGAAAAATATAAAAACACAACGCATTAGAAGATTTAGAAAATGACAAAGTACTTTGACAAAGAAAAAAGAATTATATGAAAGAAATCATGAAAAAATATAAAAATTGTTATATAAGCAAAGATATTTTTTATAAAGAAAAAGAGCAGTAGTTCTGATGGGTCGATATAAGAACGACAAAAGATTAAAATGTCAAAGCGCCTAAACGCCGAAAATGCTGGACCTCCATATTCTTTTTGTAAGATTGCAGTACAGTGAAGATCAGAATATTTGCCCTTTCCTCACTAGAGTACGATCTCGGAGTTAGTATATATATTTAGCAGGGGGTGTGGGGGGCACAGCCCCCCACAATAGCGAATTCAAGGCCCTGCATTTTCGGTTTAGGCGCTTCAACATTTTAATCTTTCATTGTTCTAATATAGACCCGTACTGACCTACTTAAGCAGATTAGTAAAGGAAGATGGTAGTGTAATGTGAGAAATAAAAAAATGTAAAAGGAGAAGTAGAAAGAACTCAAGAAAAGATTATGAACAGTGTAGTACAATATGTACAAGAAATGCTTAAAGAAAAAAGGAAGGTAGTGAAAAAAGTTGGAAAGTAAAAATGTTAACAGAAAAAGAGAATTAAAAGTTGGAAAAGGAGATTTCTTTCAATGAGCTAGATGAAGTATTAGGACAAGTAAATACGGGTTCGACTGCAGGACCAGATGGCATGGGGTATGAAATGTATAAAATTTAAGGGACTGGCAAAAAAATATATTTTTAAAGATTTCAAATGAAATGTTAAGTGAAGGTTTTATGTATAACGAATTATGTAGTGGAATACTTAATTCATACAGAAGAAGAAAGATAGAAAACAATTAAAAATCGGACACCAGTAGTGTTGAGTAATAATGATTATAAAATCTTTATGAAAATAATACAAAAAAGATTTGAAACTAAAATGGAAAATATGGAACACAGCATATATAGTATAAAGAGAAAGGATTGTCAAGAATTATTAATGACAGTCAGAGAAATTGTGGATGGTATTATGAACAGAAAAGAAGTAGTGAAAATCATGACAGGAGACTTTAATAAAGCATTTGACACAACTGGACATGAAATACTGTGGGTAATAATGAAATAATATAATATAAGTGAGAAAATTAGGAAATTGTGTATGTCAGTTAATAATAATAAAGTAAAAATACTTGTAAATGGCTAGTGAAGCCAACAGATAGATATGAAGAGTGGTGTAAGACAGGGATGTCCAATGAGTTTTATACTCTTTGCATTACTTATAAATGTGATAGTATGTGAAATAAAATACAAAATGAATTGAATGGTTAAGAATTCCAGTTCTGTTAAAATATGCCGATGACATTATAACAACTGGAAAAACTGGATAAAAAACTAGTAATTTGCATAAATAAGTGTCTAGAGGTGATAGGGATGGCTTTAAATAAAGAGAAAAGTAAATATTTATTTGATGTAGTAAAAATCGGTGGTATATATAATTTACAATGAATGAAATTTCTGTGTTAGGTATAAAATTTGGGAATAAAGATGGAAGTAGAATTCAATGGGATAAACAATAGAAGAAATAAAACAAACCTGTCTTTTCTGGAGAACATATAAATTATCATCCAGAAAAAAGGCTTATTTGATAACTCAGTACTGATGGGGAAATAGGATACTTAGCAAGTGTATTTATGCTGCCAGCAGTATTTGAAAAAGAATTATTGCAGATATTTTTTTTCCATTTATATAGAGTTCTAGATTAAACCCAGTAAAAAGAGGAGTTTTGTATGTATATAAAGAAGGAGGTTTAGAGTTAATAACCCAGTGGTACATGCTTCTTAATTAAATTTGTACAAAGTGTTAAAAAGGATGAGAAATTAGTAGCAAAAATATATAAATACAAGTATAATAAAATTTGGAGGCATGGTAAAAAAAGAGCAAAAGAGAAAAAGTGTATAAATGAGGAAATAATTACCAAGAAAAATATTTTTGTGGAAAATAAAAATGGATAATATAGAAAACGATAGAAAAGTATGGTATAAGAATGAATGCTAAAACATTACTATGTAAAACCATGTGAAAACCTAACAGAAGAAAAAAAAATGAAAGCTATAAAAATAAGAAGCAAATGGTGTAATCAGAAAGTAGAATGTGAATTTATTTTGTGGTAATGGATAAAGTGCCAGTAAAAGGAAATATGCCATATAAGAAGAAAAGTGATGGCACACATGAAGAGTAAAAAAGTTATGGGGAAAACTATGTAAAGAAGATTTTTTTGAAGATATAAAATATGTAAAAGAAGTGTACAAAATAAACATAGATGATTAAATATGCATACAGTATAAATATGGATATAAGAATAGAAGTAAAGAATATGTTAAAAGAACAGATAAAAAGTTATGTTATATGGGTTACATGAAATGAAAGAATAAATTTAATTATATTTAATAGTAAATGGACTTTAGCAACAATATTAAGTAAAATCAGATGGTGGTTAAAGAAAAAGGAGTGGGAGTCTAATAGGGATGAAAATTTAGTATGATTGCGTAAACAGATTTATGTGTGTGTGTGTGTGTGTGTGTGTGTGTGTGTGTGTATATATATATATATATATATATATATATATATATATATATACACACATACATACATACACACACATACACATGTATACAGTTATAAATATTTGTAAATATGCTATATTTTATAAGAGGCTTTTATATAAATAAAGGACCCCTATTCTTTACAGTAAGTGCCACAGGATTTTTTACATCCACCTGAACAACCACCAACTCAGTTAGATGGAGCCTCGGTTTAACATCTCATCCAAAGTATGGCACACTCAGGAATTCAGCACTCCTGTTAAAATGCACTGTCAGTAGTTGAAAATTAATCCAACTAACTGATATAGGAATACAACCCACAGCTTTCCGCATCAAAGGTGATTGTTCTACCTCTTGAGCTAAGACTGCTATACCATAAAGCAAGTAGCAAAAACCACCAAGAATCTGTTCCCAACAGCATAAAATGTACAAACAAAACATAAAACAAAATGCTACAAAGCTATGCCTAGGGGCTGTAGAACACCAAACCACAATAGACTCTCATGTAAATTATTCAGCACTTTCGTCCATTTTATTACAGAATTGAAGTAATAAAAGGGACAAAAGTGATAAATAATTTACATGAGAGTCTCATGTGGTTTGGTGATCTACGGCCCCTAGGCATAGCTTTGTAACATTTTGTTTTATCTTTTGTTTGTACAATTTATGCTGTTGGGAACAGATTCTTGGTGGTTTTTGCTACTTGCTTTATGGTGGCTTTGTAGTGTTCTTTTATCTTTGACAAGACAAGTAGCAGTTTGACAGTCAATAGAAATTCCATTTCTCAATGGAATCCTCCATCCAAGTTTTTAATTTATGCGATCATTTGTTTGTAACTACTCAAAATGGCTGACCCAGTGATACTGAAATTAAACTAATTATTTAATATCTTATTTTGGGTGGCTGACACTACTGGGGAGGCTATATTAAGTTCATTCTCTTGAAAAAGCAATCAATAACTGTGCTCGATTTTAAAAGAGGACCTTCTACTGAGTGTCTCATCCTTCAAAACTGCCACATTGAGAGAGTCAAGACTTCTTAGCACAAAGACAAAAACATCATTCACAAAATTAAACACTATTCTTAATCCAATTAGGCCAAATCATCATGCTCTTTCCTGTCCTGATATCTAGGGTTTGCCACAATACATTAAATATGTTCCACACCCACTTAATATCAGTTTTCAACAGTAATTTTTCTCTTATGCATGTTTCACAGGTTCAACCAATGTCAGTCTTTCAAAAATAGAAGTTATGTTCTTACCATAACGTTCCATGTTAGTTGTCTGCTTCTCGCCTTCTTCTTGCTGGATGGGTTCGGAGCCGACCTCGGCTCCGACTCGGCCACTCTAAAGCTCGAGAGTTGGTTCCACCGGCTCGAGGCTCCCCTTATATCCCACAATGCTAGGCGAGAGTTACCTCAGATCTCGTTTGTAAGCTAACCCCAGCTTAAGATAGTAACAGTATAAAACAGAATAACTATAACAGAGACCACCTCTAACAACAGTGAGAAGAAGGGTGACCTACATCCTGAAACAAGAAATATGCATAATAGCATATAGCTAAGAAAGAGGTGGTAGAAAGAGAGGTCACGATCACAACTCCTCTAGGTCTGTCCAGGCCAGGGGCAAGGAGGGTGGGACGGAAGAAGAAGGCGAGAAGAAGACAACTAACATGGAACGTTATGGTAAGAACATAACTTCTATATGTTAAGTTGTCTATCTCGCCTTCATTCTTGCTGGATGGGACCGTCCCTAGCACCTTGTCCCGGTGGCCTAACGGAACAGACTCCTGAGAACAGTGGAACCAAAATTAGCTCTATGCCTAGAAGCTAAATCCAACTTATAATGGGAAATAAAAGTGTGAGGAGTAGCCCAAGTAGCCGCTGCACAAATGGTGTCAATAGGCAGTCTGTCTTGGAAGGCTAGAGAAGTAGCCAAAGCTCTGGTGGAATGGGCTTTAGGCTTATTAGGCAGTTTTTGTGTCTAATCTCATAAACAAGGGTAATCAGAGATGTTAGCCATCTGGATAAAGATACCTTTGAAACTGGAAGTCCCTTTCTGCTTTCCGCATAGGAGACAAACAGCTGATCAGATTTTCTGAATTGTTTCGTCCTGTCCAAGTAGTACCTTAATTGACGATGAACATCCAGACAGTGTAATTTTTGTTCAGACCTATTTGAATACTCCGGAAAAAAGACAGGGAGGTCAATGCACTGGTTTAGATTTGATGTTGAAACCACCTTAGGCAAAAAGGATGGGTTAGTTCGTAAGGAAACTCTGTCCTTATGGAACACAAGGTAAGGAGAACGACAACTGAGTGCTTGAAGTTCTGAAATTTTTCTAGCTGATGTGATAGCCACCAGAAAGAGAGTTTTCCATGATAATAACTTTAAGGAACATGAAGCTGCAGGTTCGAAAGGGGAAAGAATCAAAGAAGCAAGAACTAAATTTAGGTCCCAAGGAGAAGGAGGATTTCTTACAGGAGGTCTGAGCAGAAAAACTCCTTTCAAAAAGGCTTTGCAGAGTTTGTGGGACATTAGGGCGGATTCAGAAATACCCACATGGAAATTAGAAATAGCTGCCAATTGAACCTTAAGAGTAGATGGAGATGAACCTGCATGGAAGAGTTCAGCAAGAAAATCGAGGACTAGTTGGATGGAAGCGGTGAAAGGATCTATGTCCTTTCCTTGTGCCCAATATGAAAATCGTTTCCACTTACTCAAATAAATCTTTCGAGTGGAAGATTTATGGGAAGCTATCAAAATATCTCTAACAGAGTGAGATAATTGAGGAAGCCTGGCTACGGTTGGAAGTGGAGGAACCAAGCAGTGAGGTTCAGAGAGGGGAGGGAGCGATGAAACTGACCCGACTGATGGATCAAAAGATCTGGAACTAGGTCCAGATTCCACGGTCGCTCAAAAGAAATCGATGCAGAAAGGGGAACCACACTTATCGAGGCCAGTAAGGAGCAATGAGGATCAATGAGGCCTTCTGAGCGATAGCTTTCTGTATTACTTGAGAGATCAGTGGGAAAGGAGGAAATGCATACAGAAGTCCCGGGGCCAAACTTGGACTAGCGTCCCTGCTGGGTTGGCCTGGTAAAGGGAATAGAGTGAAGTATTCTCTGCACTTGCTGTTTTGGGGAGTAGCAAAAGATCGCAGCAAGGCTGACCCCACTTGAGAAAAATCTCTCTCACTACAGAGTCTTTCAGAGACCACTCGTGAGGCATGAGAATAGCTCTGCTCAACTTGTCCGCAATGTGATTGGACTTCCGGGATGTGCGTTGCTATCAGAAAACGCTGAGAAGAAATCGCCCATTGCCACAGTCTGAGTGCTTCTCGACACAGGGGTATGATCTGGTTCCGCCTTGTTTGTTGATGTACCACACTACAGACATATTGTCTGTCTGGATTGCAATCGTTCCCAAGGGAAGAGAGTGTTGAAGGGCTTGCAACGCTAAAAGCACTGCTCTCATCTCCAGAACATTTATGTGCAAGTGGCATTCGTTTGGTTGCCATGTGCCCTGGACTGTCCTGCCCTGATAATGCCCCCACCCGATCAGGGAGGCATCCGTTGTCAGAGTAGCAACCGGAGGAGGTGGAACAAATGGTCTCCCCAACAGGAGCTGGGGGGAAGACATCCACCACATGAGATGCTTTTTGCACGCTTGCGTGATCATAATGGTGTGAGACATTGGAAGTTCCTGGTATGACCATTGAGAAAAGAGCATCCACTGAAGGATCCGCATGTGGTATCTGGCCAATGGAAGGAGGGGTATGGCCGCTGCCATGATTCCCAACACCTTTAGAACTAACCTGGCTTTGGCTCTGTTGTTGTTGAGAAGTAGTGATACCAATTTTGAATGTCTGATATCCTTTGGTTCGTTAGTGTTGCAGACACGTTTACAGTATCTAATTTTGCCTATGTAGGTAATAGTACGACAAGGCGACAAAACAGACTTTTCGCAATTTATTGAGATACCCAGTTTTGACAGACGCGAAAAGTGTAATCTCTGGCCATCAGAAGGAGATGCTTGGTGGGAGCTGTGAGGAGCCAGTCGTCCAAATATGGAAACACCTGGAATCCTTGTCGTCTCAGGTGAGAAGCTACCACTGCCATGCATTTGGTAAACACCCGGGGGGCAGTGGTGAGACCAAAGGGCAGGGCCCTGAATTGAAAATGACTGGTTCCCAGCCTGAAGCGGAGGAATCTTCTGGAGCGCCTGTTCATTTTTATGTGATAGTACGCGTCCTGAAGGTCTATAGAGCACATCCAGTTTCCTTTTCCCAACAGGGGAAGAATGGATTGCAGCGTGACCATCCGAAATCTTGTTTTCTTGACCGATCTGTTCAAGACACTGAGATCCAAAATTGGTCTCCAGTCCCCTGTTTTCTTTGGAACTAAAAAGAACCTTGAGTAGATTCCGGATCCTAGTTGGTCTGCTGGCACTGGCTGAATAGCTCTTTTTGCAAGCAGTTTTGAAATTTCCAAAGCTGCTATATCCCTTTGAGCGGGTGGAACATCTGGAAGGGATTTTTTTGACTGACTTGGAGAACGAAGAAAGGGAATAGAATAACCTTCGGAAATGATGGACTGTACCCATTTGTCTTGTGTCAAGGATAGCCAGGCTTTTGGGTACAGTGACAATCTTCCCCCGACTGCCTCCGAAGATGGGCAGTCGGGCAACACCTCAGGGATGCTGAAAGGGCTTATCGGAAGACGTTTCTCGATTGCCCTGGTTCTGCGGACCCCTCTGCCTCTAGGGCGACGTCTACCATTGTTGTTCCCCCCTCTGCCTCTGGCGGGGAACCGACTCTGTGCGTCAGGCGAAGTCCCTTGAGATTGTTTACGGAACCACATCTTTCCGCGCCTTCTGGCCTTTGGGGTAAGGCCTAGAAGGAGTGGAAAAACGGACTCCGACGGCAGAAAGGGTCTTGCCATCCGTCTCGCACCTAGTCAGGGTCTCTTTCACTTGTGGACCAAAAGGGATGATCCATCAAAAGGGGAGTTTGTGAAAGACGTCTTGAAAGGTTCCATAAATTGCATAGCCGCATCCAGGCGTGCCTACGTAAGGCTACCCTGTTCCAGCGGCTCTGCTCGCTCCATCGGCCGCATAAGAGAGGAGGCGCATGGAGGAGTTGGAAATAGAATTAAGGATAGCCAGCTGCGTGTTCAGTTGTTCTTGGAAACCCGCAGCTGTAGGGTCCTTAAGCATTTCACTCGCTTCTTTGATCAAATCCCTTTGAAGACGAGTGAAATGGCACAGGTAATTCAGCTTAACGCATAGTAAATGTCGCTGAGGAGAACATCCGCTTCCGCACCTATCCATGGACCTAGATTCCTTGTTAGGTGGATGGACAGGCACTGAAGGATCAGCCAGTTCCTTCTTTGTGGCGGCAGCTACCACCATAGCATCCACAGAGACTCCTTTTGATAAAAATTCCTTGTCTGTTGGAGCTGTGATGAATTTGGAGGGTCTCCTGGGAGTGGGGTCCACTGAATCAGGAGCCGTCCATGCCTTTTTAGCAACCACCTGCATGAGGGGGTCGAAGGGGGGACACCCAGGAGGTGGAAGGACGAGAGCCAAACGCCTCAAGATACACAGATTCGTCCTCCGAAGGGTTGAGGGCTGGCCAATTTCCCCTCTGTTTAAGGATCTCCAGAATGTCTGCAAAGAGACATCTTCAGAAGGGGAACGGGGAACCCTCAGAATCATCCAGATCTGTGTCAGACGTGATAGACTCAGGTGAGTCAATGTGCTTCCTCTTGCACTTCCTCTTCCGAGGGCGCTCTTCTGCCAAATCAGGAGAGGCCTCGGAAGAGGATGAAATCCCACAGGGGCTCCTGAGGAGTTGGCTCTCTGCGGTCCGGGATGAGGGAGTGAGTCGACTTACCCTGAGGCAGCATAGAGGGAGGGGCTGACGGAGCCGACTGTGGAGTAGAGCCAGGCTCTAACACACTCCGCATGACCTCGAAAGCACCCCTGTCAGGCAGAGCCAGAGGTCCCCGCTCCGAGGAGCTAAAGACCCCCCTCGGCACCGACAGTGATGGCTCCGAGGCCGATGTCGGAGCCGAACTCACCAGCGCCCAAGCACCGAGAGGCAGAGCGGGGTCGGACAAGGGTCCGATGCCACTCACCCCTCGGAGCCGACGAGGAAGTCCGGCGCCGAGATTCCACCATGGAAGAAAACGGAGCCGACGACGGAGCCGAAGACAATTGTCTCGGCTCCGAGGTGACCACAGTCTCGGTTCCGACACGACCCGGCTCCGAGCACAAGAGAGTTGAAGGAGGAAGGAGTTGATGGACCGGGACAGGCACCGACTGATGAGTCGGGCTCTGAAGCATCTGGGCTAGTGCCTCAGACTTGAGTAGTCGACTCACCACCCTCTGAAGGTCATGATCAGACAACCTCGATGACCTAGAGGAATGAGACCTTTGGCTCCGTTCAGACAGCAGGGGAGAACCTGGAGCCGAATGAACGGAGCCAAGAGAAGGTGACCTAGACCTCTTTCTGGTTGTCGGCTCAAGATCTTGTCGGAGCCGACACGGGTACCTCGATAACCTCGGCTCCGGCCGAGCCGAGGAGCCACAGAAACTGTGGACTGAGTCTTATCGGCTCCAGCCGGAGCCGCTAAAGGCAAAGGTTGAACAACCTGAGGTCTCGGCTCAGAAGCCGGAGCCGAAGACCTCGATGCCTTGGAGGGCTTCCCTGTTGAAACAGACAGGGAATCCTCAGGCTTCAACAAGCCTCTCAAAATGAGCTTGTTTTTCTTTCCTGCAGGACCCTGGGGCTGAAGCCATGGCAGACAGCACAGGAGTCCTGCAGGTGCAAAGGCCCCAGACAATAGACACAAGAAGTGTGAGCGTCTGTCAGAGACATTTTCTGACAGCACGCATCACACTTCTTGAATCCGGAGACCTTTGCTTCTTTAGACATAGCCTAACTGGTGAACACAAACACACACTCAAACACACCAGTTATACCCTGTCAAAAAACACAATTATAGTAAAAGTATACTAAAAATAAGTACAATAAGCAGTAGTACACTACACAAACACTCCCTAGGGAAGGGAAGGCCTAAGGCCCAAGGGAAGAACTAAAAGTTCTTTTGACAAGAAACGGGAGAAAATAGGTTCGGGGATAGAGTTTAATAAAACTACACTAATTTAGGAATAAATAAACTAAAAAAGGGGAAACAAGAGTAACTTTTACTAGAAAAAGTTAAAACTTACCAGGAACCGGTAGAAAAACCAACCTCGAAGCTGTAGCGGCAAACGAGATCTGAGGTAACTCTCGCCTAGCATTGTGGGATATAAGGGGAGCCTCGAGCCGGTGGAACCAACTCTCGAGCTTTAGAGTGGCCGAGTCGGAGCCGAGGTCGGCTCCGAACCCATCCAGCAAGAATGAAGGCGAGATAGACAACTTAACATCTGATGTTTTACAGAAGTCTGTGACGCCATCATTATAGGTGGGGTTCCTAGTCTTGTAGGCATAATTATGGACATGCATGTTTGCTAGTGAATAGAGTCTAATGGTTGGAAAGCCACAACATCTCAGTTTACCCATCAGACAGCTTTTCTTTAATTATTCAATATGGGTGGTTCAGCATCCCATACACACCCCCATTCAATTTTTGAAGTCTGTCAAGCATTTAGAAAGCCTGTCTATGGTGAGTAATTAAAGAAGAGTAGGATCATTGTCAGTATCAATAATTTTAAGGCAGTGACTTCACTGAGGAAAGGAGCAAACAACTTCCTCAAAATGATAACAGTTTTTTCAAGAGTCCATATAAAGCAAATAACGTTAACATGCAAAATATCTGAACTTGCCCAACCTAGTGGGATCTCCCAAATATTTTGGAGCGAATGAAAATTGAACTCCTTGTTTTTGTGACTGTACATGTCTACCCAAACATGCAGAAATTTAAGGGAACTAAAGGATTTTCCTAAATTAAACTGTAGTTCTAAAACAACAGCGTATTTCCTCAGCACTGATACACTGTGTTGTGGTTCTGAAAGCCAGGTAATTAAATCGTTTTGAGGATATTTCATTTTGTTACACATGGCCACAGGTCTCCTGTAGGAGTTCTTCGAAAACTACTTGGGGTCTCCATGGTTTAGGTAACGGGACACTGCTGCCTCAACAACTAGAAGGGAGCAAAAGCAGACCCTTGGTGCAAATGCAAACGAAGGATTCCACATAGAGAATTTTGTATCAGTTACAGAATTATGACCCAAAAACATACTTTTTCAACACCACCCACACAATACTCCAACTCATGGGGTCAAATGTTTTTTCTTTAATCCAAAAATTAATGCTGTCAAAGGACAACAGGTTATTATAGTTACTATATTTCACATTTGGACCCAAACAATCCAAGGTAGCACTTCTTATTTTTCTTTCCACAAACCACTGTGTCAGATGCATCAATTTAGGTATTAACATTTTCAATTTTTCTGACTAAAATATTTGCCAGCCTCTCTAGTTCACTGGAAAAAGTATAAAGACCTAAAGAGAGCTACATCAGTACCATTCTTATCACTTTTCGAGAACATCAGTATCATGTAAAGACTACATGGCTTAGGCAATAATCACCCCCCTCCTCCCAACTCCTTGGAACACCTGCAGCAATCGTGGGGCCAGAAAGTGCTTAAAGGTTTTACAGAAACATCTGTGAAGCTGTTAAGCCCTGGATCCCTCCCTCCACTGAAATTATGTATAGGTCCCATTATTTCATGCAAAGAAATCTATACTCAGCTATGCATGGTGTAAATAATCCACTGATTCCACCTTGTCAGCAGCAATGCATTTGTTGCATATATTTTGAAAGTGCTCATGCCGTTGCATTCCATAAGCTTTCAGCACAGTGTGACACTAAAACGGGTAAACGTTAAGGTACAAAACAATTGCGAGAGATACAACATAAAAACTCCACTAAACAAGTTTAGAAAAATAACAACCAACAAAGATTGTGGCACTAAGGATAAATTATTTACTTAAAACCAAGAAATATGTCCAAAAAACCATAAAGGTGAATCAAGCAATAAGGTGGTATAAAAAAAAACTTTATTAAAATCTTACTAAGTAAGCGCTTTCACAGTTGAGACACTGTCTCATCTGATGTTCAAAGGTCTTAACTCATGAATGTGCTTTAAATAATACAAAGCATAAGGCCAACAACCAATCAAAGATATTCCCTCCAACCACACTTTACTCTCCATGGGCATTTAAAATGTAAACACAACATGCTCTATATATATGTTTTGTATTAAACCATGCAATCTTATTTATACAATGGCCTATCTTTCAAGAGGGTTTTAACATAACCTTGTCATTAAGACCAAAACTGGCATCAGTCCTCAGCCCGATTATTAAAAAAATAACATTTTCTGCAAGCCACCCTGCACTTCCCAACACGGAGAGCTGTGTTGTCCTCTACCCCACTATAAACATACATATATATTCTGTTTGATTCAGAGGGTGGGTGTGGAACTCTCCCTAAATAGAGAACATACAGATTTTAGTAACCAAATAAAATACAGAGATATTTTCTTAACAGAGACTTGGATCAGACTTGGCCACTTCTACTAGATCTTCGGATCCAAAAACTCTTGAGCTCCCCCCTTTTATCCATAGTGCCCCACCAACCCAACATACTTCAGATCAAGTTTTCTGTCCCTATATATATAAATGTACACCCTATTGAGTAACTTAAAGGCAGAAAGGAAAAATGAAGCTGGAGCTCACACAAGGAACAAAGGTTCCTGTAACACTCGGAGGTCTTTCCAGAAACAAATGGATGGGGACAGGTGGGAAGAAAGTTGAAGAAGAATGAAAATGGACAGCACAGATGGAACACTATGGTGAGTGCATAACTTTTTTATCTGATGTTGTCCTTTTCATTCAATCCTCAACTGACGGGACAGAGTCTCCAACTACTGAAACCTTGGACGGCCCTCATAGAAAGATATTTCAGAGTACTGCAGAGCCAAAGGCAGCTCTGTTCCTGGCAACCAAATCTAATTTGTAATGAGCAATAAACGTGGGAGAATTACTCCAAGCTGCAGCTGTACAAATGCCACCTAAGGAAGCCCTTGACCAAAAAGCTGAAAAGACCCCCCCCCCCCCCACGGTACCATGGACAAAGAAGATACATTCAGTTAACCATGTGGCCAATGTAACTTTGGAAACTGGCCTTCCCAATCTGTTATGAGAGAAGGAAACAAACTGGTCAGTTTTTCTGAAGTATTTGGTTCTATGGAGATCAAAATAAAGTTAACTATGCACATCCAATAGATGAGGCATACACTCTCCCTTAAGTGTGGAAAGAAAGCTGGGAGATTAATGTCTGCCTTAGGTAAAAAAAAAAAAAAAGAGAGAGATGGGTTGGTCTGCAGAGATGTTCTGTCTTTGTGGAAAACCAGCCAAGGAGGTTTAAAAGATAGAGCCTGGAGTTCAGACACTGGTGTAGCTGATGTGATAGCGAACAGAAAAATGGTTTTCCAAAACAAAAATTAAAGATCTGCTGTGGCTGAAGTTTTAAAAGTAGTCCAAATTAAGGTCTGAAGCATAATAGTTAAATCACAAGGAGGAGTATCCTTTAACAGGGGTCTAAGTAAAAAGGCTCCTTTGAGAAAGGCTTTACATAGTTTAGAGGAAGCTTAAAGTAGAGAGTTATTTTTGCCCTGGTGGAAATTAGAAATGGGAGCCAACTGATTTTATAACAGCTGAAAAACTAGCCCCTTCATTGAAAAATGAAGCCAAAAATTCAAGGATATACTGCAGTGGAGCTGAAAAAGGATCCAGGTCATTGATAAGGGCCCAAAACCAAATCTCTTCCATTCACGTTTGTAAATCTTTCTAGTAGAAACTTTTTGAGAAGATAAAGTACAGTTTTGTACCTACCATAAATGTAGATGTTCGAGGATCCACATTGCTGCAGTCCTAACTATTGGGTAGTCCGCTGTCCCAGTCGGCCCGAATACCAAAGTATATGGCTGACGTCGGTCAAGGCGCATTAGACTGACGTCAGTACGTCAGGGTACTAATGCGCACGACCGACGTCATATCCTCAGTCTTTTCTTGCCCCAGATGTCAGAAGACCCTAAAAAGACAAGGCCAAAACCAAAAACTCCAAACATTCCTGCACCAAAAATATGTACAATATATACAAAATTACCAGAGTATAACCTCACCTACACAATCACCCCTAAACACAGAGGGGACGGAGGGAGGGTAAATTGGACTGCAGCAATGTGGATCCTCGAACATCTACATTTATGGTAGGTACAAAACTGTACTATGTTCTTCATTCCACATTGCTGCAGTCCTAACTATTGGGTAGAATCCCAAAGCAGAGGTAAGGGAGGCTGGCAAATCACAAGGAAGCAGGAGCTGACAACATGCCTTGCAAAATAGCTGTGGCAAAACCAGCCCTAGATTTAGAGTAGAGAGGAAGGTGATAATGCTTAGAGAAAGTATGCACTGAACTCCAAGTAGCTGCCTCCAAAATATCCTTAGTTGCCACCCCTTAGAAATGCTGTTGAAGTGGCAGTAGCCCTAGTGGAATGAGGCCTAATCCCAGCTGGAATCTCCTTGCCATGATGGGAATAACAAAATGCAATGCAAAACCCAATCCACTTAGAAATAGTTTGTTTTGACACAGGCTTGCCCTGAGAACTCAAAGCAAAAGAAACAAACAACTGCTGAGACTGCCTAAAATCCTTAGTCCTGCTTAAATAATAACGCAATTGCCTGTGTACATCTAAAGTGTGCAAAATCTTTTCCCCTTTATTTTGGGGATCTGCATAAAAAGTAGGCAAATGAATAGTTTGGTTTAAAGCCACACTAGAAACCACCTTAGGCATAAAGGAAGGATTAGTACGTAATGATACCCTATCCTTATGAAAAATCAAAGGAGTCTCTACCGCCATAAGGGCCTGCAATTCAGAAACCCTTCTTGCAGAAGTAATGGCCAACAAAAAGCAGTCTTCCATGACAAGTATTTCAATTCAGCAGTAGCCGCAGGCTCAAAAGGTTGTAGAGTAAGTTTCTCCAACACAAAATTGAGATCCCAAGCAGGAGTAGGAGCTCTACGTGGGGTCTTATATTCTTTGCCCTCTAAGAAATTGCTTGAACAAAGGATGCGAAAACAATGGTGGGTCACAATCATAGTGAGCTGAAATTGCTGCAGCATGAATCTTAATGGAAGAGAAAGACAAACCTTTGTCCAATAACTCAGTAAGATATTGAAGAGCCACACTCAAATTAGGCTCAGAAATCTCCAAATTGTTTGCTGCACTCCAAAATAAAAATCTCTTCCATTTTTCGTACACTTTCCTTGTACTAGGTCTTCTGGCTTCCATAATCACATTTAAAACTTGTTGAGGAAGTTGAGACCTGCTGTGTTTCAAAACAGAATATGCCAGGCTGTTAGATGAAGAGAGTGAAGCTTGACATTGAGCAGGTGACCGTCCCTCTGAGACAACAGGTGTGGAATCAAAGGTAAAGGCCATGGAGGCTTCCTTACCAGACTCCTCAGTAATGGGTACCAGTGTTGCCGAGGCCAATCTGGAGCTATTAAAATCATCCTTGGCTTGTCTTGTCTGACCTTTAGGAGCACCTTTGGGAGAAGAGGCAGAGGTGGAAAGGCATACACATGAAGATTTTTCCAACTGAAAGAAAGAGCATCCACTTTCCAAGCTGTGTGATGAAACCTCTTTGTGCAAAACTTTGGCAGCTGGTGGTTTAGTGGAGAAGCGAACAGATCTATGTCTGGAGTTCCCCATGACACTGTCAATTTTGAAATACATGAAGATCCAGTTTCCACTCGTGGGGATCCATGATTTGTCTGCTTAACACATCTGCTAAGGAGTTCTGTGCTCCCGGCAGAAACCTTGCCTGAAGAGTTAGTTGCAAGCTGAGCGCAGTCTCCCATAAAATCATTGCTTGCCTGCACAACGGGTAAGAATGT
Source organism: Protopterus annectens (assembly GCF_019279795.1). Lineage (NCBI taxonomy): Eukaryota > Metazoa > Chordata > Ceratodontiformes > Protopteridae > Protopterus > Protopterus annectens. The sequence continues at coordinate 1,594,102,883 of NC_056733.1, forward strand.
GTTCCCCCTTGTTTGTTGATGTACCACATGACAGTTGTGTTGTCTGTTAGAATCAACACCTGCCCTAGAAGAAGTAACTCCTTGAAAGCCATTAATGCAAACTGGACTGCTAACATCTCTTTCATGTTGATATGTAGATGCTGTAGTCTGGCAGGCCACTTGTCTTGTATCCACTTTCCATTTAGATGAGCTCCCCAAGCAATGTCTGAGGCATCTGTCGTTAGAATCTGACTCGCCTCTGGCCGGGTCACAGAGAGTCCCTTGTTTAGGTGACATTCCTGAGCCCACCACAAAATTCCTTTTGAATGCAAGGTATTATTTGAATGACAGTGTCCAAATCCTGGCAGTGCTGTGTCCATACATTTTGAGATACCATTGCAGCTTCCTCATATGCAGTTTGGCATTGGGAAGCACCAGAATACAAGATGCCATGAACCCTAAGGCTTGAAGGACTGTCCTTGCAGTCAGCCCGGACTGAAGAGATAGTTGATGGAAGTAACTGGAAAGATTCTTTTGTTTGTCCGGGGTTAAAAAGGCCATCTGGGCTGCTGTATTCAGTCTCACACCCAGAAAGCACATGTCTTGAGAGGGTACTAGACTGGACTTTATTTCGTTCACAGAATACCCTAGGCATCTTAGCACTGCTATCACAAATTCCAAATGCTGTAAAAGGTCTTCCTTTTCTTGAGCCAGAATCAGGCAGTCGTCCAAGTAAGGATAGATTTGAATTCCTTTTAGCCTGAAGTAAGCTATCACTGGAGCCAGAACCTTTGTGAATACTCTGGGCGCAGTAGATAAGCCAAAGGGCAATGCAGAGAACTGATAATGAGAATTTCCAGCTCGAAACGCAGATACTTCCTGCAACTTAGTCTGATAGGCACATGAAGGTAAGCTTCCTTGAGATCTAAAGTTACCATCCAGTGATCTTTGCCCAGCAGAGGTAAAAGCTGTTGTAACGTCAACATTTTGAACTTGGGAATGTCCAGATAAGTGTTGAGGATAGATAAATCCAAAATTGGTCTCCACGTGTTCCCCTTCTTCGGTACTAGGAACAGGCGAGAATAAAATCCTAGGCCCCTTTCTGGCACAGGAACTGGCTGAATGGCCCCTATTTGGAGCAACAGAGAAATTTGCTTGTGAGCCTCTTTTCTTTGTAGAGGAGGAATGTCTGGCATGCCTTTGAAAGGAGGCAAGGTATGGAAGTAAAACCTGTAACCGTGGTGAATGATATCCAAAACCCATCTGTCTTGGGTAATTAAATCCCAATTTTCTTTGAAAAGAGCCAGCCTTCCTCCCAAAGGTGCTGCCAGGCGAGAATGTACTGGCAGCTGAAAAGGTAGGTCATTGGGTCTGTTTACGAAAGGACTGACCCCTGCCCTCACCAGAAGACTGAGCAGGTGAACTCCCTGTTCTAGGCCTAAAAGAACCTTGAGCCCTGCCCCTACCACGTCTAGACCTACCCCTAGACTGGGAATCATAAGCAGGATATGTCCATCCCTTAGTAGGCCAATTTCTACTAAACTTCGGAGGCTGAACCTGCAAAAAATCCTTAACAGTTTGCATAGACTTAGCCTTGTCCTCCATTTTCTTTAAAACTGCTTCCACAGGCGAACCAAACAACACATCAGACTGTAAATGAGCATCCAAAATCCTTGTTTTAACATGCTCAGCTAAATTCTGATCCCTCAACCAGGCGTGCCTCGAAGAACAGAACCAGTGGCAGCCACCCTCGAGGAGGCCTGCACAGCATCAAAACCACACTGCAAGGAATGCTTACCCACCTGTTCAGACACATGAACTAAATCCTGCAACTCTTTACACTCAATACCTTCTGCCAGAGCATCCACCTTAGACTTCAATTGTGAAAGGAGATAATTCTGATATTTTAACATGTGAAACTGACAATTCAACGCCCTCATGGCTAAAGTGGAAGAAGTATACACTTTCTTTCCCCATCTATCCAAAGCCCTTGCCTCTTTATCAGGAGGAACAGGATTTTTAACAACAGAAGCCTTCACACCTTTAGGCCCCTGAGAGACAGTTTCGGGTCTGCCCTAGGACTCTTAAAAGATACTTATGAGCTTCAGGCACCCTATAGTACCTATCCGGTTTAACTGGGGCAGGAGGCAAAGAGTCAGGATTCAGGAAGCCTCTGCAAAACATCTTCCACCACATTCAGAACAGGAGGTATAGCTAAAGGCCTATGCTGGGGTAAAACAAGAATTCCCTAAGCCTCTTCCTGGAATCAGAGAAATCTTGACCTTCCCATTTAAAATGCTCCCTCATGGAATGCAGAGTCTCTGAAAATGAAAAATCCTCAGGAGGAGAAGCTGAAGGAGTAGAATCATCCACATCAGAATCAGAATAAGGAGGATACTCCTGCAAGTCTTCAGCCGAAGACTCAGAAGCCTCGAACATTGCTCAAAACTCTCAAACTCAGGTTCCACCCTAGGCCTCTTATCAGGAGGGGCATAGAACCTCTAATCATGGTAATCAAATCCTCTGCCATTTTAAGCATATGTTTCTTAGGCAAAGACCCTGAAGCACTAGGAGAAACCCCCACTGAAGCTAAACTAGGCCTGCCTCTCAAAGAAGCCTTGGAAACAGAAGGGAGGCTCTAACCACCTTAGGAAGAGAGGGAAGAACAGCCACCTGAGAAGCCCCTTCAGCCTGGCCTACTTCCTGAGAGGACACATCCTGTAACAGTAAAGTCTCTCGCTGAGACTCCAAAGAAACTCCTGGCAGAACCTCCGGCTCCACTGAGCCTTCTAAAGAACCGACGTCCGGGACTGTCGGTTCTTCCACTCTAGGCTTTGCTGCTTTGTCCTTGCGCTTTTTGGCGAAGCGCCGGAGCATCCGACGGCATTTTATAATTACAACGCTTCCCAAAAACTAACCTGGCACAGTCTAACCTTCTCTTAATAGTGCGTTTGTTAAATGTAGCACAAGAGCGGCATCCAACAACGTCGTGCTCAGGCCCTAAACAAGGTATACACAAAGTATGGTAATCCCTATGAGGTATCTGTTTCCCACAAGAAATACAGTTATTCACTTTTTCTGACATCCGGTTAAATACTGAGGCAAGAAAAAACCAAAATATTCCCCAACGGGGTACTTAGCCAACTTTGATTCGGTCTGAAACTCTGACTTCAGAAACTTTCAGAACGCCAACCTGCACTCGGAAAACTGCTTCTGCATCGGACCATGCGGCAAAAAAGACTGAGGATATGACGTCGGTCATGCGCATTAGTACCCTGACGTACTGACGTCAGTCTAATGCGCCTTGACCGACGTCAGCCATATACTTTGGTATTCGGGCCGACTGGGACAGCGGACTACCCAATAGTTAGGACTGCAGCAATGTGGAATGAAGAACATCAAGATATGACAGACTGGGGAGGTAAGCCTGGGCTGTCTAGCAATCAATGGAATTGGAGAAACCATGTGGTCAGTTTGAGGTCTGCTAAGTCTGGATGTGTCATCCCGATCAGGTGAGACTGGAGGTCGGGAGTTGGATCCAGAATCCATGGCAGATGTAGAAGGTGAGGCCAGAGGAAGTGTAACCAGATCTGACAAGGCCAAAAGGGGGCAATGAGGATAACTGTGCTCTTCAATCAGAGTGTTTTCTGTAGAAATTTGGGAATGAGAGGTAATGGTGGGAGAGCATAAAGATGACCAGAGGGAACCACTGTGGACCAGAGCATCTCTCAGTGACTGCCCTATTGGAGGGATCAGAGCAAATAAATCTGCTGCATTTGTTGTTGAAGGCAGAAGCAAACATATCATAGCATAGCTGGCCCCAATGACAGAAAATTCTCTCTGCCACTCTCACATTGAGACATCACTTGTGAGGCATCAGAATGGACCTGCTCAGTTTTTCTGCAATAATGCTAGATTTCCCCGGAAAGTGTGCTGCTATCAGAAAGTGACCAGATGAGATCGTCCATTACCACACTCTCATTGCTTCTCAACCAAGTGGAGAAGACCTGGCTCCTCCGTGTTTGTTGATATACCAGACCACTGACATACTGTCCATCTTAATGACAATAGTCCTGGATGGGAGTGTGTCTTGAAAGCCCTGCAATGCTAAGAGAACTGCTCTCATTAGCAAGACACTGATATGCATCTTGACCTCTTCAGGGGACCACATACCTTGGACTATCCTTCCAAGTAGTACTCATCCCAGTTGGGAGGCGTCTGTGGTCACCATGGCCGTGGGCAGGGGAAGAACAAAAGGGCGACCTTCCAAGAGTTTGTTCCAATGAATCCACCAAAGAAGATACCTTTTGCATGCCTGTGTGATGTTGACTGGCATGGTGAAAGGATGTTGAAGAATGGACCACTGAGTCAATAGCATCCACTGAAGTATTAACATGTGAAACCTAGCCAGAGGAAGGAGGGTGACAGCTGCAGTCATGAATCCCAAGGCTTATAAAATCAGTTGAGCTGGGAGACAAGTATTTTGTTTTCCTTCCTGACCTGGGATTGCAGTGTCTGAATTTGAGCAGAAGGAAGAGTAGCTATTTGACTGACTGTTCAGATGAGCACCTATGAACAGCAGACTCTGCGCAGGCATGAGTTGCGATTTGTTGTAACCGACTGTAATGCCTAGATGGATGCATAACTGGAGCAAGTAGTTCCTTGCCTGTAGGGGTCGATGTCTGGTTGGGGCAGTTAAGTAGCCAGTGGTCTAAGTATGGAAACACTCAGAATCCCATGAGTCTTAAGTCAGCTGCTACCACTGCCATATATTTGGTTAACACCCTGGGGACTGTGGAGAGACCAAAGGACAGTGCTCTGAAATGGTAATTACTGTTTCCCAGCTGGAAGCACAGATACCTTCTGGAGTGCCTGTTCATTTTGAAGTGACAGTATGCATCCTGAAGATCTAATCAAGCACATCCAACCATCCTTTTGCAGCACAGGCAAAATGGACTGAACTGTAACCATCTGAAACCTTGAACATTGGACAAATTGATTTAGTTTGCTGAGATCCAAAATTGGTCTAGAGTCTCCTGACTTTTTTGACACCAAGAAGAATCTTGAATAGGTTCTGGATCCTCTCCGGTCTTGGGGGACTTCATGGATTACTCTTTTCTAGGAGCTTTTTATTTCTAGTGTCACTGCTTCCTGCTGATTTTGTGGAACACTTGGGCTTCTTTTCATATTGCTATGGGGAAGGTTAGGGAAAATGGTACAATACAGCCTCTGGATAGGATTCTCTGCTCCCAGGAATCTTTTGTTATACATAGCCAGGTTCTCTGGTGCAGAGACAAGTGTCACCTGACTGCCTCCAGAGGGAAACAGTCATGTCTTCTTTCAGAAGTGTTGGTAGGGCTTATCAGAGAAGAAATCCCGGAAGTTCTGCTTCTGCAGGCCACCTCTGCCATGAGGATGGAATCTTCCATTTGAGTTCCTCCCTCTGTTTCTAGGGGAACTATCTCCATGTAAGTCTTGAAAAGGACTCTGGGATTTGCGAAGTCACATTTTTTTTTACCTCCCCATTGATTCCCTGGGAAAGGTCTTTGAAGAGTGGAAAAATGTACACCCACAGCAGACAGGGTCTTTCCCTCTTGCTTATATCTGGAGAACATGTCCTTTACCTTGGGGATGAGCAAAGAAGATCCATCAAAAGGCGCATTGATGAATGAAGACTTAAAGGGCTCCAGAAAATCACACAGTCAAATCCAGGCATGTCTCCTAATGGCTATGCCTGAACCCACCACTCGTGATGTACCTTCCACTGCACGGGAGATGAGTCTCATGGACACATTAGAAATAAAATGGAGGGTAACCAGTTGCGAGGAGATTCTACTTTCTCTGATTCTTTGATTCTCAGCAGACCTGGACCCAGAAAGAGATTTAAAAAGCTTTTTGGGCAAATCTCTTTGTAACCTTGTAAAATGTGCCAGACAAATCAGCAACTTGAGAGCAAAGGTTGATGAAGCATACATGTACTTACCAAATCTGTCCAAGGTCCTGGATTCCCTGTTACGGGGATGGACAGAAGAACTCTGTTCTTTCTTAGTGGCTGCTTTCACAACTATGGCATCAACTGGAACGCCTTTTGCTCCAGTGCAAATCCTTGGGGGAAGCTAGGATGTTGTCAGATCTTTCAGGAAATGGCTCTACAGTATCTGGCTCCTTCCATGCCCCTGTGGGATTCACCCAAGCAGTAGACTGGTCAGACTCAAAAGACTCCAGGAACACACATTCCTCCTGGGAGAGGGTATCAGAGAACCAACCATCTTTTTATTTCGGGAGCTCTACTATGTCTGCAAAGGAAATGTCTTCAGGTGGAGATATGGGGGATCCCTTCTATTCATCAAAAAGTACAGTTTTGTACCTACCATAAATGTAGATGTTCGAGTGTTCCACTGCTGCAGTCATTACACTTGGGTTATCCTGCCGTCAGGCAGTCCCGCAGTCGGCCAGAGTTCCAAAGTCTTGGTCCGGCATCGGTTGCTGTCGCTTCTTCCCTGACGTCAGTGCGCCAGGGGTATTTAAGAGGCATCCGACGCCATTTTCTTCAGTTTTTCTTGCCCCAGATGTCAGGTGCCCCCATGTAGGTAGGCAATACATATTGCTAATTAAACATGTAAAGGAAATAAAAGGAATACCTTTCATTACAAGCAAATACACCACAAAGGTTGCTCAAGATAGAAAGGTATAGACAAGTTCAGCTAGGTTAGAGGGGATGGAGGGAGGGTAACCTGGACTGCAGCAGTGGAACACTCAAACATCTACATTTATGGTAGGTACAAAACTGTACTATGTTCATCGTGTTGCACTGCTGCAGTCATCACACTTGGGTTGAATCCCAAAGCTAAGGATGGGTGGTGGAACTAAAAAGGGTTTGGAGGAGCTAGTAGGCCCTGCAGAACTGCAGTGGCAAAGCCGGCTCTGGTTTTAGAGTATAGAGGTAGATGATAGTGCTTGGTGAAGGTGTGCACTTAACTCCAAGTTGCTGCCTCCAAAATATCCTTGGTTGGTACCCCTCTGAGAAAGGCTGCTGATGTAGCTGTAGCCCTGGTGGAATGGGGCCTAATGTTAGCAGGAACAGGTTTCCCATGATGTGTGTAGCAGAAACAGATACAATGTCATATCCATTTTGAAATGGTCTGTTTTGAGATAGCTTTTCCTTGTGAGCCTGCAGCATAGGATACAAAGAGCTGATCAGATTTTCTGAAAGCCTTAGTTTTATCCAAGTAGTAGCGTAATGGCCTGTGAATGTCCAAGGAATGCTGGAGCCTTTCTCCTTTGTTCTGGGGGTTTGGGTAAAAGGTGGGCAAATTAATAGTTTGGTTTAGAGCCACACTGGATACCACCTTTGGCATAAAGGAAGGGTTAGTTCATAAAGTGACTCTGTCTTGGTGAAAAATGATGAAAGGCTCCACTGCCATTAGGGCCTGTAGCTCTGAGACTCTTCATGCTGAAGTTATTGCTAGCAGCAGGGCAGTTTTTCCATGATAGAAACTGTAAAATCGGCTGTAAAAGCTGGTTCAAAAGGTGGCAGAGTAAGCTTTTCCAGGACAAAGTTGAGATCCCAAGTTGGTGTTGGTGCTCTCCAGGGCGGTCTTATGTTCTTAGCCCCTCTGAGGTATTGTCTGAGCAGTGGATGTGAAAATATAGGAGGATCCATGTTGTAGTGAGCTGAAATCGCTGAGGCGTGGATCTTAATAGATGAAAAAGAAAGTCCTTTGTGCAACATCTCAGTCAAATATTGTAAAATATGAGCAATATTTGGAACAAGGGGATTTTGGCCTTTAGCCTGGTTCCAGGTGCAAAATCTTTTCCATTTGTCTGAATAGGTTTTCCTAGTGCTGGGCCTTCTGGCCTCCAGAATGACATCCATAACAGCTTTAGGGAGAAGTGTTGACTGGTTGCTTATGAAATTTGCCATGCAGCCAGATTTAAAGTCTTGAGCTGGCTGTGTAGAATCTGATTGTTTTGCTGAGTGAGCAGGTGAGGAATATGAGGGAAAATCCATGGTGGGCCTTGAGCCATGTTCCTTAGTATTGGGTACCAGTGTTGGCATGGCCAGTCTGGAGCAATGAGTATCATTTGTGGCCTCTCTAATCTGGCTTTCAGCAGCACCTTTGCTAGAAGAGGTAGTGGAGGAAAGGCATACACTGTCAATGTTTTCCAACTGAATGAGAGGGCGTTCACTTTCCAAGCTAGTGGGTGATATGTCCTTGTGCAAAATTTCCGAAGTTGGCAGTTTTGGGGATTGGCAAACAGATCTATGTCTGGGCACCCCCATTTCGGAGTTATCATTGCAAATACTTGTGGATCTAGTTTCCACTCGTGAGGATCCATGATGTTTCTGCTTAGGTTGTCTGCCAATGTGTTTTTCTTTCCTGGCAGGAATTGTGCTTGTAGTTGAACTTGGTAAGACAGTGCTGTGTTCCACAAGGTCATTGCTTGCCTGCATAGGAGGTAGGAGTGTGTGCCCCCTTGCTTGTTTATGTACCACATTACCGTGGTGTTGTCTGTCTTTATTAGGAGTTGTCCTGGTTGTAGGAGGTCCTTGAAAGCTGTTAGGGCATTTTGTGCAGCTAGCATTTCTTTTTGATTGATATGCAGATTTCTTTGATCTGTAGACCATTTGCCCTGAATGCCCTGTCCTGCCATGTGTGCTCCCCATGCATAATCCGATGCATCAAGTTGTTATAGTTTGCCTGGCTGTGGGTAAGGTAAAAGGCTGACCCTTGTTGAGGTGACATGCCTGAGCCCACCATAGAAATTCCTGTTGAAGACAGGGAATGAGAGGTATCATTGTCTCCAAGCTGTGGCTGTGTTGAGTCCATACACTTTTCAGGTACCATTGTAATTTCCTCATATGCAGTTTTGGAAATGGTATTAGTAGTATGCAAGATGCCATGAATCCCAGGGCCTGCAGAATTTTTCTTACAGGGAGTTGGGTCTTTGTTGCCATCATTGTGAAGTATAGAGTTAGTTGTTCCTGCTTGTCTGGCGTGAGATGAGCCATCTGGGCCGTTGTATTTAAGCAGGCACCCAGGAATGTTATGTGTTGTGAGGGCACTAGTTTTGATTTCTTTTCGTTTACTGTGTACCCTAGGCAACTTAATAGGTGCTTGCCAAATGTCAGATGCTTTAAAAGAATGTCCTTGCTGTCTGCTTGAATAAGGCAGTCATCCAGGTATGGATATATTTGAATTCCTCTTTGTCTGCGGTATGCAATTACTGGTGCCAGGCATTTTGTGAAAACCCTGGGCACAGTAGATAAGCCAAAGGGCAGTGCAGAGAATTGATAATGAGTTGAACCTGCAATAAAGCGGAGATATCTTCTGCAATTTTGTCTGATAGGGACATGCAGGTATGCCTCCTTGAGGTCAAATGTTACTAGCCAAGCCTTCTTGCCCAGCATGGGAAGAAGTTGCTGTAGTGTTAGCATCTTGAATTTGGGTACTTGCAGATAGGTGTTTAGTATTGAGAGGTCCAGAATGGGTCTCCAGGCTTTGTCCTTTCTGGGAACTAGAAAGAGTCTTGAGTAAAATCCTTGTCCTTGCTCCTGTGTAGGTACCTGTTGAATGGCTCCCATGTCCATGACGGCTGTAATTTGTTTTTGAGCCTCTGCCCATTGATTTGGTGGCAGATTTGGCATTCCTTTTATCCTTGGTAAAGTGTGAAAATGGAAACTGTATCCTTGTGAGACAATATTTAGGACCCATTTGTCTTTTGTGATGATATGCTAGTTGTCTGCAAAAAGTGCTAGCTTTCCTTCCAAGGGAGCTGCCAAGAGAGTTTTGCTTGGCAGTCTGAGGGTTAAGTCATTGTGTTTGTCTTCTGATGGCTTGGGACCTGTCTTCTCCTCCTTTCTGGGTAGTGGTACCCCATTGACGAGGTTTGTAGGGGGCCTTGTGACTGACCTCTGCCCCTTGGGCATGTGTATTTGCCCCTCTGTGGTCTGTCAGAAGCTGGAAAGGACCAGTTTTTTGTTGGCCAATTTCTGCTGAAACGAGGGGGTTAAACCTGTAAAAAATCCTTGACCGTCTGCATAGATTTTGCCTTATCCTCTATTTTCTTTAAAACCTCTTCTGCTTTTACACCAAATAAAACATCCTGCTGTAGAGGTGCATCCAATAACTTTGCTTTAACACGATCACGTAGGGTTTGCTCTTGTAACCAAGCATGTCTACGTATGACAGACCCAGTCACTCCTGCTCTACAGGAAGCCTCCAATGAATCAAATCCACATTGCAAAGTATATTTTCCCACTTGTTCAGCTGCATGCAACAAATCTTGCATTTCTTTGAAATCAGGCTGCTCTGAATGTGTGATCAATTTTTGTTTTAACTGAGACATCAGGTATTGGTAATATTTCAGCATGTGAAACTGGCAATTTAAGGCCCTCATGGCTAAAGTAGCTGAGGTATATACTTTCTTTCCCCATCTGTCTAGTGCTCTGGAATCCCTTTCAGAGGGTACAAGATTTTTAGCAATAGAAGCTTTGACCCCTTTGGGACCCTGGGAAATGGTTTCTGGATCAGCAACAGGGCTTTTATATAGAAATTTGTGAGAGTCAGGGACTACAATCTGTCTGGTTTGGCTGGTGCAGGCGGTAGAGAGTCTGGTTTAAGGCTAGATTCTAGATAAACATCATGTCCAACACGGGTGGAATAGCCAGTGGTCTGTGCTGGGGTAGTAAAAGGAACTCTTGGAGCCTTTTCTTAGAATCGGAGTAATCCTGGCCTTCCCAGTGAAAATGTTCCCTCATGGTATGTAAAGTTTCTCCACAAGAGTAGTCTTGTGGGGGAGATGCTGAGGGAATAGACTCTTCAGCAACAGAATCTTCATAAGGGGGAAAAGAGTATTTCTGTTCCCCTGAAGAATCTGAGGAAATGGAGACCTGGTCAGAGGAAGCGTAATCCTCCTCCTGTCTTGGCCTTTTATCTGGAGGGGGGGTGGGAACCCCTGATTAGAGTAATTAAATCTTCAGCCATCTTAAGCATCTGTTTCTTACGCATGGGGCCTTGTACTGGAGACTGCTGTACAGTCTTTTTTGTTTTTAAAGGAGTTTTCAGCTTTGCATAGGACTTAATGTTGAGTGTAGTCGGTCTGAAGACACCTTCTGCAACTGAAGGCGTTTCAACTGCACCGGAATCACCTTCAGGCCCGGAGTTGGAAGGGCCTAAAGATGTAGGGTGTGGAGGCCTAGTAGTGTCTGCTTGGGAATCGGAAGCCGTCTGAGGTTCTAAATCAGCGGTCGTCAGGGGCTGCGTAGGCGCCTCACTGAAAACCGGAGAACCGGCGACAGTCCCAGCAGAGGCCTCTGAGTCTGGTTTGGGTCTCGGCTGCCTGTCCTTATCCTTGCATTTTTTATGCATTCCAGTCTTCGGTAGCTTCGACGGCATAGTATAATTAAATTTCCGACCAAAATAATGTTGGGCGAAATCAAACCGACGTTTTATAGTTTGTTTATTAAATCTAGCGCAAAACCGACAACCTGTGACGTCGTGGTCTGGGCCTAGGCAAGGAATACAATAAGAATGAAAGTCCTTATGAGGTATTTGCTTCCCACAAGAAATGCAATTGTTAACTTTTTCTGACATCGGTCTGAGGCAAGAAAAGGTTCCCCAATGGGGTACTTAGCTTTATTGAAGACTTCGGTCTGAAATTCAATTTGAAAATCTCAGGAGTCGGCCGACCGGCACTTGCGAACTGCTTCTGCTTTGGGCACCGTGCGGCAAGAAAGACTGAAGAAAATGGTGTTGGATGCCTATTAAATACCCCTGGTGCACTGACATCAGGGAAGAAGCGACAGCAACTGATGCCGGACCAAGACTTTGGAACTCTGGCCGACTGCAGGACCGCCTGACGGCAGGATAACCCAAGTGTGATGACTGCAGCAGTGCAACACGATGAACATCTGGTGTCCTCTGTGAGAGATTTCTGAGGGGAATCCAGGTGTCTCCTCTTGCATGTTCTCTTCCAAGGGGCTTCTTCAGTGGGGTGTTCTAGGGAAGTATCAGAAAAGATCAAGATGTCCCAAGGGATCGACTGGAGACAAGAACGTGCTGTTCCCAGTGGAAGGGATGGACGAGGCTCAGAGCAGAGAACTGCAGGAAACAAAGTTGTATGATCAAAGAGGGCAGGGATGTCCCATCTCTAGACAAAGAGAAAGCCCTCTCCACAACCTCAAAGGCAGAACACCTAGGGGAAACAGATGCTGATGCCAAAAAAGCCAGTAGTTCCCGAAGCATCGGCTCCTCCAACCCCACCTGCACTCCACCAAGGAAGGATCGGACCCGAGCTGTCCCACACTGAAGCTCCAAAGGGAGGAGACTGCTCTGAAAGCTTCGGAGTTAATATCAGCCCCCTAGACCCAGCACTGATGCTTCAACTTCGAGTGTCCCCCAGCTCTAAAAAGCTCAGGGACAGGGAACTCAGAAAAGTCACCGGACTCAAAGAACATATTGTCTTCAGATTCAATGAAGACATCCCCAGGGTCTCGGATCTGTGGGCCCAAATCAGTGACAGTTGGATCAAAGAAGGAGATACCAAGAGGGAAGTAAACAAAGGTCAGCTCGCAGATCTGGTGGGAGTCGGAGCCAGGACTACCCCCATATGGATCTGTTCTCTGAGAACTTTTCTCATCGTCCTATCTACATTAGCTTCTAATGAGCTTCTGGAAGACCTAAGAGATGATGTGGAGGATGGAGGTCTGGAATGCTTACGGGGAGATCCCTCCAAGAATGGTGAAGGGAGCAGTGAAGTTACCACATTCGGTAGGAGCGAAGGAGTTTGGATCCAAGGAGACCCTGATTTAGAAACAGTCAGATCCAAAGTAGTTGGATCTGACTTTTTATGCATTTTAGCATGAGGCTCCAATGACGGAGATGATGAGGAAGAATAGTTTGGGGACCTCTTGTGCAATTCCTTTTCTTTAGTTGCTAAGTCTGGCTTCCCCTTGTCTGATTTTTGGATTGAGTTTGGGCCCAGCCACCAAAGTCGAAGAGTAAGAAGGAGGCCCCTCAGCACTAACTTATTCCTCCAGTCAGTGAGGGTTCTGGAGTTGAATCCAGAGCAGATGGAACAATCCACATCCAAGTGCGTGGGTCATAAATAATAAATGCATTCCCTGTAGGCATCTGAATTAAGGATTTTATGTCTGCAGATAATGCACTTTTTAATCCCAGTAGGCTTGACTGTCAAGAATAGAAATTACTAAAAACTAGGTAAATAGAAGATACCAATGATGGTACTACAGGTAAGTACCGATAAACTGGTAGCAGCTAAAAAAAATAGAAAACATTATCTCTGTACTTCCTCCTATCTCTTTTACCAGTTCTATTAGTCTCGTTTAGCTAATTTCTAAGTAACTGAAAAAAGTTTTGAAATAAATTTCCAAAGTTTGAGAAGAACATGATCCGTCTCTAAAGCTATATGGTGGCAAATGAGAACTGAGGTATGTCAGGCTGGTTCAGCATTATGGGTAAAGGGATGCACTTCAGAATTTTTGGATCAGAAAATCTGGTCAAAGTGGCAGAGTCAGATCTGAACCCATCAGTTGAGGAATGAGTGAAAAGGACATCAGATAATACGTATAAAACAGAGAAATGTGGAAATCAAGGAGAAAGCACAAATGAAAATTTTTACGGAAGAAGTGAGTATATCAAGGTTAGAGGCAGAAGCTGTTCAACAATTAACAGTTAAGATAGGATGAGAGGAGATAATAAATCTGCAGGTAAGTCTCCAGGAACAGATGGCATTACTGTGGAAGTTTGAAAGTTAGGAAGGGAAAAAGTGATAAGGAGAAGCATCAGCATACTAGAAGAAAGCTGTGGTGGCTGAAACACCTAAAGACAGTAAAGACCCATCAGACCCAGCTTCATATACCAAAATTGCCAGATATGGATCAATGTGGTTTTGTGTGTGTGTGTGTGTGTGTGTGTGTGTGTGTGTGTGGTATATAGGGGGATTCAGAGGGAAGCAGAATGCAAGAAAAAAGCATTCAAAAGAATAATCTGGGATTTTAGGAGTACGGCAACGTAAGCATTTCCATTCCCTGACACAATAATAAGGTTATGAGGAGTACATATGAGGGATCAGAAGCAAAAAATAAAGTGGGAGGGGTTCCTGTCTGACAAGTTTTGTCTGAAAAGAGGAAACAGGAAGTGGATGTCCTCTTTCCACTTTATTATTTGCTTTACATTTAGAGTCATTGGCAAAGAAAATAAGGGACTCAGAAATTCATGGATATAATTATCAAGAAATGTTGGCTTTACTGACAAATGATATTTTGTATCTGATAAAACCAGAAAAGGACATTTCAGTGCTGTGGAACATTCCGAGACAGTTTCAAATCTTTATGGGATATAAAATTAGTGAAGATAAAACAAAAGCTATCACTGTAATATATGTACCCACATGAGTTGGTTTAGCAATACCCATATTTATGTGGGCACAATAAAATGAAGTATTTAGGTGTATGGGTGAAACAAGATTCTGTTATGGCAGCTAAGAGTACGTGGGAAGGGTCTAAACAAAAAATAACAGAAAACTGGAAGCTCTTGTTTATGGATGTGGATAACAAGATACAAGCACTGAAAATGTTTTTCATCCAGGCAAATTTTTATCAACCAGAGAAGTTACAGACACTAATCAAAGAGGATTTCATCTGAGGGGGGAGAGAGCAAGGTCAAGTGGGATACATTGATCCTTCCAATAGAACAAGGTGGTTTAGGATTACCTGATTTGAAGGGATAACTTAAGAGCTACACAGGTACGACTTATATACATAAAGCAGAAAGTTAAAATTCGAAGTGGAAAGGGATGATGATAAAGTAGAGGAGAATTCAAGAAATAAGCAGAGAGTGGGATTTTGGATGCAGATCCTTAAGAACAACAGCCATACAGAATATTACATTCATAAAGTAGCAGAGAGCATTCAAAGAACTAAGTCAACACGAGAATAGAGATTCTGTCGTTAAGGATGACTGCAATAAGAGGCACAAAGAACAGGCAAGAGGGGTCTGGAATTTACTAGAGAAAACTGGAAAAGAAACCAAGGTATTGGGAGCAAATAACTAGTGAAGAAATGGTAATATAATGAGAAGAGGCCAAAAAACACATCTGGACTGCAGGCTAGAGACTGCCTTCCCTATAAGAGATTGATATCAAGAGTATAGGCAAATAGGAAGGAACAGGAGATCCCTAAGCAAATGACCTGCTCTGGTAAAAGTTTTAGTTGAGTTTAGAAGAGAAGTTACTGCTAAAAAGGGATAACTGGGTAGGGCATATAAAATATTGCATGAAAACTATAGAAACCAATCAGTGGAGCTTAGAAAAGATTCAGCAGAAAGATTGGATAAGCCATTCACAAGGAAACAATGGGAGGACATATGTTTGATTCTCAATTATGCAACAAAGTCTAAAAGATTAAGGATTCTTGCTTGGAAGTGTTTGCATATGTATTTTTTCACCCCAAGCAGAATTCAAAGAATTCTTCCTCAGGTAGATGGCAAATGTTGGAAGTGTAATTTGGAAGAAAGACATAATTGGGAACATATGTTACAGGAGTGTAACAAGTTAGCAGACTTTACAAAATTCCCTACAGAGCACTCTGTCAGAAATACTGGGTATGCAAATGGGTGTAACTAAGGAAATTTCTTTTTGAGTTGAGATACAGGATCTGAATTGCTTAGACACAATAAAGCCTTGTTAAGTTTACTTCTGGTGGCTGTCAAAAAATCAGTTACTAGACAATGGAGATCCAAGTCTAAACCAACTGCATTTGAAGTAGTGAACTGAAAGTGGGATCTTTACAAAACAGTAGGAGCAAATTGCATAGAAAAATGGAAATTGTGGGCAAAATACAAGCAGAATAATGTTTTGAATAAGAAGTAAGGCTTAAGGGAAAGCATGAATTGAGCAATTTATGTAATGTTGGATTGATGTTAATTGCACAGAAGAATATATGTGATGTACAATATATGTGATGTACAATGTTTGTCACTATAAACATGTTAATATGGCTTGCTTCCTTTTATATAAAAAGAAGCTATGTACTCACCATAATGTTCCATCTGTGCTGTCCATTTTCTTTCTTCCTTAACAGTTGGATTCAGATCCGATCCTCAGATCCGACTCGGCCATTACTATAGCTTGTGGCCACCTAAAACTCTCGAGCTACTCCCTACCCACAATGCACCAACCCCTAACGTACCTCGGATCTTGTTTGCTAGATGACATAAAGTAAGAAATATTCCTGACAGAAGAAGTGATTATCTGGAGCTCAGCATAAGTCACAGTGGTGTCTGTATAAACTCTCGTTCTTCCAGAAGTCCATAATGACAAAGGATGGGGGTTGGTGGGCGGGGAGATAAGGAAGAATGAAATGGACAACATAGATGGAACATTATGGTGACTATATAACTTTTTTATCTGATGTTATCAATTTTCATTCATTCCTCAGCAGTTGGAACACAGTCTCTAGCTACCTGAAACACCGGGTGGACTCTAAGGAAGGATATTCTTGAGCACAGCTGAACTAAAAGCAGCTCTTCCCTTGAGACTAGATCTTGTTTGTAATGAAGATTAGCCCAAGTTGCAGCTGCACATATGTCATCCATAGAATGCCTATATAAAAATACTGACATGGTTGCCATGGATCTAGTTGAATTGAGCACTTAAAGGTTTTGGTAATGAGATATCCACCCCCATACAGTTGGTAAGCCACCTTGCCAAAGTTACCTTTGTAACAGATTTACCTATTTTGCAGTCCACAAAGGAGATAAACAGTTGATTAGGTTTTCTAATTTATTTTGTTCTAAGTAAGCAGAAATGTAATTATCTATGAACATTTAACAAGTGTAACATTTACTCTCCTCTGTTTTCAAATTTTGGAATGAAGACAGGCAGATTAATGGACTGGGTGATGTTGGATTCTGACACCACCTTAGGAAGGAAAGGAAGGCTGGTTTGTAGTGTTACTCAAACCCTATGAAATATCAAGTAGGGAGGCTTACAGGGCAATGTCTGAAGTTCAGAAATTCTTCTGGCTGAGGTAATGGCCACTAGAAAAATTGTTTTCCAGGTCAGGAATTTAAGATCACATTTTGCTGCTGGCTCAAAGGGGAGAAGAATTAAGGCCTGCAGCACTAAATTCAAGTCCCAGGTGGGGTAGGGTCTTTATAAGGTGGTCTCAACAGAAGAGTGCCTCTCAAGAAGGCCTTACAAAGCTTAGATGAAGAATGGGAAGAATTTCTATATCCAATGTGGAAATTAGAGATTGCTGTCAGCTGAGCTCTAATGGTTGAGGAGCTAGCTAGTATGTTTCTTATGCATCCGAAAAAAAGAAAAAAACAAATCTCTTTCATTTACTTCTGTAAAGTTTCCTCATAGAAGCTTTATGGGAAAATAAAAGTATATGATGGACATGGGATGACAGCATATGTTTTTTTGGCTATTAATGTTAGTGGAGAAACCATGCTGTCAGCTTCAGGTTTGAAATATCTGAGTGAACCATACCTGTTGGGTTAGACAGGTCATCTGGAATCAGATCCAGAATCCAAGGCCGATAAAGTAGATGAGGGTAAAGAAAGGGGAACCAAATCTGTCGAGGTCAGTAAGGTGCAATAAAGATGACTATGTTCTTCAACCTGGCAGCTTTCTGTAGAAATTTGGGAATCAACAGAGTAGATGGATAAGCATAGAGGAAACCAGGGGTTAATCATGGAGCACAGAGTCCATTGGTGATTCCCCTGGGTGGGGGGGGGGGTCAGGGCAAAGAAGCTGCCACACTTTTTGTTAAGGAGAGATGGAAAAAGACTGCAGCAAGGGTAACCCTATTGATGGAAAATAATTTCTGTCATTTTCTTGTTAACAGACCACTCATGAGGTAGTAGAACAAACCTGCTCAATCTGTCTACTATCACGCTGGACTTCTCAGGAATGTGAGATGCTATCAGAAAGCAACTGGATGAGATCGACCATTGCCAGACTCTGAGGGCTTCTCGACCCAAGCGGTAAGACTTGGTTCCTCCTTGTTTGTTGGTGTACAAAATTACTGACATATTGTCTGTTTGAACTGCAACTGTCCTGAAAGGGAGACAGTCTTGGAAGACCTGCAGTGCTAAGAGCACTGCTCTCATTTCCAGGACAATAATATGCATGTTGGCCTCTTCGGGGTACTAAGTGCCTTGGACTTTTTCCCAGGAAGTGCCAACTCAATCTGGGATGCATCTGTGGTCACTAGGCCATTGGGTTGAGGGAGAATGAAAGGATGACCCTATAAAACTAGATCTGATCGAATCCACCACCAAAGGTAATTCTTGCATGTCTGAGTGATTCTTATTTGGACTAGCATTAATTGATAAAGAATCAACCATTGCATTTTTAGTATCCACTGAGGAAGTCTCATATGAAATCTTGCTACGGGAAAAAGAAATTGTGTACCTACCATAACGTTTCAGGTTTGTTTTCCTTATTCTCGCCTTCCACCTTGCTGGTTGGGTTCGGAGCTGATCCTCGGCTCCGACTTAGCCATTTTACTATAGCTCGAGAGCTTACACTGGCTTGAGGCTAACCCCTATCCCAACATGCCTAGTGGTAGCTACCCAGATCTCGTTTGTGATAGCCCACACTAGACCATAAAAGTAAAATGCACATTTTACTAAGCTCTTACACATAAGGAAAACATTGTGTATAAAGAAACAATCCATATGCAAAAGTTAAGAAGGAAAAAGGAACAACAAAGCATGGTCAACTAACCTGGTATGTCAACAGGAGACTCAGCCAGTGTAACCAATGAAGGAATTCCTCTCGATCCTCCAGGAAGGGGGGAAGGAGGGGGGACGCAAGAAGGAAGGCAAGATGAAGGACAACAAACAAGGAATGTTATGGTAGGTACTTCTTTATGTTCTGTTGTCCCCATCTCGCCTTCATTCTTGCTGGTTGGGACCGTGTCCCCAGCGCCTGGTTCTTGGGTGGCTCACTGGAACGGGGTCCTATTACGTGATCGAAGTTTTGAAACTTCAAACACAATAATATCAAACTTGTCTGTTCGAAGTTTCAAAACTTCGAACACGGGAAAAAAAATAAAAGACGCAACAGTAAACTAACTGTTGCAAGCAGGGGGGGGCAAGCCCCCATGCACTCCCCCACACCACCCGCTCTTTAAATATACCAACTCTGAGATCGCATTACAGTGCAGTAAATGGAAATATTCCCTTTCCACACTATAGTGCGGTCCCAGAGTTGGTATATTTAAAGAGTGGGGGTGTGGGGTGTGCAGGGTGGCTTGCCCCCCTGCTTGCGACAGTTCGTTTACTGTTGAATCTTTTATTTTTTGTTTTTTCTGTGTTTGATCTTCAGCAAGTTTGACTATATGGTTTCAACCATATAGGGTTTGAACTTGTTGAAGTTCTATCATGTAATAGGAACCCCACTGGAACAAACTCTTCAGGACCATGGAACCAAAGGATGCCCTGTTCCGGGAGACCACATCCACTTTGTAATGAGTGATAAAGGTATGAGGATTTGCCCATGTTGCCGCTGCACAGATTAAATTTAAAGGCAACAGAAGTAACTAAGGCCCTGGTTGAGTGTCCTCTGACTTTCTGTGGAAGCTGCTTGTTAAGCAAATAATAAGCATAGATGATTGTGTCTGACAGCCACTTTGATAAGGTCACTTTTGAAACTGGAGAACCTTGTTTATTGCCAGCAAAGGATACAAACAATTGATATGATTTTCTAAAGTCCTTGGTCCTGTGTAAATAAAAATGTAATTGCCTATGAACATCCAATTGGTGGAGTCTATACTCTGCCTTGTTGCCATAACTGGGGAAGAATACAGGAAGCTCGATGGAATGATTTAAATTATACTCTGAACACACCTTTGGCAAGAAGGAGGGATTGGTTCTGAGAGAAACTCTAGCTTTGTGGAAGATGAGATACGGCGGGTGAATAGATAAAGCGTGCAATTCAGAAACCCGTCTAGCTGAGGTGATGGCAATCAAGAAGAGGGTTTTCCAAGACACAAATTTCAGGGGACAAGATGATGCTGGTTCAAAGGGTGGAAGAACCAAAGAGGCTAAAACAAAGTTTAGGTCCTGTGGGGAGGAGGTTCTCTTACCGGGGGCCATAAAAGGGTTGTACCTTGTAAGAATGCTTTGCACAGCTTATGGGACATGATGTTTGAGCCCAACTCTCCCACATGAAAATTGGAGATGGCAGCCAGTTGGAGCCTAAAGGTAGCTGCAGCTGCCCTTGTTCGAACATTTCAGCCAGGAAATCAAGAATCTTGGTTACAGGAGCAGTGAAGGGATCAATATCATTATTCTTTGCTCAATAAGAGAACCTCTTCCATTTACTAGCATAAACCTTTATGGTAGTGGGCTTGTGAAAAAACACCAGGATGTGCTGTACTGCCGGGGAAATGTTGGGGATCCTGGCTAAGACTGGAAGTGGACAAACCAAGCCATCAGCTTGAGACTTTGGAGAGAGGGGTGGAGCACACTCGACTGATGCATCAGGAGGTCCGTAACTGGGTCCAGGATCCAAGGCTCCACTTGCAGATGATGGCAAAGAAACGGGATACCATATCTGATGAGGCCAGTAAGGAGCAATGAGGATGAGCTTGCAATCCAGTGACATTGCTTTCTGAAGTACCTTGGGGATCAGAGGAAAAGGTGGAAAGGCATAAAGTAGTCCCGGAGGCCAATCGTGAACAAGTGCATCCCTGGGTGACTGTCCCAGTGGGGGGACTACGGCAAAGTAGCTGCTGCATTTGTTGTTGAGGGGAGTGCCAAAAAGATCGCAGCAATGCTGGCCCCATTTTCAAAACATCAAGTCCACAACTTCTTGCTTCAGGGACCACTCGTGAGGCATTAGGATAGCCCTGCTGAGCCTGTCCACTATCATGGTGGATTTTCCGGGAATGTGCGTCACAATCAGAAAACGTTGGGAAGACATTGCCCATTGCCATACTTGAAGGGCCTCCCAACACAAGGGGTACGATCTGGTCCCATCTTGTTTGTTGATGTACCATACCACTGACATATTGTCTGTCTGAACTGCAATAGTTCCGGTAAGTAGAGAGTCTTGAAGTGCTTGCAACGCCAGAAGCACCGCTCTCATCTTCAGAACACTGATGTGCAAGTGGTACTCATGCGGCTGCCACATTCCTTGGACAGTCTGTCCCAGATAATACTCCCCACCCTATCTGGGAGGTGTCTGGGGTCATTGTGGCTACTGGATGGGGGTCTAGAAAGGGTCAGCCCAGAGTCACCTGGGGGGAGACAAGCCACCATACCAAGTCTTTTTTGCAGGATTCCATGATCAAGATCATATGTGACATTAGTAAACCCTGGAACGACCACTGAACGAAAAGAAACCATTGCAGAATCCTCATATGGAAGCGAGCCATAGGAACTAGAGTAACTGCTGCAGCCATTGAGTCCAAGACTTTCAATACCTCTCTTGCCTGAACTCTCTTCTTTTTCATGAGGAAAGAAACTTGCTGACGAATGGCTGACACCCTGTCTTGAGGAAGCTTTGCTATCATGGCTCTTGTATCTAGGTCTGCCCTATGAAGGTAATAGACTGACAAGTCAACAAGGTAGACTTCTCGTAGTTTATGGAGATGCCTAGCTGGGAACAGGTTTGAATTGTGTAGTCTCGTGTTTTGATCAGTTGATGCTCGGTGGTAGCAGTGAGGAGCCACTCCTCTAGATATGGAAACACCTGGAATCCTAGACGTCTCAGGTTTGCCATGACCACTGCCATACACTTGGTGAACATCCTCGGTGAGACCAAAGGGCAGTGCTCTGAATTGATAATGACTGGCTCCCAGCCAGAAGCGTAGGAATCTCTTGGATCGCCTGTCCATTTTTATGTGGTAGTATGCATCCTGGAGATCGATGGAGCACATCCAATTGTCCTGACCCAAAAGGGGAGAATGGACTGCAGTGTTACCATCCAGAATTTCACTTTTTTTACTGATTTGTTTAGCTTGCTGAGATTCAAGATGGGTCTCTAGTCCCCTGTCTTTTTTGGAACTAAAAAGAACCTTGAGTAAGTTCCGGATTCGATTTGGTCTGTGGGGACTTCTTGGATGACTCTTTTTTCCTAGCAATCTTTGTACTTCTAGGATTGCTTGATCTCAAAGACTGGGTGTAAGGTCTGGGACTGAACATTTTGTTCTTGAAGGGGTAACTGGGAAAAGGGAATTGTGTAACCCCTGGATATTACTGACAGTACCCATGCATCTTTCATAATAGTTTGCCAGGCTATTGGGAACAATGATAATCTGCCCCTGACTGCCTCCAGAGGTGAACAGTTGAGGCTCCCTTCAGGAGTGGTGGAAGGGCCTAGCAGAGAACGTAACTCTGTCGCCCTGCTGTTGCGGACCCCTCCTGCCGCGAGGACTGCATCTCCCCTTTTTGTTTCCTCCTCTGACCCTGGGGGAAAATCTCCATGTGTCAGGCAAAGCTCCCTGGGATTTTCGAAACCACATTTTACCACTCTTCTGACCTTTAAGGTAGGGTCTAGATGGAATGGAAAAATGGACTCCTATGGCAGAGAGAGTATTGCCATCCTTTTCACACCTGGTGAGATTCTCTTTTACTTGAGGCCCAAACAAGGATGAGCCATCAAAAGGGGTATTGGTAAAGCAGGACTTGAAGGGTTCCGCAAACTGACAAAGGCGCATCCAGGAGTGTCTCCGCAAAGCAACTCCGGTACCTGCTGCCCTACTCGCTCCATCTGCCACATAAGAAATGAGCCTCATGGAGGAGTTAACCACTGAAGTCAAGGTCGCAATCTGGGAAACCGCCCTGTTCGCAACTCCCTCAGCTGTAGGATCTTGCAGGGTATCTCCCAACTCCTTTAGGAGATCCCTCTGAAGTCGCATGAAGTGTTACAAATAATTCAGCAACCTGAGTGTAAAGGTTGCTGAAGAGAACATATGCTTCCCATACCTGTCCATCGTACGGGACTCCTTGTTCGGCGGATGGACAGATGAAGATGTTTCCACATGTTCCTTCTTAATGGCTGCTGCCACCACCATAGCATCAACAAGAACCCTTTGGAAAGAAAGAACTTGTCTTCGGGGGCAGTTATAATTTTTTTTTGTCTCGGCGGAACCGGTTCCATGGTCTCTGGAGCACTCCACTCCTTCCAACTCACTACAGACAAAAGTGGGTCAAAAGGCGGAGACACCTAACAGGTGGAGGGTCGGGAACCAAATGCGTCCAGATAAACAGACACATCCTCAGAAGGGGCTAAGGACTTCCAGCCACCCCTCTGTCTAAGGATTTCCAAGATGTAAGAAAAGGAGACATCCTCAGAGGGGGACCATGGGGACCCTTAAGATTCATCCAAGTATGTGTCTGCAGTGATGGACTCAGGGGAGTCCAGATGCTTCCTCTTACATTTTTTCTTCCAAGAGACCTCTTCCAAATGTTCAGGGGAGGTTTCGGAAGAAGTGGAGTCACTCAATGGGGTGCCCTGGGGCATAGGTTCCCTATGCTTGGAGGCAGGAGAAGGGTCAAAGGCAGGCACAGGCATGGAGGAGGAAGGAACCGATGGAGCCAAGGGTGGAGCGGTCTCAGGAGACAGCACGCTCATCACCTTGAAGGCACCACGATCCCAAGTCGAAGGAGCCTCAGGCTCTGAAGAGCCCAGAGATCTCCTGCAAACAGAGAGTGACAGCACTGAGGCTGATGTGGGAGCCGAGCTCACCTGCGCAGAAGCTCCGAGAGGGAGAGCAGGGTCAGACAAGGGTCTGATGCCACTTCTTCCCCTCAGAACTGACGAGAGAG
Organism: Protopterus annectens; assembly: GCF_019279795.1. Lineage (NCBI taxonomy): Eukaryota > Metazoa > Chordata > Ceratodontiformes > Protopteridae > Protopterus > Protopterus annectens. The sequence goes on from NC_056733.1 coordinate 1,594,126,672, forward strand.
CTTCTGTGCCCAGATCCCTCGATTGACTGAGACATTGAGGAGATCAGAATGGGAGTCAGAACCGACAAAGGAGAAGTAACCAGAGCCGATGGTTCCACCACCATGACGTCCATGCACTCCGGCTCCGAGCTCAAGAGAGTCAGAGGAGGAACCGATGGAGACGCTGGTTGGGCCAAAGGAGCCAATTCCTTATGGGCTGGGCTCGATAGCAATTTGGCAAGTGCCTGTGACTTGAGGAGCCTATTAACCACTCTATCCACATCATGGTCCGAAAGCCTGGAGGACCGAGAGGGGGACCAGTGACTGCCTGCCACAGACTGCAACAAAGGAGACTGTGGAGCAGAGCGCACCGGCTCCAAAGAGGAATATTTTTATTTTTTTATTTTACATTTGTTAACCGGGCTAGTCTAACTGGATACATGTCCATTTTCAGTAGAGGCCCAAGGAGTTCAGCTCCAAGTTAGGACAATAAAATTAATACAATAAAGTATAAGGATACATGAGCAAATATGAAGTATTAACAGTATGCATAAAAAGGTTATCACAGTAAAATGTACAGTGCATGATACAAGAATAAATAAAGGGATGTAAATACAATCAGAGTAGTCAAGAGAAATATGCAACCTAGTTTAAAAAGGAAAATAGAGTTGCTTAATGAGTAGATGGGTTAGACAGAGTAGAGTATATAGAGACACTTTGACTAGTCAGGTTTAGTGCATTGACATAACCAGTGTGTTTTCAGGAATACTCTCAATTTGTTTTTGAAAGAAGATAATGAGGAAAGTATGGAGAGTTCATTTGGAAGGAGGTTCCAGGCTTTCCCAACTATATTAGAGAAAAGGGAGTCGCCAGCTTTGTTGCATGTTTTAGTGGTATGTACTAGAAGTTTCTGAGAAGACCTTAAGGATTCTAGGTTTTTATAAGGGTTGATTAGTGTCGAGAGAATAGGTGTTTTTGAAGGTTTGTAAAGAGTGTTATGGGCTATAGTTAGCCGATGGAATGTAATTAGATTTTGAATTTCAAGCCAACCTAGCTGTTTTAAATCAAGGCAGTGATGGGTTCTAAAAGGATTACCAGTTGCAAATCTAGCTATATTATTGTAGGACATTTCCAATTTGTTGAGATTATTTTTTGAAAGGTTAGTAAAAATGGGTGACGCATAGAGTAGAGAAGAGATTAGATGAGTGTGTGCTATTGTGGTTCAAGCTGAAGGTAGGAGAAAGGATTTTATCCTATAGAGAGAGCCTAGCTTTTTATTGACTGTTTTTATAGTATTGTTAATATGGATGTCAAAGTTCATATTATTATCAATGGTGACTCCTAATAGCTTTGTGGATGGGTCTGGAGATATAATGGTATTATTGATAGAGTTTATTGAGAAATCCAGTGGAGGGGATTTCTTGGTAGGAGAAGAGGAGGAGTTTAGTCTTTTTGGGGTTTAGGAGAAGGCATCTATGTGTGAACCATTGCTCAACTGTATTGAATACTTGTTGGGTCAGATAGAGTAGTTCAGAAGAGGAGGGGGCTGAGCAAATCAGTGTAGAGTCATCTGCATATTGTATGCATGTAGCTTGGGGGATGGCAAGGTGAAGATCGTTGATGAATATGGAAAAAAGTAGAGGTCCAAGGATGGAACCCTGGGGGACTCCGAGGTTGACAGGGAGATGAGTAGATACAGACTTGTGCCATAGTATGGCCTGTTGTCTTTTATCCAGGTAGGACTGGAACCACTTAATAGAGGATGTATCTAGTGACAGGGATTTTAGTATTGTGATGAGAATTTGGTGATTTACCATGTCAAATGCTTTAGACAGGTCAATGAAAAGGGCAGAAGAGAGTTTGTTAAGGTTGTGGTTATTGTTAATACAGTCTGTGAAGGAAAGAAGGGCAGTTGTAGTGCTATGTGAGGGTCTAAAACCATGTTGACAAATTGGCTATTAGGTTTTTATGCATTAGATGATCAGGTAATTGTTTGTGGATGCATTTTTCCATGATCTTTGCCAGAGGTGAGAGAAGGGCAATGGGGCGGTAGTTGGAGAGGTCTGTGGATTGTCCTCCTTTGTGAAGAGGGATTATATGGGATATTTTCCATAAACTGGGAATAAAACTTTCAGAAATAGTCCTATTGATTAGGATAGAAATTGGATAGGCAATAGCTTTGGCTGATTGTTGTAAGAATTCAGCAGGTAGTTGGTCTGCTGAGGGGGAGCAGGGTTTTAGTTTCTGTAGAAGGGTCGGAGGAGGAACCGATAGAGAATACCTGGTTCTTTTATGGGCCCAGACTGGCTCCGAAGACACTGATGGAGCCGCCGGAGACATAGCTTTGTCAGAGCCAACACTGGGAACCGACAGAGCTGAATATTTCACAGCAGATTTTGGTTGTTCCGAAATCAGAACCTTTGAGGATGATTTAGGAGATTTGTCAGAGTGTTTAGCTGGCTGAGGAACCAGTGACAAGGGATTCTGAGGGTTCTTCAGAAGGCCACGCAAAACCAGTTTGTTTTTTCTCTTCTGCAGGACTCTGGAACTGAAAGCGTGACAGCTAAAGCATGAGTCCTGTGGGTGAACAGCCCCTAAACAGTATACACAACTCGCGTGCCCATCCGTAAGGGACATTTTTTGGCAGCACGAGTCGCACTTCTTAAAGCCAGAGGGTTTTGACTCTTTGGACATGCTGGATACCAGAAGACACAAACAGCAAAAAACAAGGCTGTAATGGCTAACAAAACTACAAACACTACCACAACAAGGATAACTTTTTTTTTTTTTTTTTTGGAAAAGGAAGAAGAAGAAGGGGAAGAACCTCTAAGTAAAATGGCAACTCCTCCAGTAGGAGAGCCTCTAACTTAAATGGCTACTCCAACAGAAAGTGAGGAAAGAAGAGAAGAACCCTCTAAGTTAAACAGTCTCAAGAGGAAAGCAAGCCCTAAGAAAACGATGGCCAAGAACAACCAAGAAACAACAGCTGAGGAAGGTCAAAAGGTTGTTTGGTCTAAACAAGGACTAAAACCGACACCACAAAGGTAATTAAACTGCTAATAATCCTACAAAATGAAAGTAGCAAAACACAAAAAAACTAAGTACATAGCCTGAACCAGTAGTTGCAATCTCGACGCTGCAAGTGGCAAACAAGATCTGGGTAGCTACCACTAGGCATGTTGGAATAGGGGTTAGCCTCGAGCCAGTATAAGCTCTCGAGCTATAGTAAAATGGCCAACTCAGAGCTGAGGATTGGCTCCGAACCCAACCAGCAAGAACAAAGGCGAGATGGGGACAACAGACCATCTAAGATTACGGCAGCTGACATTGACTCCAAGGTTTGAAGAATCAATCAGGATGGAATTTTGGTACTGTGAACTATTTTTCTGACCTGGAATCTGATAATCTGCACTCTTGCTAGAGGAAGACAAGCTGTTACTGATACCACATTGAAAACTGTTACTATAAACTCCAGTCTCTGAGAAGTTTCTAACCAAGATTTGTTGTAATTTATGGTTAATTCCTACAAGTGAGCAAGTTTTGAGTACCTGATCTCTCACTCTTATTAGTGGATGCCTGGTTAGGGAGGTGAAGAACCAGTCATCTAGATACGGAAACACCTGGAATCTCTAAGTGAGCTGCTACCACTGCCATGCATTTGGTGAACACCCTGGTGGCTGTGGTGAGACCAAAGGGCACGGCTCAGAACTGGTAATGACTTGCTCCCAGCCAGAAGCTTAAGTACCTTCTGGACTGCCTGTTCATTTTTATGTGACAGTGTGCATCTTGAAGGTCTATTGAGCACATCCAGTCATCCTTGCCCAAAAAGGGCAAAATAGACTGAACCGTGACCGTCCAAAATTGTATGTGTCAAACTGATTGTTCAAGTTGCTGAGATCCAAAGTTTGTCTCCAGTCCTGTTTTCTTTGGCACTACAAAGAATCCTGAGTAAGTTCCGGATTCTATCTGGTCTGGCGGCACCTCCTGGATGACTCTTTTTCCTATCAGCTTTTGTATTTCTAGTAGTGTTGCTTTCCTCTGATTGGGTGGCATATCGGGAAGTTTTTGTGAGGATGGAGGTGGATGGGAAAAGGGAATTATATAACCCCTGGAAATGATCCTCTGCACGCAGGAACCTTTTGAGATATCTAGCCTGGCTCTCTGGTGCAGGGATAAATGACCCCCAATTGCCTGGAGAGGGGGACAACTGTGCCGCCTTTTAGGAGTGCTGACAGGGTCTTTCCAAGAAACAATCTCAAGAACCCTGGTTTTGTGGGCCACCTCTACCACATAAGTGGCATCTTCCATTTGAGTTCCCTCCTGCCTCTGGGGGAACTATCTCTACATGGATCTTGAAAAGACCCAGAGATTTCTTGAACCACATCTTTCGTCCTTCTTGTTGGTTCCTAGAAAAAGTCATTTGAGGAATTGAAAAACGTACTCCCAAACCAGAGTGTTTCCATCTTTTTTCACACCTGGAGAGTCTGTCCTTCACTCTGGGGCCAAATACAAAAGTTCTGTTAAAGGGGGCATTGGTGAAAGAGGACTTGAAGTGTTCCACAAAGTCACACAAGTGCATCCAGGCATGCTTCTTAACTGAGATGCTGAGCCCTCTGCCCGTAACATACACTCAGCTGCAGAGATAAGCTGAGAAGTAAGCCTCATGGCGGAGTTAGAAATGGACTGTAGGGTCACCAACTGTGAGACCACAGATGCCCGAGTCTCAGCAGTAATGATCCCTGAAAGAGAATTTGACAGTTCTTTAATCATCTCTTTGCAATCCACTGAAATGTGCCAAACAGTTCAGCGAGTTAAGAATGAATGTTGCTGAAGCGTAGACACATTTCCTAAATCTGTCCAAAGCCCTTGACTCCCTGTTGGGGGGAAAGACAGTGGAACTTTGTTCTGCAAGTTCCTTCTTAGTGGCTGCCACCACAACCATGGCATTCACAGGTACTCTCTTACTCCAAATCTCCCTTCCTGCTGGTGCTGCCAGAGTTTGATCCGGTCTCTTTGGAATAGGTTCAGAGTCAGATTCCATCCATGCCTGCTTCAAGATCAAATCAATGAGCTCACAATCAGGTGGAGTTACCCAGAAGGTAGATGGGATAGATGCAAATCCCTCCAGGAATACCGATTTCTCCAGAGAAGTAGTTTGGGAATACCAACCACCTCTTTGTTTAAGGACCTCTAGGATGTCTCCAAATGAGACATCATCAGGTGGTGATCTTGGGGATCTTTCTCCTTCATCGAAATCAGTATCCTTGGTGATAGATTCCTGTGAGGAATCCAAGTGCCTCCTTTTGCACTTTCTCTTCCAAGGTACTTCTTCAGTGGGATGCTCCGGAGAGCTATCCGAAGAGATGGTGATACTCGGCTGGGTAACCTAGAGTGTTTGGACTGGCTGTCCCTGTGGAGTCGAATGCTGAGGCCCAAGGCGCAAAGACACATGAGATCATGAATGAAGATCTGAGGGGGGAGAAACAGTCCGTCCTGCTGAAGCAGAGAAAACTCTCTCCACCACCACCTCAAAATCAGAACACCCCGGAGAGAAAAAAGTTGAGGGAGCCAAGGAGACATGTTCCCCGCATCAACTCCCTCTGCCCCCAAGGCAGTCCACCTGAGGCACAGGTTGGAGCCGAGCTGTCTAATGCCAAGGCTCCTAGGGGAAGAGACGGCTCCAACACCTCCAATCCAGCAGGGATGTTAAGGCTCCGAGAGTTACCTGGCTCTGAACGAGTCAGAGCCGCAGTGCTCAGAGAAGAGCCTAGGATAACAATACCCCCAGATTCAACACAGGCGGCTTTGGCAGACTCGGATCTAAGGGCTCCGAAACAGATGGTTGGATCAGAGAAGGAGCTGATAATGGAGGGATAGTGCGAACCAAGAACACTCATCTGTATTCACACCGAGAGAAATCTCCCCATCGTCCTATCCACATCAGTTTCGGTCAGACTCCTGGAAGAACAAGAGGAGGCTTATGAGGGAGATTCTGATTACATTCTCTCCATGAAAGGGGATGATAACCTGGACAGCAACAGGTCAATGGTGGGTGAGTATTGGGTCCGAGGAAGAGGTTTTGGATCAGAATTGGTCGAATCCGACAAAGTCTTCTGGGACTGTGAAGTCGGCTCTGAAGTAAAAGCCTTCAGATCCATATACTGCTTTTTTCTCGGAAGTTCTGCCGAGACGGAGTGGAAGACCCACAGTCTCAGGGATCTATTAAATGTTTCCTCAATTTTGTTTTTGGGGGGGGGGGGGAGTGCTTCAGAAAAAGTAGTAGGCAATAAACCCTTCAAAACTAGCTTATTTTTGCGATCAGCAACTGTACGAGGATTGAAATTTTTACAAATACAGCAAGCCACATTCATTGGATGTGGGCTCAAACAATATACACATAGATTATGTGCATCCGAAACAGGAAGCTTATGCCTACATTGTGGCATTTTTTTAAACATTGAAGGGTCTTTCTCCAAAGTTTTTGCTAATACAAAAGACTAGCAACAAGAAAAGGAGTAAAAGGAAAGTTTTTTTTTTTTTTTTTAACAAGATTAGAAAGTTAAGGGAGAAAAAAGTACAAATGATAGTACTGTAGAATACACAGGCATGTAAGATAAAGTTAATTAGGAAGTATAATGAAAAAAAGGGAAAAATTAACAGTGGTAAACGGGAATAAACTAAATGTAAATAAAGGTATAAGTGCAGAAAAAAGACAAAGATGAATTATAAAGGCTAAGAAAAACATCACTTAACTGAATGTAACTCGAAAGCTATTGATGATCATGTCTACTTCGCAAAAGTGGCAAATGAGATCTGAGATATCTTAGGGGTTGGTGCATTGTGGGTAGGGAAGCGCTCAAGAGCTTTTAGATGGCTACAAGCTCTAGTATCAGCCTAGTCTGATCTGATGATCAGATCCAAACCCAACTGTTGAGGAATGAATGAAAACTGACATCAGATTGTAAGTTTTCTTATGTCTTAACTGACAATTCAATAAAGCTGTTAAAAAGCAAGATAGTTAAATGTTATGCAACAGTCTTAATGATCAATGGAATATTTTTAAAGTGGGATCAATTTACATCTAAATGCCACTAAAGATAAAGTAGCATCCTGTACCACTGGTCTGTTGCTAACAGGCTACAGTATGTATACCTATAAAGGGAACATAAATTTGTCATCACTGTAATCAGAGTCAATTTATTTAGCAAACTAATATGGTGTAAACATTACTGTATGTACTTGCTCATTTTTTTTATACAGTATGACTACACATTCATTCAGAAAGTACATGCTAAAAATGTAAAGGACTGCTAATGGGGTTTTAAAGTTTCATTGGTTAGAGAAGTTTTGTAAAGATAAGAAGAGATAAGATAAAAAACTGAAGGATGATCTGTATTGTTAAAACAATAAAAACAAACAAGTTTAATCTAGAACAACATTTAAATATTAATTAATGTATGTACTCATGCAAATTATATAAAGCTGGTGTTTTAGTCTTCGGACAGAGGAAGAAGTTTTGCCTGAGACGTCTGTATGTTTTAATATCTTTTAATAATTTAATACTTTAATATTTTTGTATTTTACAGTGCTGCAGCTTTTTGTTGTTTTAACTCTTAATTATTCCTCCCCTTTCCTGGTAGCTCTGTTAAGGTATCAATGACAGACAAGAACAATAGTAAAGTAGCAGCTTGTTGAGTAAGAGCAGCAGCAAAAAAAAAAAACTGATATCAACGTAAAAGTTTATTGGTAAAAGCAAAGCTTTCAGGTACAACTACCCTTCTTCAGTGCAATATAAAACACAAAATTTATTGCAACATTTAAATACCAATCACAATCAATCATTCAATCAAGCACAGCCAATAAAAGTATGATATAAATCCTGTTCAACAATTAGAAATGTCTGCTCTGTTAAGGTAACTATAAGAACAGCATAGGTTCATAGATTGGTACTAGGCTATCGGCCCTAGGGCCTATACAAGCCTAGCCATAACAATTCCCTGGCTATTTCTTCCCACACAATTTACTTCCCTGGACCCCTGTCTAGCAGGGTGACTTGCGTGATCCCCGGGGTGAATTTCCTTTCTCCCATCCAATCATCAAGGTTCCTTTTGAAGAGGGCAAAAAGAGGCACTCTGCTTGACATATATGGGCAGTCTATTCCAGAGTCTGGGGAGTCTCTGGGTCAGGAACCTATCCCTCCAGCATGTTTTGTTTACTGTGATGACAAGGTTTAGATCCCTGGAGCATGTGGCTCTGAGGGATTGGGATTTCTTTAAGTGTAGCATGTCCAACAGCTCTGGGTTTGACATGGCCTTGTATGTTAAGCAGAGATCGCCTCAGAGTAGACGATATGCAACAGAGTATAGCTGGAGTTTTTTAAGGTGGTCAGCACAGGGCATCTGCTTTAGGCCTGTGATTCTTTTAGTGAGGTATTTCTGCAGCCTTTCCAGTTGTTGCAGATGTCTTGAGAGGTACATACAAAATGGGGCGTTGTATTCTATAATGGGTCTAATGAGGGATGAGTACAGTGGGACAATGGCTTCCTTTTTTCTGTATGAAAAGCCCTTAGTGATGAGGTGTGCCACATAGAAGGATTTCCTGACTGATGTGGCGATGTGGTCATCGAAGGTGAGACCACTGTCACCTGTGTCACTAAGTCTCTTATCATAATTTCAGTGTTTAGTGTACTGCCACCTATGTGGTAATTCATGGGTACGTGTTTTTTCCCAAAAGGGATAACTATATTTCTTGGCATTGAGCTTGAGCCCATGGCTCTGGCTCCAAGCATCCGTTTCTGTAAGGCCCTTTTGTAGAGTATCCACATCATTTGGGGATTCAATAATGGCTCCCAGTTTGCAGTCATCTGCGAACTTTGTTAGCCAGAGTCCCTTAGTGTTGGCCTGTACTTCAGAGAAGTAGATGCCAAACAAGAGCGGTCCCAGGACTGAACCCTGAGGTACTCCACTTGTCACTTGTCTGGAGCTGGATTTGGAGTCAGCTACTTTTACAATGTGGGCTCTGTCAGTAAGCCAGTTAGCAACCCATCGAGTGACATAGGGATTAATGCCCAGCTTAGTAAGTTTATCTATGATTCCAGAGTGGGGGATGGTGTCAAAGGCCTTGGCGAGGTCCAGATAAGCTGTGTGGACCGCCTTACCCCTGTCCACGGCTCTGGAGACTGATTTGAAGAAGTCAATCAGGTTCAAAAGACAAGATCGGCCCTTCATGAACCCAAACTGGGTGGGGTCCAGTGTTTGAAGGTTGCCAATGTCTTTGTTTATAAGTTCCATGATAATACGTCCCATGGCCTTGCAGATCAGGCTCGTCAGACTGATGGGGCGGTAGTTCCCGGGATCTAAGGTGGATCCCCCTTGTGGAGTGGGATAACTGTAGCTGTGCGCCACTCGGTGAGCACAAAGCCTGAGGTGAGGGTAAGATTAAACATGCCATTTGAGTGAGGTGCCAGTTCATTTTGTAGTTCATGTAGTACACAGCCCGGGATGTCCTCTGGTCCCATGGATGCTGTATTCTTAGCTTTGGAGAGTGCGTTTTTTTACCTGTGTGGCCGTTATTACCAGAATTTGTCAATCTTCCGGTATTGAGATGGACCATTTAGGGGGTGAGGTTGGCACTGAATCTATCTGCCAGGATATTGGCAATATCCTTGGGATCAGTATATTTAATGCCATTCTGTTGTAGCTCAGAGCAGATTTGAGCATTGCCATTTAGATTCTTGACATAGTTATAGAATGCCTTGTGGTTGTCTTTGGAATCTTTGGCAATTTTATTTTCGTAACTAGCTTTGGAGGATTTTATGAGGGATCTTAGCTTCTTACTGAGGCCCCAACCAAAATAATCCACAAGTATGCAGGCTGCAAAACAATTCCAATAGTAAAAATGACGAAGCCAGTCAGAAGGCTAAAACACAGTTTTAATCTAAAAATCTTGAAAGTAACAAATCCACTTGGTTAAGTAACAAATCCACTTGGTTAAGCGCTTTCGTCTACATTAAGACATCCTCTGAGGATGTCTTAATGTAGACAAAAGCGCTTAACCAAGTGGATTTGTTACTTCTTACTGAGGCTGGTAAGGGAGTTTTTTGCATCCTGGGATTTTCCTCTTTTCTGCAACAGGTTCTTCCTTTTGTTGTAAAGTTTGTTTATGGTATGGGACCACCAGATTGGCTTCCTTTTTTTGGAGGAGAGCATCTTGGTTCTATTTGGGATGGCACAATTCATGCATGAGTGGATGTGCTCGTACAGTGCCTTAGTGTAGGACTCAGCAGTCGAACTTTCAGGTCCCGTCTGCATGGCTGTCATGAGGTTTGTCACTTCTGACTTGAGTAGCATGAAGTTGGCTTTGGAGAAGTTTTTTATGGAGGTTTCCTTACTGGGGGGTGGGGGTGGGATGTGGATGTTAAGGGTGATTAGCTTATGGTCTGACTTGACCAACGAGGGGGTGACCATAGATGTGGAGCATTGATTTCCCATATTGGAGCCCCTGGTGGATTAGTTGATCCAGGGCATTGGAATTTATGAATTCCAAGAACCGCTGGGCAAAGGTGTTGGTACATGAACAGTTTTACCAGTTAATGGCATGGTAGTTGAAATCACCCAGTATTAGGGTGTTTGGTTGTATCTTAATATTTTCCAGTATGTTTAGAAAGGTGTAGTGAGAATCTTGGGGCATGGTGGGGGATCTGTAGCAAGCTACAGTTTGGATTGCAGTATTACCTAGTGTTAGTTGCACCTGGAGAATTTCAGAAGCATTGTGTTGGGCAACTAGCCTGGTGGTGTGAATATCATTGATGAATATGGACAGTCCTCCACCTTTAGTGTTTCGATCCTGGTTTGGTGGTCGGAAAGTGTGGTAAGAGTTGTAGCCTGGTATTGCAGGGGTGCTTTCTGGAGCCTTGAACCAGGTCTCAGTTACTGCACCAGGTCTCAGTTACTGCACAGATATCGATGTTCTCCATTTTTAGGAGTGCCTTGAGAAAGTGCATTTTGAGGTTTAGACTTCTAGCACTGAGTAGCATTACCTTCAGATTTTGCATGCTTGTACCTGTTAACAGTGGTGGTTTTGTCCTTTGAACTTTGCCTAAAAAAGGCACTATAGATGGTGGCAAAAGCCTTAGCCAGTAACCTGAATCCCAGGGGAGACAGGTGCAGACCATCTATGGCAATGCATCGTGGTCTGTCAATCATGTCGTCCCAGGCAGAGAGATACTGGATCCCCTTTGAATGACACCAGAAGCTTAGCCAATTGTTGACGTCAGTCATTTTGTACTTATATTGTGGTATCATTTTGGGTGAAGGCAGGATGCTACTCAGGGCTAGGGTCATACCTGCCTGGGCCACATGATCCGAGAGCTCTTCCATGTCTCTTTTCATGTAGTCCGGGGAGGTACGTCTCAAGTCATTCACTCCAACATGGACAATGACAGAGTCATATTTGTACTTGTGGAGTGACTTGAGTACATGCGTTATGTGGCGGATCCTGGCACCCGACAGGCAGCAGACTGTAATTTTCTCTTTGTTCAGCCTGGTGAGTGGGACATCGGTGTGCCTGACTATAGAGTCACATATGACTAAAGTATTAGGTATGTTGTCTTGCCTTAGGAGCTGTTGCTGGGTGGTACACTGGTGTCGTGAGCTATGTGACACTTTGGTTGTGATTGGTGTTTGTTTGCGTTTCAGCTTCGGAGGTCCTTGTTGCTTGGACAGGTTACAGTTAAGGGCCTCTGCATATGTGGATTTAGTGTTGCTATGTGTGGGTGTTGGTGGTGTGGGTTTAGAAGGGCCATGTGTTGCTTGAGGTGTAGTGCAGGTGTTAACCTTCTCCTCTTAACTGTCTAGCTCAATCTTGGGTGGAGAGAGCTTTGCTTCTAGTTTGGCTATGTAAGTACATCTCTCACAAGTTGTAGTGCTGGGTGGTAGGAGGAGAGGGTTGTCTGTGTACATGAGGCAATTGCTGCATTGCCCCAGTATGCCCAGATTCACCACGTGGACAGGGGAAATCACCAGAAGCTGACCCTTGGACATGCCTGGTTTGGTGCTTTTTTTGTACAGTACAGGAGCTGTTTTCCCTTACCTCAGCAAGGTACTTTGCAATTATAGGTTGTTTAGTGCTAACTAATTAACCTTTCCTTCACAGCAAAGTGTAGCAGAGTCTGGGTGAGCCTTTCTAGTAAAGCTCTGAAATGTTTTATTTTACCCTTTAAATAGAAGGTTTAGTTCCTAGCTCCACCCCTCAGTTCACAAATGATTAAGATTAAGTGACCTCTTCTGTCTTATGTATGAGTCCTTAATTGATCAGTTCTAATTTCTGCCTGGGACAACTTTGTGTTTCAATCCTAACAAAAGTAATGTGAGGACTAATCCACAGTAAAAGCAAACTTTTGGGAAGCCTAGCTTTTCAAAGTAAGCAAATAAAATTACACAAAGGTTAGCAATTATTTTTTGCAAGACTGGCATTGACAAAAACAAGTTTCAAGCTCCATTCGTGTTGAGCAGCAGGGAAAAAAGAAGTCAGGGAATACCATCCAGCGCAGGTTCTTGCTGAAGAAGCCAAACTGGAGAGGGTCACAGATCATCAAAGGAGAATGATACTTCTTAGCTGACATGCACAGTATATGAACAAGTTCTAATACTATTTGTACTGCCAAAGTATGTCAGAATTAGAAAAAATGCACATTCAAGACATTACTTCTGTATAAGCACATTTTCAGCAGAACTAATGTAAACCACAAAAGTAAATTTTTCCCTAGCCACTGTTTGACACTCGTTGCCCACCAATGCTCTAGATGTTCATTTCTAGAAGGAATATGCTAGTGGAGGAAGGAAAAGGGTAAATTGTAGCCACTGTTTGTTTAGATAGCTGGCAAAATATGGGTGGGATAGAGAAAGAGAAGCTCCTTATCTAGACCAACAAAACAGGTCGGAGATAATGCAACCACCATTCACATTAGCATTCACTTGCTCCCCAAATCAGAAAATAACACACCTGCTGTGCCATAAGCAATAGAAATGCAGATATTCTAGAGGAGAACATTTTTGTGTGTGTGTGTGTGTGTGTGTGTGTGTGTGTGGTGGGGGGAGGCAAATGTAATGAAGTTTAATTCTATAACCAATGCTAATGGCTTTCTTTATCTAGAAAGATAAAATATCACACCAAAATTATTAAACAAATCAAGTGTGGTTCAGTAAATTATATCCACTTTTATGGAAGCCGATTATAAATACTTACCGTTGTATCTTCATGAGTACTGTGTATGCATTCAAGGCGACATTAGTAGAAATGGAGCCTAGGAGCAAGTTCTTGATCAAATGGTGCACAATTTCCTTTGGAAGGTAGTGGTCAGCAGACACAAAGTCAGAGATGAATTGCAGAGTACCCTGGGGGAAGTTCTCCTCTATAGTGCAATGTATCAGTCTTTGCTGTCGTTGAGAAATTACTTCACGTTTCACTGGGCGACCCTGTAAACATGAAAATGAAACAGTGTACTTCTTAAAAAGCAGACAGTAAAAGTTCCTTCCCTAAAATAAGAAAGCACAACTGTGTAAGCTGCACTTATCGTAAGCAAATGTTATATACTTACTGTAACAATAGATCTGTGTTGTCTCCTCCTGTCCTTCTCAACAAATGGGTACTTTGGATCTGACTTTAGCCACTTTAAGAATTTGAATCCAAAGATCAGGCTCCTCCCCTTACCCATAATCTCTTGCTTGCACTAAATAACCTCAGACTGAGTTTGCCCATTTCCTATAACAAGTAGTAATACACCCCCTTCAAGAGGATGGATATAATGTACATTCAAAAAATAATTAACACCAGAAAACAGCACATAAACAAGGACATAACTAGGCCATCAATAAGTCAGTACAGTTACTCCAGAGACAAGTGAATATAAAACGATGGAAGGGGAGTGGAAGGAAGGAAGGAATTTGAGGAGGACAGAAGCAGACAACACAGATCTATCATTCTGATAGGTACATAACTTTTGTATTTGATGTTGGTCATCTCTTCTGTCCATCCTCAATGAATGGAACATTGTCCCCAGCTGCTATAAATCTTGAGGAACTCATGAAAGGATATTCTGGAGGATGGCTGAACCAAAGCATGCCTGGACCTAGATTACAAGTCCAGTTTGTGAAGAGATATGAAAGTACGGACATTAGACCAAGAAGCTGCAGCATAAAAGTCATCAATTGATACTAGGCAGAAAAAGGCAGTTGAGATCGTAACTGATATAGTAGAATGAGCCTCAGGAGCAGCATGCAAAGACAGACCATGATTTGAACACACCTTTATCCAGTTCTGCTGGGGAAAAGGATGCAAACAATTAATCAGTCAATCTAATGTTCTTAGCACGATGCAAATGGAATCGGAGTTGTCGATGCACATTCAAAAGATGTAGCATGTACTCTCCCTTATCAGTAAAATGCGAAAGGAAAATAGGAAGATTCATAGACTGGTTCAGTGATGATTGTAACACCACCTTAGGGAGAAAGGAGGGGGGTTTGTTCTCAATGTCACTCTGTCCTTGTGAAAGCCAGATAAAGGGGTTTACGTGAAAGGATGTGAAATTCTGAAACTCTTTGTGCAGAAGTAACTGTCGTACTGAACAAAGTTTTTCAGCAAAAATGTTTCAACTCAGCTGTGGCTGTAGGTTCAAATGGAGTTCTCATCAAAGCCTGCTGAAGGATGGTAATAACCCAAGGAGGGACAGAATCCCTTACAGGATGCCAGGTAAGGAAGGTACCACTTAACAAGGCCTTAGAAAACTTCAAAGAGGCAATTGGTGCCTGACTTTCTCCACTGTGAAAGTTGGAGATTGCTGCCAACCAGACTTTATTAGTTGAGTAGCTTATTCTTTCATAAAAAAGGCTGGCAAAAAAATCTAAACTAGCTGGGATGGGAGCTGAAAAAGGATCTATATTCCTACTGGAGGCCGAAATGTAAACTCTCTTCCATTTGCTCCTGCAAACTTCTCTGGTCAGGAGTCTCTGTGAGGAAGTCAAAATGTGCATTACCGGGGATGAAAGCCTGGACTTACCATGCAGTTGATTTCAGGACTTTGATGTTCAGGTGAGGCATTTCAGATGATAAGACAGCAGATCTGGAACTGGGTCCAGCACCCAGGGAAGATGAATCAGAAGAGAACAAAGGAAGGGAAACCACACCTGATGAGACCAGAAGGCAGCACTGAGGATCACCATAGCCTTACCCCACACTGCTATGAGACGAGTGGATGGACAAGCATAAAGGGGACCAGAGAGCATAGTGTGGACTAGAGCATCCCTCAAGGACTCCCCAGGACAAAGTACCTGCTGTATTTGGTGATGGACGGGGAGGAAAATTGATCATAGCAAGGTTGTCCCCAGTGACTGAAGATCTGTTCTGCCACTACCAGATTAAGGGACCACATGTAAGGTACAAAGAACAGACCTGCTCAAGTTGTCCATCAATACTATTGACTTCTCCGGTATTGCTATCAGAAAGCGGTGGAAAGACAAAGCCCTTCGACACAATGGATAAAAATGTGTTCCCTCCTTGTTTGTTAATGTACCAATCCACTGACATACTGTTCATCTAAATGGCAATCACACCCCTAGGAAGGGAATTCTGAAAGTCCTGCTATGCTAGAAGGAATGCCTTAATCTCCAAAACACTGATATGAAGACTGGCCTCTGTGGGAGACAAAGTGCCCTGAGCAGTCTTTCCCAAGAAATGTCACCACTCCAGTTGGGAAGCATCTGTGGTGACTGTGGTCTGGGGGGGGACAATGGGTTGACCTTGAGACAATGTCAGAGAGTCTAGCCACCACTGGATATGGGTCCTGCAAATATGAGTGAAGGATACAGGAAAGTTCATGGGTTGGCATCTCACTGACCACTGAACTTCTAGGGTCCACTGCAATACTCGTAAAATCTGGTCAGTGGGACTTAAGTGATGGAGGCTGCCACCAAGCCGAAAAGGTAAAGAATAAAGCTTGCTGATGGTTTTTGATACAAGAGTACAGCCATTGCATGATAACTACGGGTGAGAATCCTTGATTCCAGTAATTTGGCTATTTGTAGCTTGGTATCCAGATGGGCTCCAATTAACTCTTATCATTTGAAATGGTTGAAGCTTTGACTTCTCCAGACTGACTGTTATCCCTACCTGAGAGCAAAGGTGGAACAAGGAGTCCCTGACTCGAATAAGAAGATTCCTGATGACAGCGGTTACCAGCCAGTCATCCAGGTATGGGAACACTCAGAACCCCTTCAGTTAGAGATGGAGCTGCCACCACTGCCATGCACTTGGTGAACACCTGCTGGGGGGCTGTGCTGAGACCAAAGGGCAGGATTCTGAATTGGAGGACTCCAACATCTAGCAGCTTTATTTCTTGTGCAGCTGACTTCCATTGGGTGGGTGGCACATCAAGAAGTTTTTTTGAACAAGGGGGAAGGGAAAAGAAGAACTGTACAGCTCTCTGGTTATGATTCTCTGCACATATATCTTGATAATAGGCATCCAGACTACAGGGTGCAGGCACACGTACTGTCAGACTGCCTCCAGAATGTAGCAATTGGGTGACCATTCAGGAGAGCTGAAAAAAGCCCCGTCACAGAAAGGACCCCAAAAGTCTTAATTCTGTAGTCCACCTCTGCCATCGGGCCAGTGTCTATTAGCCTCTGAGGGTGGATTATCTCTAGAGGCATCCAGGGTAAAACCTTGGGACTTGTGGAACCACATTTTTCCCATCTTTCTGGTTTCTTGAAAAGGTCTGTTGGTGGGTAGAAAAAAAAAGGGAGTGTTACGATGGCAGACAAGATTTTGCCTTCTTGTTCACTTTTAGATAACATTAGACCCGACCAAAATGGACCCGTCACTATGGTGCATTAATAATGGAAGTCTTGAAGTGTTCCGCAAAGTCACAAAGATGCACCTAGATGTCTGGGTGAACAGCTATTCCAGCGTCTGCTTTTCTCAATTTGCCATCTGCTGCATTTGAGGCAAGGTGCATAGACCACCTTTGACAGGAAACATCCGCAGATAAGGACCCAGACAGGGATACGTAGCTCATTATCTACAAACATCTTCCATCACATCCTTACCACAGTTTAAAAACTCACTAATAACTCACGTCAAGTCAGCCTGACTCTACTCCTGTAAGGGTCCAGGCTAGCTCTTAGGCTTCCTCATCACTGTCCTCCGTTTTGTTTCATGATGGTAAACAGCTCTTTTCATGGCAAGTTATGGCTACTGCCCAAGTAAACTCATAAGTATCTTGCCTGTTGATTGATTACTTGTTATAATAATGTTGTAACTGTGTCCACATTGTTCTTGCTGTCATATCTACTTAACTTATGTCCTTTTATGCAAATGTCCATAATTGTTTTTGAACAGTGTACTTGATTTGCCATATCTATACTGTTTATTGCTTACCATATTCATTCATATTGTTTGTTTTTTTAAATGTGGAACTTTTCTCCTCAGGCCTCCACTGAAAACGGACATGTGTCCAGTGGACTTTCCCGGTTAAAAAATGTAAAATAAATAAAATAAAATAAATAAATAATGGTACTAGCAAAGCCAGTCCTGGACCAGGAAAAGGAATCCAGTTTGTAATGCTTTCTAAAAGTATACACAGAGGACCATGTTGCTGCTTTTAGAATCCACCCCTTTCCGGTATGCCATCGTAGAAGCCAAGGCTTTGGTAGAATGCTCCTTGATACTGCCTGGAACAGATTCACCATGGTGGGAATAACAAAAAGCAATAACTGAGGACAATCATCTTGAAATTAAGAAGTTATGTACTCACCATAACGTTCCATCTGAGTAGGTAAACTTCATTTGTCAGCAACCTTTGGGAATTGGATCCGAGCCGGCAGTTTCCAAAAGCTTTAGATCCGAGCTCCAAGCTCCTCCCCCTACCCATAATCCCCTGCCAACCCTGACTGACCTCAGATCAAGTTTGCCCAACAGCAGAAAACTGCTAGGAATGACTAATCCCAAGATAAATGGGTAAAACCCATGGACCTGAGTATGAGAACATTTGCAAGTGAGGGGGCAGGAGGGAGGGAAGGTTGCTGACAAATGAAGTTTACCTACTCAGATGGAACGTTATGGTGAGTACATAACTTCTTAATCTGAAGTAGTTAACTTCATTTGTGCAGCAACCTTTGGGACAGAGTCCCCAGCTACATGAACCTTAGGCGGCCTTTATGGAAGGATGTTCCGGAGCACTGCAGAGCCAAAGGATGCTCTCCCCCTGGAGATAATGTCCAATTTGTAGTGATTGATAAAAGTATGAAATGAAGCCCAAGTGGCTGCCGAGCAAATATTATCCAAAGAAACTCTGGCTTTGAAAGCCGCAGAGGTAGACATAGATCGAGTAGAGTGGGCATGGACTCCTTGAGGTGCGGGCCTGCCCGAACTGTCGTATGCTAAAAGGATGCATTGTGAAATCCATCTAGAAAGTGTGACTTTTGATACAGGTTTACCCAAGTTAAATTTGGCAAAGGAGACGAACAACTGGTCAGATTTCCTATGACCAGATGTCCTGTGGATGTAGAAGCGAAGTTGTCTATGCACATCCAATGAATGTAATTTGTATTCCCCATTGTTACGATAGTTAGGAAAAAAGACCGGCAAGTTGATGGACTGGTTAATATTTGACTCAGAGGCAACCTTGGGAAGAAAGGAGGGATTGGTCCTGAGGTAAACTCTATCCTTGTGAAAGGTCCAGTAAGGAGGTTTTACACATAGGGCCTGTAGTTCAGAGACCCTTTGAGCCGACGTGATAGTGACAAGAAAGGCCGTTTTCCATGATAAGAATTTAAGATCTATGGAGGCTGCAGGCTCAAAAGGGGGAGCTGTCAAGGCCTGAAGCACCAACGTTAAATCCCAAGGAGGGACCAACTCCTTCATTGGGGGTCTGAGCAAAAAGGTGCCCTTCAAAAAGGTCTTACACAATTTCGTGGTGATCAAAGGGCCCAATTAATTTCCAACGTGATAATGAGAGATAGCTGCTAGTTAGACCTTGACTGTGGAGGAACTAGCTCCTTGATGAAACAGTCCTGACAGAAAGTCTAATACAGCGGGCAGAGGAGCTGTAAAAGGATCCAAATTTTTGCGTTCCGCCCAAATGGAGAAACGTTTCCATTTGCTGCTATAGATCTTTCTAGTAGAAGGCTTGTGTGCAGCTACTAGAATGGTTTTAACTGGGGAAGAGATACCGGGAGTCCTAGCTACGAGTGGAACTGGAGCAGCCAAGCCATGAGCTTGAGGTTGTCCAGGTTTGGGACTGGGAGATCTAGGGGGTGGGATATTAGATCCGGACGGGGATCCAGAATCCAAGGAGGATTCACGAGATGAGACCAAAGGTAAGGGAACCAGGTTTGACGAGGCCAAAATGGGGCAATGAGGATTATCCTGCTCCCCAACCGACTGGCTTTCTGAAGAAACTTCAGCATTAGAGGAAGAGGAGGGTAAGCATAAAGAAGACCGGGAGGCCAAGCATGCACCAGAGCGTCTCTCGGGAGTTCCCCGGAGGGGGAAATGAGAGCAAAGTAGTCGTAACATTTTGTGTTCGAGGGAGAGGCAAAGAGATCGCAACAGGGTTGACCCCATATCTGATTCGCTATCTCGGGATTCAGAGACCACTCGTATGGTAACAGGATGGTGCGACTTAGTTTGTCCACTAGGATGTTGGACCGTCCCAGAATGTGCATTGCTATGAGAAAGCGGTTGGTGGAGACAGCCCATTCCCGCACTCTCATGGCCTCTCGACAGAGTGGGTAAGACCTGGTTCCCCCTTGTTTGTTGATGTACCAGACAACCGACATGTCCGTCCGAATCGTAATCGTTCCTATGGGAAGAAGGTCCTGAAGTGCCTGCAACGCTAACAGCACTGCCCTCATCTCTAGGACGTTGATATGCAGTGAGGTCTCCATGAGGTCCCACGTGCCTTGGACTGTCCTGCCCGAACAATGCCCCCCCACCCTAGGCGGGAGGCGTCCGTGGTCACCGTGGCTACAGGAGGGGTCGTAGAAAAGGGGCGTCCTTGCTGAAGGTCTGGAGATTGGAGCCACCATAGGAGGGCCCTCTTGCAGGTCCTGCTGGGGGGGATGGGATAGCTCAGAGGGTAGTGAAGAAGGGACCACTGGACCTAGAGGGTCCATTGTAAGACCCTCATGTTCAAACGTGCCATTGGCAGTAGGTTGATCTCTGCCGCCATCGAGCCGAGAGCCCTCAGGACCAATTCCGCCGGGGGAGCTGGAGATTGTAGAATGGCCTGCACATGTAGCCTCAGGGATAGTAGCCGGTCTGTGGTCAAGAAAGCTAGGAGCTTGTTTGTGCCCAATCTGGCCCCTATGAAGTCTATAATCTGAGTTGGAGTAAGAGACGACTTCTCTATGTTGATAGTGATCCCCAGCCAGGGAGCTAGACGGAGAAAGTAGTTTCTGGCTGAACAGAGTAGATGCCTTGCTGGGGCGGTCAGGAGCCAGTCGTCCAGGTACGGGAAGACCTGAATTCCCTGGAGCCTCAGGTGGGCTGCTATCACTGCTAACACTTTGGTGAACACCCGGGGGGCTGTAGTGAGACCAAAGGGGAGGACCCTGAATTGGTAATGACTGGCTCCTAGCCGGAAGCGGAGGAACCTCCTGGATTGCCTGTCCATCAGAATGTGGTAGTACGCATCCTTGAGGTCTATAGAGCACATCCAATCGTTCTCCCATAAGAGGGGGAGAATGGATTGAAGAGTGACCATGCGGAACTTCTCTTTGGTTACTGACAGATTCAGGGAAGAAAGGTCGAGGATTGGTCTTAAGTCCCCCGTCTTTTCTGGCACCAAGAAGAACCTGGAGTAAAACCCGGACCCACACTGGTCTGGGGGGACGTGTTGGATGGCTCTTTTTCCCAAATTTCCATTGCTGCGGCCTCCCTCTGATCACGTGGGACATCGGGGAGGTATCTGGGGCTGCGTGGGTAACGAGAGAAGGGAATCTGATATCCTCTGGATATGATGCGAAGCACCCAGCGGTCTGACATGATGGACTCCCAAGCTGCTGGGTGCTTCGAGAAACGCCCCCCCAACTGCCTCCAGAGTGGAGCAATAGGGCAACCCCTCAGGGGTGTTGCGTGGGTTGGTCTGAGAAGGGTTCTCTGGATCCAAAGTTCTGAGGGCCCCCTCTGCCTCTAGGGCGGCGTCCTCCCTGCCCTCCTCTGCCGCAGAAGGGCTGGGAGTCTGGAGCAGAACGGGACTTTTGCGACTTCCGGAACCACATCTTCTTCTGTCCCTTTTGGTTCTTAGAAAAGGACCTCTGGGGAGCAGAGAAGCGGACTCCGATGACAGGCAACGTCTTCCTGTCCTTTTCGCTCTGGACCAAGGTATCTCGCACGGTTTTGCCAAAGAGGGCAGAACCATCAAAAGGGGCATTAACGAATGACGCCTTGAAGGGCTCCGCGAAATCACAGTGTCAGAGCCAGGCCTGATGTCTCATAACGAGGCCCGCTCCGCCGGCTCTAGCGGCTCCTTCCGTGGCATGAGACAGAAGCTGCATAGAGGTGTTAGATATGGATCTTAGAGTGGCCATCCGGGTGGAGTGCAATTGTTTGTCCTCTGCCGACATGGACTCGGGGGGCGACGCAGCGTACTCTTTAATAAGGTCCCGCTGCAGTCGGAGCACGTGCGCCATGTAGTTCAGTGACCTCACCGAGAAGGTCGCTGAACTAAACACCCGCTTCCCTAGGCGGTCCATCGACCGAGACTCCTTGCTCGGGGGATGAACCGAGGGACTCTCATGAGCAAGTTCCCTCTTCGTGGCCGCCGCCACCAACATGGCATCTACCGGGGGACCCTTACTCCAGTGTGACTTGTCAGGGGGTGGGCTAAGGATCTTGTCCGGGCGCTTGGGGACTGGCTCCACAGTGTCCGGCTCCTTCCACGCCCTGGTAGTGATCAAATCTACCAGGGGGGTCGGCCGGAGGGGACACACAAGAGGTAGACGGGCCTGCTTCAAATGCCTCCAGGAACACGGATTTGTCCAAGGTAGGCTTTGGGGCAGACCACCCACCCTTTATTCTAAGCATCTCCATGATATCACCAAATGAGACATCTTTGGGGGGTGATCTTGGGGAGCCTTCCTCCAAATCCGTGTCCTTAGTCAAGGACTCGGGGGAGTCCAGGTGCCTCCTCTTGCACCTTCCCTTGTGAGGGACCTCCTCGGGGGGGCTGTCCGAGGAGGTCTCACCAGCAACGTCTTGTTCCACCGGAACTACCTGGGAAGTCAAAGCAGGCTGTCCCTGGGGCCGGGTGATGGAAGCCGGGCCCAACTGAGAAGGAGTGCAGGGTGGAGCCATGGCAAGGATCGGGCGCCTGGAATCCCTCGACAGAACCCTCTCCACCACGTCGAATGCCTCGGGAGGGCTGCTCTCTCTGGGATCCGAAAGCAGACTCTCCCTCGGATCCGACGGATGGATTGGGGCCGGCGCCGAAGCAATCGGATCCGACGGACCAGCATGCTCCGACCTGGATGGAGCCAAAGTCATACTGATACCACTGGATCCGAAGCTCAGCCCTCGGCTCCGAGAGCTCAGATCCGAAGAAAATGGACCCAACAGACTCTAGGGAAGTGTCGGCGCCGAAGTACCCGAGACTATCGGCGCCGACACACCCCCGGCTCCAAGGCTGCCCGGCTCCGAAGACTCCGAACCCGGGAAACGGGTCGGAGAAGGAGCTATCAGGGCAAAGAAGGGGGTCGAGCTCCCCCCCGGAGGGGGGGGGGCAGGAGCACTCCCATCTGCAGTTGGGCCTGGAGGAATCTTCTCATCATCCGGTCCAAATCTGCATCTGTGAGTCTTCTGGTGGATCTCGACGAGGCCACCGAGGCGGGGCGAGAGTGCCGCCTCGATGACCTCGATGGAGATCGAGTCTCCTCCTCCTCAGGACCCGGTGAAAAGCACGGGGACCGGATCCGAGAAGGAGGAGAACCAGAAGACCTAGAGGGAGAAGACCGCTTAGCCGGGGGGGGCGAAGCGGAAGCCTCGGCCCGCCACTTGTGGTGCTTCTCCCTCTTCCTTTCTTTCCTAGCCTCCCTCTCCTCCGAGCCTAAGACGGGAGGTTGAGTCCCGGCCGGGGGGAGGGAAGCAGGAGTGGCAGCCACTGTGGGAGCCACAGAAGGACCGGAGGTAGAAGCCGAATCCGGAGGCAGAAGACCCGCCAGAATCAGCTTAGACCTCCGGTCCTTAAGTGCCCTGGGGTTGAATGCTGCACAAATGGTACAACCAGAAGACAGGTGTTCAACCCCAAGGCACAATACACACTGAGTGTGGCCATCTGCTGGGGACAGCTTATGGCCACACTCTGGGCACTTAGAGAACATTAACTTTGGGGCCTCAGACATACTGAGAAACTAACCCACACACACAAGGCCCCAACACACACACACAACACTGACGGAACCACGAAGGTAGGGGAAGGAAAACTAGTAAGGTAAACTAAGAGAGTTTAGACTATAAGGGGGTTAAACACACACTCACACCAAAAATTAAAGAAAAGATTTGAAAAAGTTAAATTTTTTCTCACGAAGAGACGAGAACACCAAGAGACTCAGGATCAAGCTGCTGAACGAAACCGCGGCAAACTAGGTCTGAGGTCAGTCAGGGTTGGCAGGGGATTATGGGTAGGGGGAGGAGCTTGGAGCTTGGATCTAAAGCTGCTGAAAACTGCTGGCTCAGATCCAAGGTCGGATCCGATTCCCAAAAGTTGCTGCACAAATTAAGTTAACTACTTCAGATAGTCTGTTTTGACACAGGTTGCCCCTTTTTTGTCTGGTCATAAGAAATAAATAGCTGCTCTGCTTTTCTAAAGGACTTGGCTCTGCCAAGATAGTACCTGGACTGCCTATGCATGTCCATAGTTTATAGAATACTTTTGTGTAGGTCTGAGGATCTGGGGAGAACACTGGGAGATGAATGGCTCGACTCAAAGTAAACTCTGAATCAACTCTGGGCATAAATGAGAGATTTGTTCTTAATGTTACCCTATTTCTATGGAATACAAGACAGGGTTAACTCAGCAAGCAAACTTGCAACTCAGATATTCTTATTGCTCTGATGTCTGCAAGAAGTATTGCCTTCCATGTGATGAAACAATCAGCTTCCCAAGATAGTTCATAGGGAGACGTTAAATTTTCCCATACAAAGTTAAGATGCCAAGAAGGAGCCACTTGTTTTCTATGTGGCATCAGATGTAAAACCTCCTTCAGAAACCGTTTTACCAAAAATGGAGAAAAGGGAAGGATCCATGGGCAGAGATGATGAAATAGCAGCATGATGAACCTTCATAAATGAATAAGAAAGGCCGGAGAATAGAAATGCACATAATCCCTGACAGAGCTTTGAATACTGGCTAGGCACCAACCAGAAAATCTCTTCCACTTGCCAATATAAGATTTCCTAGTAGCTGGCTTTTTACCTTCTTTCGTACCGTCTGCACATCCTCATAAAAGACTGCCTAAAAAGGTATCAAAACTGAATCATCAAGCAGTTAGCTGAAGTTGTTTAAGATTGGGGAGCATCACAAGTACAACTGCATAAATCCTACACTGCCTTAGTTCCATTTCAGTACTGTGCCTGCTCAAATCCACACTGGCAGCTATTAAGAGTTCATAATTTCCTCCTCTGACTACCTGTGATAGGGGATAAGCTAAACCTCTGCCATCAAAGGAAGCCTAATACGAGTCAAATTGTTCAGGTTTTTAGTGCTAAGCAGGAAGAACCAAAAAGGACCAGAAGCAAGAATTACCGGAAACCAACCAATTCTCAGCCAAACACCACCAACAGAAATAACCAAAGCAAATCAACAACACAACAAGGTTGTATAAAATCAAACTATGTATAAAATAAGTGCAGTGGTTGGTGGGTGCTGCTACTAAGGCAGGGTAAAATTCAAACATCTACTGTTATAGGTAAGTAGGACTTGTGTACCTGTACTATGTTCATCACTCACACTTCCTCAGTGGCATATGGTTAGATTCCCAAAGTTTACCCTATCTGGAAGGAGGAAGGATAAGGATCCATGAGCCCCCTGGAAAATGGTCCTAGTAAAAATGCTCTGGAACTTAAGAATCACAATCCAGTTTGTAGTGATTTGTAAAGATATGAATCGAGGACCAGGACACTGCCTCTAGAATACTTCTAGAGTCCACTCCGTTCCAATATGCCACCAAAGAGAATAAGGATCTAGTGGAATGTGCCTTAACCTTGCCTGGAACAGATTTACCAACGAGCAATTGTTTGCTTACAGACAAGTTGACCTGTCTTAGGCCCAGAATAGGAAATTAACAGCTGTTTAGTTTTCCTGAAGGGTTTAGTTCTGTCAAGGTAGTACCTGAGCTGCCTCGGTAAATACAAGGTATGTAAAATCTTCTCTACTTTGTTTCTAGGTTTCAGAAAGAAAACTAGGAGATTGAAGGCTTGGTTCATGGTAAATTCAGAAACAACTTTTGGCATGAAAGGTGTATTAGTACGTAAAACAACTCACTCTTTTTGGAAAATCAGATAAGACCAGCCCACTATGACATCATGCAGCTCAGAGACTCACCTTGCAGATGTCAGATCAACAGGCTTGTTGGTAGAAAACAATAGTTTTCCAAGTGATGAATTTTAAATCAGCCTGAAAGGTAAGTTTAAGACCAGATAAGGACAATTTTTCAAAAACGAAGTTGAGATCCCTAGAAGGGGCGGCTTTGCTTTTGAGGGGCTTCTCAAATGCAACACTCCTTTCATAAACTGACCACAAACATACAAAAAAGTGGGAAATGGCCACAAGAAGTACTCTGATAGATACGTAAGATAAGCCACACTGAGTAATTCACATAAACATTTCACAGTCAAAGGGCTAGACACCATACTGGGCCCTAAAACCTCTTCCACTTATAAAACATAAGGTTTTCTAGTTGCAGGTTTTCCCGTCTCCTTTAAGACTTGCTGTACTTCTTCATGGAACAACTGCCTAAAAGATATCAAGATGGAATCATCCAAACTGTCTGTTCCAAGTGCTCAAAATTGGGGTGCACCAGTCACCCCTGACAGTGTCAGCAGATCAAGACTGTGAAAAGTTTTTGGTAATTACCCTTGACCAATTCTATTAAAAGGGAGAACAAACTCTTCCTGGCCCAAAAGGGGGGGGGGGTCACCACACTGATCTTTGATAATTCTTTCTGAATCTTCAGAAGTAGCTTGGGTACAAGTAGAAAGGGTAAGCAAGTACAAAGGAATATTCCTTTCCAAGGGAATGAGAATGTGTCTGTCCTCCAAGTATGGCTGCAAAGATGTCCTGAATAGAATTTCTCCAACTCACTATTTTGAAAGAGGGGAAACAAATTATTTGTGGTGCAATCCATATCTGGACCAAATCCTTGAAGACCCCGGTCCTGAGTTTTCACTCATGAGGGTATACCCGGGATCTGCTTAGTCTGTCTGCCACTATGTTTTCCACTGATGGGATGTATGAAGCCTGAAGCATCACAGAATGCTGTAAAGCCATCTCCCAGGCCATCAATGCCTACCAGCAAAGAGGGTATGCCCTTTCACTCCCTCGTTTGTTCAGGTACCAAAGACTGTAGTGTTGTCTATGACCATTAAAAGGGGAGCTTGAGGCCATAAGTGGTGAAGAACCTTTAAGCCCTGAATCACTGCTAATACTTCTTTGAAGTTTATGTGCTTTGTAGCATCTGAAGGACTCCATTTGCCTTGCACGTGAACTCCCCTGGACACTGCTTCCCATGCAAAATTTGACAAGTCCATTTGGATTGACTGAACTGGGGTCTTGAGGGAGAAGGGTAGACCTGAATTGAGAGACATCTGATCCTTCCACCACTGTAGCTCTCATTTCACAAAATCCAGTATTGGCACTTGGAACCCCAAGGGAAACAGGTGCTGGGTCCAATAATTGTTTAAGTACCAATGAATGTTTCTCATATGGAGTCTGGCCAGTGGTATCATGAGGATCACAGACACCACGAGGCACAGACTTTTGAGAAACTCACTTGCAGAGGCAGCGTCTTGAAGAGAGAAATCCCAGAACATATTCTGAAAAGTCAGACCATTCTATCTTCTGGGTCTATCATACACCCAGGGAAGGTAATTCTTTGTTAGGGTGTGAGTCAGGACTTTTGTAGGTTCAACTTGAACTTAGGAGCAATTGGAATGTGATAATCATCTTTCAGATCTAAAGTCACCATGAAACAGTGGTCAGTACAAAGGGGCAAGACTGTCTGTAAGATTAACATTTTGAATTTGGGTACTTTCAGAAAAGTATTTAAGTGAGACGCATCTAATTTTCCATGGCAACTACTTTTTGGGATTTTTGTGCATCAAAAAGATTCTGAAGTAAAATCCTTTTTGACTTTTCTGATTCAGTAACTGGTTCTATAAACACTGCTTGCAACTTGTGAAGGAGTACTGGCAAGAATAGATGTGTCTGGTCTAGCGGGTGAGGGTGGATTCTCCTGAAGGGAAGAAGTTTTTCTGTCCATTGCCAAAAGTATCCTCTCCAAATTATTCTCATCATCCATTTATCTGAGACTATTTGTGGCCAGGCTACTGGGTTCAGCAAAAGCCTGGGGAAAGGGGAGGAGGGACTGGAGGACGGGACAGGATGCTCAGAGTCTTAGCATAATCATTCTTTAGTAGGGAAATGGCCTTTTTTAAGAAACAGATCCTTTTATGTGGTTTGAAAGCATTATCCTCCTGCCATTTCCTCTTAGTACCCACACTCTTATTAGGCTAGGCTTTTTGTTTTTCCTGCCCTTTGAAGTTGGGTACCTTCTTAGGGAGAATCTTGGAATAGGAAACACTCTGGTTACCCCCATGCATCAATTTATCTATATCATCCCACTGTTTGAGAATGGATAGCAGCAGGACCAAATAGGTTCATAGGTAGGTACTAGGCTATCGGCCCTAGAGTCTATTTAAGCCTAGCCCAAAAGGTTCCCTGGCTTTCGCCACCCAATAAAATTATTTTCCTGTGCCCTTGTCAAGCAGTGCCACAGAAGTGATCCCTGGGGTGAATTTTCTATTTCCCACCCGGTCGTCAAAATTTTTCTTAAAAAGGGCCAATGAGGAGCTTTGCTTGACATGAATGGGTAGTTTGTTCCAGAGTATGGGAAGTCTCTGGGACAGGAATCTATCCCTCCAGCATGTTCTATTTATTGTGGTGACAAGGTTTGGGTCCCTGGAGCGTGTGGTTCGGAGAGATTGGGATTTCTTTAAGTGTAGCATGTCCAACAGCTCTGGGTTTGACATAGCTTTGTATGTTAGGCAGAGATCGCCTCTGAGTAGGTGATATGCGATGGAGTAGAGCTAGAGGTGTTTGAGATGGTCTATGTATGGCATCTGTTTGAGGCCGGTAATCCTCTTAATGAGATATTTCTGTTGCCTTTCCAATTGTTATAGGTGTCTTGTGAGATACATGGCAAATGGGGCATTGTACTCTATAATGGGTCTGAGAAGGGATAAGTAGAGAGGAACAATGACTTCCTTTTTTCTAGAGGAGAACCCTTTTGTGATGAGATGTGCCAGATAGAAGGATTTCCTGACTACTGTGGCGATGTGGTTATCAAAGGAGAGACTACTGTCCACCTGTGTCGCAAAGTCTCATCACATTTTTGGTGTTTAGTGAGCTACTGCCCATCTGGTAGTTCATGGGTACCAAGTTTTTCCCAAAGGGGATGACAATGCACTTCTTGGCATTGAGCTTGAGGCCATGACCTTGACACCAAGCATCTGTCTCTGTGAGGCCCTTTTGTAGAATGTCTACATCATTAGATGATTCTATTATGGCTCCCAGTTTGCAGTCATCTGCAAACTTTGTTAGCCAAAGACCTTCTGTGTTGGCCTGCACTTCAGAGAAGTAGATGCCGAACAGGAGAGGACCCAGGACCGAACCCTGTGGTACTCCACTCATCACTGGTCTGAAGTCGGACTTGGAGTCAGCTACCTTTACTGAGTGAGTTCTGTCAGTGAGCCAGTTGGCTATCCATCTTGTGACATTGGGAATTTATGCCCAGTTTAGTGAATTTATCTATAATTCCAGAGTGGGGGATAGTATCAAAAGCCTTGGCGAGGTCAAGATAGGCTGTGTGCACTAGCTTGCCCTCATCTACGGCTCTGGTGACGGCTTCAAAGAAGTCAATCAGTTTTAGTAGACATGATCTACCTTTTACAAACCCAAATTGAGTGGGGTCCAGGGTTTGGAGGTTACCTATGTCTTTGTTTATAAGCTCCAAGATGATACGTTCCATGACCTTGCAGACCACGCTCGTCAGGCTAATGGGGCGGCAGTTTCTGGAGTCTGTGGTGGCACCCCCTTTGTGGAGTGGGATAACCGTCACTGTGCGCCACTCAGTAGGCACATAGCCTGAGGTGAGGCTATGATTGACCATGGTACTTAGGTGGGGGTGCCAGTTCGTTCTGTAGTTCGTGCAGTACGCAGCCTGGGATGTTGTCTGGTCCCATGGGTGCTGTGTTCTTGGCTGTGGAGAGTGTGGTCTTTACTTGTTCATCTGTGATTACAGGGCTTTGCATTCTTCCAGTAATAAGATGGGACCTTTGGAGGGTGAGGGTGGGGGGGGGGGAGTTAGCACTGAACCTATCTGCCAGGATGTTGGCAATATCGGTGGTTCGGTATATTTAGTCCTATTGTGCTGTAGCTCAGAGTAGATTTGAGTGTTGCCATTGAGATTCTTGACATAGCTGTAGAATGCTTTGTGGTTGTCTTTGGAATCAGTGGCGATTTTATTTTCATAACTGGCTTTGGAGGATTTAATGAGGGATCTCAGCTTCTTGTTGAGGCTGACCAGGGAGTTCCTCCAATCTTGGGATTTCACTCTTTTTTGCAACAGCTTCTTCCTTCTCTTGTAGAGTTTGTTTATGGCAGGGGCCCACCAGATTGCCTTCCTTTTTTTGGAGGATAGCGTCTTGGTTCTATTGGGGATGGCATGATCCATGCACTCGTGTATGTGCTTATACAGTGCATTTGTGTAAGATTCAGCAGTTGTACCTCTATTTTCCGTCTGCATGGGTGTCGTGAAGTTTGCCACTTCTGTCTTAAAAAGCATGAAGTTGGCTCTGGAGTAGTTTTTGACGGTGGTTTCCTTAATGGGGGGTGGGGGTGGGATATGGATGTCTTCTGTGATTAGCTTGTGGTCAGATCTGACCAGCGAGGAGTTGACCTCTGGCGTGGAACACTGGTTATCCATATTGGTAATGACCAGGTCCAGGATATTGCTGCCCATGGTGGGGGTGTGGACAAGCTGATCCAAGGCACTGAAATTTATGAATTCCAGAAAACGTTGAGCAAATGAGTTGGTACATGAGTAGTTTTCCCAGCTGATGGTGGGGTACTTGAAATCACCCATAATTAAGGTTTTGGGTTGTACCTTAATATTTTCCACTATCTTAAGAAATAAAGAGTGGGAATCCTGTGGCATGGTGGGGGATCTGTAACAAGCTACAACCTGGAATGCAGTCTTTCCCAGTGTTAGTTACACTTGGATAATTTTGGATGCATTATGTTGAGCAACTACCCTGGAGGTGTGGATAACCTTAATGAATATAGACAAGCCTTCTCCTTTTGTGTTTTGGTCCAGGTTAGGTGGCCAGACGGTGTAGTATGAATTATAGCCTGGTAATGCAGGGGTGTTCTCTGGAGCCTTGAACCAGGTCTCTGTCACTGCGCATATGTTGATGTTCTCCATTTTAAGGAGTGCCTCAAGTGAGTGCATTTTAAGCTTTAGACTTCTAGCACAGAGTAGCATTACCCTCAGAGTTTGCTTGCGTGTACCTGTTATGGTGGTGAATTTGACATTTGAACCTTGCCTAAAAAAGCACTATATGGGTGGCAAGAGCCTTAGCCAGTATCCGTAATCCCAGGGGTGACAGGTGCTGGCCATCTCTGGCAAAGCATCATGGTCTGTCAACCATGTTGTCCCAGGCAGACAGATACTGGATCCCCTTAGAATGACACCAGAAGCTTAGCCAATTGATGAAGTCAATCATGTTGTCCTTCTACTATGGTATCATTCTGGGTGATGGCAGGATGCTACTCAGGGATAGGGTCATATCTGACTGGGCTACAAAATCTGAGAGCTACTCCATGTCTCTTTTCATGTAGTCCAGGGAGGTACATCTCAGGCCATTCACACCAACATGGACAATGACAGAGTCATATTTGTAGTTGTTGTGGAGTGACATGAGTGCGTGCTGACAGAAACTTTCTCGTTGTTTAGCCTCGTGAGTGGGACATCAGTGTGCCTGACTATAGAGTCACATATGACTAGTGTGTTGGGTACTTTTTTTTGCCTTACGGGCTGGGGTTGAGTGGCACACTGATTTTGTGGGCTATGTGTCATTTGGGTAGTGTTGGGAGGTGATGGTTGTCTGCGTTTCAGCTTGGGAGGTCTCTGTTGCTTGGGCAGATTTTTATTGAGAGCCTCCGTGAATGTGGGTGTGTGCTTTGTGTTTCTATGTGTGGGTTCTGGTAGTGTGGGTTTTGAAGGACTGTTTGTTGAGTGTGGTGTGGTGCAGGTGTTAACCTTCTCCTCTTGACTGTCTAGTCCAGTCTTGGCTGGAGAGAGCTTGGCTTCCAGTTTGGCTAAATAAGTGCATCTCTCACAGGTTGTAGTGTTCGGTGGTAGGAGGAGAGGGTTGTCAATGTACATGAGGCAATTGCTACATTGCCCCAAGATGCCCAGATTCATCAGGTAGACAGGAGAAAACACCAGGAGCTGACCCATGGACATGCCTGGATAGGTGCTTATTAATTAAAAAAAACAAGTAATCTCCATGGTATTCTCGAAGTCTCAAAACAACCCACTAAACAAGTGCAGTGGGTCAAAAATTAGAAGTTATGTACCTACCATAACGTTCCATGTTAGTTGTCTTCTCTCGCCTTCTTTCTTGCTGGATGGGTTCAGAGCCGATCCTCGGCTCCGACTCGGCACTTGCTTTAGCTCGAGAACTCCTTTTACCAGCCCGAGGCAACCCTATATCCCATGATGCAAGGCGGAACTACCTCAGATCTCGTTTGGCAGCTAACTGACCTTGCTAAAGGTTATCCTAACCAAATTAGGAACAAAGTTTCCTAAAAGAAGTCCTCACAACAAAGATCCAGAGGAAACCAACTAATAGGAACTCTTCAAGATCTGTCCAGGCCAGGGGGAAGGAGAGAGGGACGCAAGAAAGAAGGCGAGAGAAGACAACTAACATGGAACATTATGGTAGGTACATAACTTCTAAATGTTAAGTTGTCAATCTCGCCTTCATTCTTGCTGGATGGGACCGCGTCCCTAGCACCTGTATCCCGGGTGGCTCAATGGAACAGACTCTTGAGAACTGTGGAACCAAAACTGGCCCTATCTCTGGAGGCCAAATCCAACTTGTAATGAGAAACAAAGGTATGAGGAGTAGCCCAAGTAGCTGCTGCACAAATGGTATCAATGGGAAGTCTATCCTGAAAAGCTGCAGAAGTGGATAGACTCCTGGTTGAGTGTGCTTTTGGCTTAGAAGGTAGTTGTTTGCCTCTAAGAGAGTACACATAGGAAATGGTGGAAGTCAGCCATCTGGATAAAGTCACTTTAGAAACTGGAAGACCTAACCTGTTTTCTGCATAAGAGACAAACAATTGGTCCGATTTCCTAATTTGTTTAGTCCTATGCAAGTAGTACCTGAGCTGACGATGGACATCCAAAAAATGCAATTTCTGTTCAGCTCTGTCAGAATAGTTAGGGAAAAAGACAGGTAATTCTATAGATTGGTTAATATTGGTTTGAGATACAACCTTGGGAAGAAAGGAAGGGTTAGTTCTTAAAGATACCCTGTCCTTATGAAAACCAAATAAGGTGAACGAATACAGAGAGCTTGAATCTCGAAACCCTTCTAGCAGAAGTGACAGCGAGTAAAATATAGTTTTCCGTCAATAGCTTCAAAGAACATGAAGCAGACGGTTCGAAAGGAGGTAGTATCAAGGATGCTAACATTAAGTTTAGATCCCATTGCGGAGGAGGATGCTTTATAGGTGGTTTTAGGAGAAAAACTCCTCTCAAAAAGGCCTTGCATAATCTATGAGACATGATGTTATTGTCATGCAAGCCAACATGATACTTGGAAATGGCAGCCAGTTGTACTTTGACTGTAGAAGAAGAGGATCCCGAATGAAAAACCTCCGCTAGGAAATCTAAAACAGAATGTACGGGAGCAGTAAACGGATCTATATTTCTGGAGTTTGCCCAAATTGAAAACCATCGCCACTTGCTAGCATAAACAGTCCTAGTGGACGACTTCAAAGAGGACACTAAAATGTCTCTGACTGAGTCAGAAATCATTGGTAGCCTGGCTAGGGAAGGAAGTGGAGCAACCAAGCAGTGAGGTTGAGAGAATGAATGGCCCGGTGCTGCTGACCCGACTGGTGGATCAAAAGATCCGGAACTGGGTCCAGATGCCAGGGCTGCGCCAGAAGGTGACGATGCAGAGACGGAAACCAAATTTGTCGAGGCCAATATGGGGCAATGAGGATCAATTTGGCTCTCAAAACGGTGGCTTTCTGAATGACTTGTGGAATCAATGGAAAGGGAGGAAAAGCATAAAAAGTCCCGAGGCCAATCCTGGGTTAGAGAGTCTCTCAGGGGTTGGCCTGGAAGGGAAACAGAGTGAAATAGTCTGGGCACTTGTTGTTTTGAGGGGTAGCGAAAAGATCGCAACAAGGAGTGCCCCATATCAGAAAAATCTGATCCACTACAGATTGATTGAGAGACCACTCGTGAGGCATCAGAATAGATCTGCTTAGCCTGTCCGCCAAAGGTTGGACCTGCCGGGATGTGCGTTGCTATCAGAAACCGCTGAGAAGAGATCGCCCATTGCCAAAGTCTGAGAGCTTCTCGACATAAGGGATAGGATCTGGTTCCGCCCTGTTTGTTGATGTACCAGACTACGGACATGTTGTCCGTCTGTACTGCAATAGTCCCGTGGGAAGAAAGTCGCCGAGGGCTTGCAACGTTAAAAGCACTGCTCTCATCTCCAGGACATTTATGTGCAGATGGTATTCTATGGGTTGCCACGTCCCGTGGACCATCCTGCCCTGATAATGCCCCCCCACCCGATCAGGGAGGCATCCGTGGTGACTGTGGCAACTGGAGGAGAGGGAACAAAGGGTCGGCCCTGATGAAGAAGAGGGGAAGATATCCACCAGACCAGATGAGCCCTGCAAGATTGTGTCACTAAGATCTCGTGTCTCATCGGAAGATCGTGATACGACCACTGCGTGAAAAGCATCCACTGCAGGAGACGCATGTGAAAGCGAGCCAGTGGTAGCAGAACAATGGCCGCAGCCATTAGACCTAGAACCTTCAGGACAAACCTGGCTTTGACTTTTTTGCTTTGTAACAGAAGCCGAACAAATTTTTGGATGTCCAGAATTCTTTGATCTGTTAGTCTGGCTAACATTTTGACGGTATCTAACTCTGCGCCTATAAAGGTGATAGATTGGCAAGGCAGCAGAGAAGATTTTACGAAATTTACTGAAATTCCCAGATTTTGGCAAAGCTGTAGGGTGTAGTCTCTGGACTGGAGAAGCTGACACTTGGTGGTGGCAGAGAGGAGCCAGTCGTCCAAATAAGGAAACACCTGGAATCCTAGACGTCTCAGGTGAGCTGTGACCACTGCCAAGCATTTGGTAAACACTCTGGGGGCTGAAGTGAGGCCAAAGGGCAGGGCTCTGAATTGGTAATGACTGGCCCCTAGCCGAAAGCAGAGAAACCTCCTGGAGCGCCTGTGAATCTTTATGTGATAGTACACATCCTGAAGGTCTATAGAGCACATCCAGCTGTCCTTGCCCAGAAAGGGCAGAATGGACTGAAGCGTGACCATCCGGAATCTTGCCTTTTTGACAAATCTGTTGAGATTGCTGAGGTCTAATATTGGTCTCCACTCTCCCGTCCTTTTGGGAACCAAAAAGAATCTTGAGTAGACGCCGGATCCTACTTGGTCTGCCGGCACTGTCTGGACGGCCCTTTTTTCTAGGAGTTTTGAAACCTCCTGTTCTGCTAAATCCCTTTGACCGGGTGAGATGTCTGGAAGGGATTATAGAGGTACGGGAAACCTTACGAAGGGGATCTTGTAACCCTCGGATATAATCGACTGTACCCACTTCTCTTGGGATAGGGATTGCCAGGCTACTGGGTACAGTGAAATCCTTCCCCCGACTGCCTCCAAGGGTGGACAGTCGGGCAACACCTCAGGGATGCTGAAAAGGCTTCTCAAGAAGAGACTCCCTGTTGCCCTGGTTCTGAGGACCCCCCCTGCCTCTAGGGCGGCGTCTATTATTGTTACCCCCTCTGCCTCTGGGGGTAAACTGACCACGTGTGTCCGGTGTAGCTCCTTGGGCTTTGAACCACATCTTCCCCTTCTGACCCTTGGGGTATGGTCTAGAAGGAGTGGAAAACTGGACTCCAACGGCAGAAAGAGTCTTACCGTCCTGCTCACACCTGGTCAAGGTATCCTTCACTTGAGGCCCGAACAAAGCCGAACCGTCAAAGGGGGTATTAGTGAAGGACGCCTTAAAGGGGTCCGCAAAATTACACAGCCGCATCCAGGCTTGGCGTCTAAGAGCAACTCCTGTGCCTGCGGCCCTGCTCGCTCCATTGGCCGCATAAGATATGAGCCGCATAGAGGAGTTAGATATGGAATTCAGGATAGCAAGCTGTGAGGCAATCTTTTCCTGAGCCCCAGCAGCAGAAGGATTCTGGACTACTTCACCCAGTTCTTTGAGAATATCTCGTTGAAGCCTGGTGAAGTGACAAAGGTAATTCAGCGAACACATAGCAAAGGTCGCTGAAGAAAACATCCGCTTTCCATACCTGTCCATGGTCCTAGAATCCTTATTAGGAGGATGGACAGGTACTGAAGGATCCGCCAGTTCCTTCTTAGTGGCCGCCGCCATCACCATAGCATCCACAGAGACACCCTTGGAAAGGAACTGCTTATCCGACGGGGCTGTAATGAACTTGGATGGTCTCCTGGGGACAGGTTCCACAGAATCTGGAGCCGCCCACGCCTTCGAGCCACTACCTGCATGAGTGGGTCGAAAGGCGGAGACACCCAGGAGGTGGAGGGTCGGGATCCAAAAGCCTCCAGGTATACCGACTCATCCTCGGAGGGATCAATGGAGGGCCAATTCCCCCTCTGTTTGAGGAGCTCAAGGATGTCTGAAAAGGAGACATCCTCAGAGGGGGACCGTGGGGAACCCTCCGACTCATCTAAGTCGGTATCAGATGTAGTAGACTCAGGGGAGTCTGTGTGTTTCCTCTTACACGTCCTCTTCTGAGGGGGTTCCCCTGTAGGATCAGGAGAAACCTCGGAAGAGGAGGAAATTCCCAGTGGGGAAACCTGGGGCGATGGATCCCTGGGCCTGAGAGCAAGAGGCTGGCAAGAGGCATCTGCAGGCACTGATGAGGGAGGAGCTAGAGGGATAGACCGTTGACCAGGCTCAGAGGCCAGGACACTCCTCATCACCTCAAAGGCTCCTCTCCCTGGAGACCGGAACACACCGCTCGAAGAAACAGGAATGGTCGGCTCCAAGGAGAGAGAAGGCTCCGAGGCCGATGTCGGCGCCGAGCTTACCAAAGCCGAAGCCCCGAGAGGGAGAGCGGGGTCGGACAAGGGTCCGATGCCACTAGCCCCCTCGGAGCCGACAGTGGAAACCCGACGACCGGATCCCTCCAAGGAAGGTCTCAAGGAGGAGATCGGAGCCGAAGACGACGGAGCCGAAGGATGTA
Source organism: Protopterus annectens (assembly GCF_019279795.1). Lineage (NCBI taxonomy): Eukaryota > Metazoa > Chordata > Ceratodontiformes > Protopteridae > Protopterus > Protopterus annectens. Next base: position 1,594,163,478 of record NC_056733.1, read on the forward strand.
TCGGCTCCGGCATCGAAACAGTTGCTGTCCCAAGAAGCTCTGGCTCCGAACTCTGGTGTGGAGTCGGAGGAGGAAGCTCAAGAATCGGGGCTATAGCCGAAGTCTGTTGAGACGGGCTATGGAGCATTTGGGCCAGTGCCTGAGACTTGAACAGCCTGCTTACCACCCTCTCCAAATCGTGGTCAGACAGCCTGGAAGATCTCGAAGATCGGCTCCGATGGCTCCGCTCCGACAAAAGAGGAGATCCCGGAGCCGAATGGATACTCAAAATAGAGGGGGACCGAGATCTCTTACGGGTCGAAGCCATCAGAGCCGAAGTCCCTAGAACTCCAGATGGAGCCGAGGATTTCTCGGCTCCGATGCTGGATACAGAGTCGGCTCCAGCCGGAGCCGACAAGGCCACAGTAGTCAGGGTATCGGAGCCGGCCGGCACCGAACCCACTACTCGAATAGAAGAAGTATCGACTCCAGCCGGAGCCGATATCGGCTCCGATGGAGCCGGAGCCACTGGAGGAGGCTTGGACACTGTAGCCTGAGCCTTCGGTGGCTTAAGAGGTTTTCCTGACCCTGACTTAGGAGGAGAACCTTCAGGTTTAAGTAAACCTCGGAGGATTAATTTGTTCCTCCTTTCCTGCAGGACTCTCTGGCTAAAAGCATGACACAACGCACAGGAGTTCTGCAGGTGCAAAGGCCCCAGGCAATAAACACAAGAAGTGTGACCGTCTGTCAGAGACATTTTCTGACAGCACTGGTCACACTTCTTGAAGCCTGAGACCTTGCCTTCTTTTGACATCCTAGAAGGGAAAAAACACAAACAGTCCCAACAAACACACCAATTAATCCCTTACACAAGCACACAGGAAGGGAATAACCAAAAGGGAACTAGGCCTGACTAAAGAACTTTAGACTAAAAGTTATAAAAAGTTTGAAAGGAAGGGAATAGGGTGGGCTGTAACTAAGTACAGACTAAACTAACACTAACAGGGAAAAAATAAACCCCTAACTACACTTTTTCTTATTTCACCAAGAAAAAACTTACCTCAGCTGGCAAAGGAGACCTCTTTCGCTAAGCGGCAAACGAGATCTGAGGTAGTTCCGCCTTGCATCATGGGATATAGGGTTGCCTCAAGCTGGTAAAAGGAGTTCTCGAGCTAAAGCAAGTGCCGAGTCGGAGCCGAGGATCGGCTCCGAACCCATCCAGCAAGAATGAAGGCGAGATTGACAACTTAACATAAAACATTGTAAGAAACTTCTCTGTGTGGAAGATTTTCAGTCCATATATCTCTAGTTATTCACTGTATATCAGTCAGATCAGACAACAGTAGTAGAAGTAGCGAACTTAAACTCGTCTTAAGTAAAAAAAAAAAATAACAATAATAAAAAATATATAATTGTACAGAACTACTAAGTATTTGAAAGTAATCCAAGCAAGGCAGGCAGTCTGTTTCCAGTCGAAAATCCTTTTTAAGGACACAGACAAGTGCTCCAAGTAAAACAAAAATATAGTAATAAGTTTCCTCACAAGCTTTCTAAATATATATATACTTTTTATCAGGCAAGGGAGTGGTTTATTGTCCTGTAAAACAAAGTGTTATTGGTACACATGTTAAAAACACATCCATTCCCCCATCAGTGTGACATTTGAGCTGGTCCTGCCCTACTTAGTAGCTGTCATGCAAAGTGTATATGTATATATTTATATACATATTTTGACTGCCAAATGGACTAAGGCTGATATATTTCTAGCCATGTAATATACCGTCTTAGATAAAATCACAGGCTTAATAATCTACTTAATAATCTGGCTAAATAAGAGGTACCACATCATTATAAATTGTATTTAAAGTACATAAGGGTTATATTATTATGGAGTGCTTTTCTGTGTACTTAATAAAGGATTTTCGACTGGAAACAGACTGCCTGCCTTGCTTGGATTACTTTCGAATACTTAGTAATTCTTTACAATTATATATATATATATATATATATATATATATATATGTATGTGTGTATATTTTTTTTTTGGCTTAAGGCGAGTTTAAGTTTGCCACTTCTACTACTATTGTTTGATCTGATTAATATACAGTGATTAACTAGAGATATATGGATTGAAAATCTTCCACACGGAGAAGTTTCTTACACTGTTTTGTGCTTATTAATTTAAGTACTAAGAAATGTTTTCCTCTTGACAAGTGAAGAAAGTCGAGTGCTGTATTAATTTGTAGTTTATTTAGTGCTTACAACGAGTTCTGAGCAAGCAGTTTTGAGTGCTGAAACTAAAAAAAGTACAGTTGTGTACCTACCATAAATGTAGAAGTTCGAGTGTATCCACTGTTGCAGTCATTACAATTGGGTTATCCTGTTGGCAGGCTACCCGCAGTCGGCCTGAATTCCAAAGTCCTGGTCCGGCGTCGGTTGCTGTCGCCTCCTCCCTGACGTCAGTGCGCCAGGGGTATAAAAGATGCAGCAGACGCCATTTTCTTCAGTTTTTCTTGCCCCGGATGTCAGGTGCCCCGAAAAGGGTAGGCTAATTTATGCCAATAAATATGCATGCAGTAAAGTAAACTCTTCCCTTATCTACAAGCAAATACACCACCTAGGTTGTATAGAATAGAGAAGTACAGATAAGTCCCAGCAAAGGAAAGGGGGATGGTGGGTGGGTAACCTGGACTGCAACAGTGAACACACTCGAACATCTACATTTATGGTAGGTACACAACTGTACTATGTTCATCGTGTTTCACTGTTGCAGTCATTACAATTGGGTTGAATCCAAAAGCTAAGGTTGGGAGGCTGGGGCTAAATATGATTAGGAGAGGCTATGAGGCCCTGCAGAACTGCAGTGGCAAAGCCTGCCCTGGATTTAGAGTAGAGAGGTAAGTGATAGTGCTTTGTAAAAGTGTGCACTGAACTTCAAGTTGCAGCCTCTAAGATGTCTGTGGTTGGTACTCCTCTGAGGAAGGCTGCTGCTGTGGTTGAATGTGGCCTAATGCCCTTAAGCACTGATTTGCCATGCTCTGAATAGCAGAAACGAATGCAGTGGCCTATCTACTTGGAAACAGTCTGCTTTGAGATAGCCTTTCCTTGTGATCCTGCAGCATATGCCACTAGAAGTTGTTCCGTCTGTCTGAAAGCTTTGGTTCTGTCCAAGTAGAAGCGTAGCTGTCTGTGAATGTCCAAAGAATGCAGAAGTCTCTCACCCTTATTCTGTGGGTTTGGATAAAAGGTAGGCAAATGGATTGTTTGGTTCAGGGCCACACTGGACACTACCTTAGGCATAAATGTCGGGTTTGTCCTCAGAGAAACCCTGTCAGGATGGAAAATGATGAAAGGTTCCACAGCCATGAGTGCATGCAACTCTGAGACTCGTCTTGCAGAGGTTATTGCTAGGAGCAGAGCTGTTTTCCAGGCTAAGAATTTTATATCAGCTGTAGAGGCTGGCTCAAAAGGTGGAAGTGCGAGTTTTTCCAAGACATAATTGGGGTCCCATGCAGGTATTGGTGCTCTCCTTGGGGGGGGTCTTACGTTTTTGGCCCCTCTGAGGTACTGCCTTAGTAATGGATGACAAAAATAGGTGGTTCTGTATTGTAATGAGCTGAAATGGCAGAGGCATGAATCTTAATTGATGAAAAGGATAGGACTTTGTCCAGCATCTCAGTTAAGTATTGCAAAATCTGAGAAATATTTGGTACAATCGTGTCAATTCCTTGTGCCTGGTTCCAAGCACAGAATCTCTTCCGTTTTTCTGCATAAGGTTTTCTAGTGCTAGGCCTCCTGGCCTCCAAAATAACATCCATCACTGCTTTAGAGAGAGGAGTGTTTTGAATGGTTACATTATCCGCCATGCTGCCAGATTTAAGGTCCTGAGTTGGCTGTGCAGGATCTGACTGTTTTGTTGGGTCAATAAGTGAGGAATTAGAGGTAATGTCCAGGCTGGGCATTGAGACAAGTTCTTTAAGATTGGGTACCAGTGCTGGCATGGCCAGTCTGGGGCAATCAGTATCATTTTTGGCTTATCTTGTCTGACCTTTAGGAGCACCTTGGGGAGGAGTGGCAGTGGAGGAAAGGCATATACTATTATGTTTTTCCAGCTGAAAGATAGAGTATCCACTTTCCATGCTTGCTTGTGATAAGTCCTTGTGCAGAATCTCTGTAGTTGGCAGTTGTGAGGGGAGGCAAATAGGTCTATGTCCGGGCATCCCCAGTTCCTTGTTATCATGCTGAAGACTTGTGGATCCAATTTCCACACGTGGGGATCCATTAGGTTTCTGCTTAGTTCGTCTGCCAGAGTATTTATCTTTCCTGGCAGGAATTGTGCTTGCAGATGTACTTGGTAAGTCAATGCTGTGTCCCACAAAGTCATGGCTAGTCTGCAGAGGGGGTAGGAATGTGTGCCTCCCTGCTTGTCTATGTACCACATGACTGTAGTATTGTCCATCTTTATCAATAGTTGTCCTGGATGAAGTAGATCCTTGAAGGCTGTCAGGGCATTCTGAACAGCTAGCATCTCTTTTTGATTGATATGTAGATGCATTTGGCTTGCGGACCATGTGCCCTGAATACATCTTCCTGCCATATGGGCCCCCCAGGCATAATCTGATGCATCTCTTGTTAATGTCTGCCTGGCTGTGGGTAAAGTGAAAGGCTGCCCCTTGTTGTGGGGACAGGCCTTTGCCCACCATTGAAACTCCTGTTGCAGGCAGGGAATAAGGGTAATTATTGTTTCCAGGCTGTGGCAGTGTTGAGTCCAAACGCTTTTTAGATACCATTGTAGTTTCCTCATTTGGAGTTTTGCATATGGAATTAGCAGAATGCAGGATGCCATGAAGCCCAATGCCTGCAGAATTTTTCTTGCAGATAACTGGGTCTTTGTTGCCAACATTTTGAAATAAGTAGTCAGTTGTCTGTTTGTCTGGCGTGAGATAAGCCATCTGGGCAGTTGCATTTAAGCTTGCACCTAGGAATATTATCTCTTGAGAGGGTACTAGTTTTGATTTATTTTCGTTTACTGTGTACCCTAGACATGTTAGTAATCTTTTTACAAATGCCAGATGCTGTAGTAGAATGTCCTTGTTCTCTGCTTGAATAAGGCAGTCATCCAAGTAAGGATATATTGTATTCCTCTGTCTGCAAAATGCAATTACTGGTGCCAGGCATTTTGTGAAGACCCTGGGCGCAGTAGATAAGCCAAAGGGCAGTGCAGAGAATTGGTAGTGCATTGAGCCAGCTATAAATCTGAGGTATCTACTGCATGATTGTCTGATTGGGACATGCAGGTATGCCTCTTTTAGGTCTAAAGCAGGAGTGTCCAACCCGCGGCCCGCGGGCCGCATGCGGCCCTCAAGAGCTCTTCCATGCGGCCCGCGACCCTTAAATTTAAATTTAATTTCACTTTTTTTCCGTGTGTTTACACGTCCGCATAGTTTTACTCTTCTGCGCATGCGCCAACTTTCTTTTTTTTACGTTTTTTCCATACCAGCGTCTTTCCGCTGGTATGCGCATGCGCGAAAACACAGTTCGGGCGATTTTTATAAAGAAAAGCTGCAGGAAGGAGCGAGATCGTAGCGTAGCCGTAGAAGAGAGAGGATTTATTTTATTTCATTGTGTGTACACACCGACTACTCACTACAACGAAAGGTAAGTTACAAGATGAAGTGTTTTGAAGTTAGTGTTAAAATGAGATTCTGATGTAATAATACATTCTGCTCCAGTAACAGGCTACGCTAAAACATAATATTTGTGCTTTTTCTGATCAAACTGAATCTTTGGGGCTTGCATTACTCTCAGTATGCATTTCTACTACACTCACGAGCTTTTCAGTTTTTGTTTGCTCATTATATTCAGTAAAATGTAAATCTTGTAAATTAACTTACTTATTTGTTTTCATAATTCTGTGAAATGATTAAGACCTGAGAGCCCATGAATCTAATTATGAGCTTTGCATTCCTTTTCTGATACCTGTAACCCACTTCGTATGCAGCATTATTTATAGTTGTGATTTTGTTTCAGAGCACTGTCTTGGATTGCTTTGTAGCACTATTTCTGTTTTATCTTTCTTATAAAAGTTTTGGCTTTATTTTTTCCTTTTTTTCTCTGTCTTTATTTAACATACTTCCACTGCAGCCCTTTTAACAGGATGTATGCAGTTCCATGCATCATGTACATATCAGTTCCTGGAGCTATACTGAATAATTAATCTGCACTCAACTAAATACTCATTATGGTGAACCTAACATGGTCAAATACAACCCTACCTGCAGTATCCTTCAAATACAAAATAAACTTAAAATCAGTGTTTTTACAGAAGGGCTTGCCCCCTGCATCCCTCCTCCACTACTTTGAATATACCAACCCTGACATCACGTAACAGTGAAGAAAAGGGCAAATTCCTTCCCCGCCATCTGCAATCTTGGGTAAGACAGCCACTGTGCCGTAACTTATTACAAGTGTAAGTGAATAAAATAGACTGATTTGCTTGTACTGCTAAAGCACATTGTTGATCAACAGCATACATTAATAAAATAGACTTGACATTATGCAGCAAACCAATGTTTTAACCAAGTGCAGCTTGTAACATTGAATGACACTACCAGTGCGTTGTCTGGTGCTGACTGACTCTGCAAGCATACTGCTCCAAACTTGACAGTTTTTGTCATAGAGTTAGATCCTTTCCTTTGCAATGAGTTTCAGCATTTTATTTAATGATTCCAACCCATTTTCAGTCTGGTTAGCTGAGCATAACTTTTTTTGCTGGTAGTGCCACTGCTCACTCCCGGGGGACCTGCATTTTGTAAGAAACGTGTGGTGGTGGCACTGTTGTGTGCAGTTAGTTCTGGTGTCTGTCTTCTTGCAGCTGTATTACTGAATGGGAGCGAGTGTCGTCAGCAGCTGTGAGTCAGTAGGTAACTCCACTCCAGTGTTGCTCCTCTCCATTGTAACCTTTCTGCGTTAAGCACTACTTTAGCTGCTAGCTAGCACATATTTACATCGGAACTACAGCCTGCTTTAGATTCTCGCTATTTCATTCCTCACACTGGGGGGATATTTGTGCCGTTGTGAGGCGACCGTCGTGTTTTCTTCCATAGCTGGAACAACTTTCTCCTCCTCCTGGGTGAAGCACGGCGCCGTATCCCAAGTCAGTAGTGGAGTGCGAAAAAGTGAGTTCAAAGCAGTCCGGCGGGAATGGCTTCTTCTCCTTCAGGCGGCAGTAACGGGGGCACTGTGTTCGGCAGCCTGGATTACTCAGCGGGGCTGGAGATAAAAACTCGTTCCATGGAGCAGACCCTTGTCCCACTGGTCTCTCAGGTAAGGGTGGGGTATTCAGTGCTGGGTGTAAATATGAGGTAACAGCACTCGAAATGTGTACCTGGAGGCTATAAAATGGAATGGCGTTGACAACACAACAAGCAGTAGTACTGGGCTTTTTATTCATTTATTAATTTTTTTAATCTGAGAAATTGCTAGGTCTTTTAAGGTGATGCTTTTAACGTCAGTGGCATGCATTGCTTGCTGCATCTCTCTGGGGATTACAACTTTGAATTGAAATGGTATGAAACGACTGCCACAGTGTGGGAATGGTACTGTGGGCTTTTTAGTCTTTCTGGGGGTCCTACTTTCTTTAATGTTGACTTCCTCTGTGGATTTGTGTTTCGGAGATGTGGAAGCACAATAGGTGGGCTAAAAAGTGTTACTCCAGCTTAGGTGCCATGGCCGGCAGGATAACTAAGCTTAGAGAAGCAGTGTGAAGCAGGAGTTAAAAGTCCTTAAGTAGGCTAGATGTGACGGTGCTGGGTGAATTGTTGTACACTTTCAGATTACTCTCATGCATGCTGTTTTCTTCTGCCGTGCAGTTTGTTGCACTCATTCAGATTGTAAAGGGGAACTTGTACCTAGATTCCTAGAACTTCTGCAAAGGAAGCATGTTAGACTCTCAGTAGAAATTTGCTGTTTGTCAGAAACACTGATACCAAAAACTGTTAGTGGAAATTGCCAACCTGTTCTTGGTTGGGTAATAGTCATCCAGAAAGGTAAATGTTGTCAAGCAGAAGCAGTTCCAGAAATTCCGGTACACAGCAAAGACGTATTAAAAAAGAATATTTTACATCCCCATCAACCCTTTGTAGTGGTTTTCTTCACAGATGTAAGACAAGAAATGGGGATAGTTGTCATACATAAAGTAACAAGTGGACTAGAAAAGTGAATGACAGATAAAACCAAGTGAAGTGGAGCTATTCCAACTGTATATATTTTGGTGTTTATCTTTCTACTTCATTTCACTTGTCTTAATTGCTTTATTTCTTGATGTAATGGTGCAGGGATCATTTTCAGTTGTAACCCTGGCCATAGACATTAACAGGTAAAAAAAAATTGTATATTGATAGAGATTCGCAAATAAGTCTCTCCAAGTAAGACTATATTCATAGTACAGTAAACTAGGATTGACCCCAAAGCTGACATTCCACAATGCATACTGAGTGTAGCTGAATTGAACTTTGCGAGCACCGTCATAGATGAGAATGTAACTGTAAGATATCAATGTCTGATTTCTGTGTGCATGTATTAGTCTTTGTGTATCAGGTATGATCTCATACAAATTGAAAGGTTTGTACCTGTTAATTTTTTTTTACAAATAAACTTTACTAAGATGTTAGAATGGATTTAACTGTTTTTTAAATAATTAGAAAGAGATATTGAATTTTAGGGGAAATATTATGCATTTATTAATTTATTTATATTATTTATTGTTCAAATTAACCTACAATACAGCCACATTAGTCCACATAAACCAGTGTTTTTGTTGCTCTTCAGTTATTTTTTTTTTTGCTCTTCAGTTAATGTGAGACCTTTTTTTTTTTTTTTTTTGGGCCTCACCTGCCGTTTGCCCCCAGACCATTTTTGTTAACCCAATGCGGCCCTTGCAACTGAAAAGGTTGGACACCCCTGGTCTAAAGTCACAAGCCAAGCCTTCTTGCCCAGCATGGGCAGAAGCTGTTGCAGAGTCAACATTTTGAATTTTGGAATATACAGAAATGTGTTTAGAATAGACAGGTCCAGTATTGGTCTCCAGGCTTTGTCCTTTCTGGGCACCAAGAACAGTCGTGAGTAAAATCCTAGTCCCTGCTCTTGCTGTGATACACACTGAATGGCCCTCATGTCCATGAGGGATAAAACTTGTTTTTGTGCCTCTGCCCATTAATTGTGTGGCAGGTCTGGCATACCGTTTGCCCTTGGCAGGGTGTGAAAATGGAACCTGTAGCCTTGTGACACTATATTCAAGACCCATTTGTCCTGGGTGATCATGTGCCAATTTTGTGAAAAAAGTGCTAGTTTTCCCCCTAAAGGAGCTGCCAGAAGATAAGTGCGTGGTGCTGGCAGGGGAAAGTCATTGAGACTGTTTCCTGTATGGCTGTGATTTATCTTCTCCGCTTTTGGAGGTAGAAGCACCTCATTGTTTAGACCTGTATGAGCCTTGGGGCTGGGATCTGCCTCTGGGGCGTCTGTATCTGCCTCTTTGTGGCCTGTCTGACACTGGAAAGGACCAATTCTTTGTAGGCTAGTTCCTGCTAAATCTGGGAGGCTGTACCTTTAAGAAATCCTTGACTGTTTGCATAGATTTAGCTTTGTCCTCCATTTTCTTCAACACCTCTTCTGCTTTAGCACCAAACAAGGTATCATGCTGTAATGGAGCATCTAATAATTTTGCTTTAACATGATCAGGCAGATTCTGTTCCTTTAACCAAGCATGTCTCCTAATGACAGAATCCGTAACAGCGGCCCTGCAGGAGGCCTCCAGAGAATCAAAACCACATTTTAAAGTATGCTTTCCCACTTGTTCAGCTGCATGCAATAAATCCTGCATTTCTTTGTTTTCTGCACATTCAGAATTTGTCATCATTTTCTGTTTAAGTCCGCAGGCTTGTAGCCTTTTTCTTGTAGATGCCTCGAACAGCAATCAGACCAATCGGGTATGTTAAGCACAGGCACTCACTCTCCAACCAGAAAGAGTCGGGAATCAATGCACTCTGCTCCTACTCTCACCAGGATCAGAATATGAGCACAGATTCTAAGCTGTTACCTATAAAGCAGTTATTAAGCTTTCTGGTGATTAGCAGTTCCAGGAAATAATGTAACAGCACTCCTTCTCTCACCAGGAGAAAACAGAAGCACTGATCCCAAGATGACTACTGAGAGTCAGAATGTGGGCTCTACAATAACTGCTGGTCTTGGAATAGATGCTTAGAAGTAAAATGGTTTATCCTAAACACTGCAGTGTGCACTAGAGGAGTTAGATGTGAAAGTAGGTAAAAAGAAGTTATGGACTTACCATAACATTCCATGTGAGTTGTTCATCTCGCCTTCATTCTTACAAATGGGTTCAGAGCCGATCCCTTGACTCCGAGTCGGCCGCTTTCACAAGCTCGAGGTTTTCGAGTAGCTTGAGGCCAAGTCCCTATCCCATGATGCTCTCTGCCTCACCTCAGATCTAGTTTGCTGATCCCAACATATACAATATAAGAAAAACATGAACATTACTCCAGCTGGAGTAAGAAATCCCATACAAAGACCCACCAGACCCATACAAAGAGCCACCAGACTCCAAATCTCTTACTCGTTCTTCGAGAAGCCTGGAGGGGGTAGACGGGAGGGAATGTAAGAATGAAGGCGAGATGAGCAACTCACATGGAACGTTATGGTAAGTACATAACTTCTTTATGCGAAGTTGTTCAATCTCGTCGTTCATTCTTACAAATGGGTAGCGTCTCAAGCACCATTCATCCTGGGTGTCTCATGGGAGTATATTCCTGAGGACAGTGAAACCAAAGGAAGCCTTGTCCCTGGAGGCCTTATCTACTTTGTAATGCGCAATGAAGGTATGTGGCTTTGACCAAGTGGCAGTTGCACATATCATGTCTAATGGCAGTCTAGCCATATAAGCTGAAGAAGTAGAAGCAGCCCTTGTGGAATGCGCCTTCACGTTATGTTCTAACGGTTGATTCACATGTGAATTTTATACAATCAGTCAACCATTTGGAAAGAGTGTCCTTCGACACCGGTAGCCCTTTCTTGGTATCAGAATGAGAGGCAAAATTTTTTTCTGATTTTCTAAGTTCCTTGGTTCTATCCAAATAAAATCTGAGTTGTCTGTGAACATCAAGTTTATGCAACATATACTCCAACTTGTTGGAATGGTTACTGAAGAAAGTTGGGAGTTCAATAGTTTGATTTAGATTAGCCTCCGAACATACCTTTGGAAGGAAGGAAGGGTTAGTCCGGAGCGACACTCTGTCAGGGTGAAAACCAAATATTTGGGTTTAACAGATAAGGCCTAAAGTTTGGACACCCTACGTGCTGATGTAATGGCCACCAAGAAAATGGTTTTCCAAGACAGGAATTTTAGTTGGCAGGAAAATGCAGGCTCAAGTGGAGGAAGAATAATTCTAGATAGAACAAAATTTAGGTTTCAGGGAGTGAAAGTTTGTCTAACTGGTGGTCTAAGATAGTGCAGTTTTGTACCTACCACAAATGTAAATGTTCGAGTGTTCACCCTGCTGCAGTCATCACACTTGGGTTATTCTGCCGTCAAGCGGTCCCGCAGTTGGCCTGAATTCCAAAGTCTTGGTCCGGCGTCGGTTGCTGTTGCTTCTTCCCCGATGTCAGTGCGCCAGGGGTATATAAGAGGCATCCAATGCCATTTTGTTCAGTTTTTCTTGCCCCAGATGTCAGGTGCCCCCAGTAGGTAGGCAAAAAATATATACATATATACATATAGCTATATAAAAAATAAAACAAAACCCTTAGGCACAAGCAAATACACCACAGAAGTAGTATAGGATAGAGTGGTAGAGATAAGTTCAGGTAGTTCAGAGGGGATGGAGGGAGGGTATCCTGGACTGCAGCAGGGTGAACACTCTAACATCTACATTTATGGTAGGTACAAAACTGTACTATGTTCATCGTGTTACCCTGCTGCAGTCACCACACTTGGGTTGAATCCCAAAGCTAAGAATGGGAGGTGGAGTCAAACAGTGTTAGAAGAAGGTAGTAGGCCCTGCAAAACTGCAGTGGCAAAACCAGCTCTAGTCTTAGAGTATAGAGGTAAATGATAGTGTTTGGTGAAGGTGTGCACTGAAGTCCAAGTTTCAGCTTCCAGAATATCCTTGGTTGGCACTCCCCTGAGAAAGGCTGCTGATGTAGCTGTAGCCCTGGTGTAGTGGGACCTAATGTTAGCAGGTACTGGTTTCCCATGATGTGTGTAGCAGAAACGTGTGCAATGCCCTATCCATTTAGAAATGGTCTGTTTTGAGATAGCTTTTCCTTGTGATCCTGTAGCATAGGCTACAAAGAGCTGGTCAGTTTTTCTGAAAGCCTTAGTGTTATCCAAGTAATAACGTAATTGCCTGTGAATGTCCCAAGATGAGGAAAGGTTCCACTGCCATTAGAGCCTGTAGCTCGGAGACTCTTCTAGCTGAGGTTATTGCTAGCAGTAGGGCAGTCTTCCATGAAAGAAATTTTAAATCAGCTGAAAAAGCTGGGTCAAAGGGCGGCAGTGTAAGCTTTTCCAGAACAAAGTTGAGATCCCAAGTAGGTGTTGGCGCCCTCCTTCGCGGTATTAAGTTCGTAGCCCCTCTGAGGTACTGTCTTAGGAGTGGATGTGAGAATAAAGGAGGATCCGTGCTGTAATGAGCTGAAATTGCTGAGGTGTGGATCTTAATAGATGAAAAGGAAAGTCCTTTGTGTAACATCTCTGTTAAATATTGTAGAATCTGAGGGATGTTTGGATCAAGGGGATTTAGGCCTTTAGCCAGGTTCCAGGCGCAAAGTCGTTTCCATTTGTCTGAATAGGTTTTCCTGGTGCTGGGTCTCCTGGCCTCCAGAATGACATCCATAACAGCTTTGGATACAGGTGTTGGCTGGTTGTGTAGGTAATTTGCCATGCAGCCAGGTTTAAAGTCTTGAGCTGGCTGTGTAGAATCTGATTGTCTCGCTGGGTGAGCAGGTGAGGAATTTGTGGCAAAATCCATGGTGGGTTGTGGGCCATGTTCCTTAAAATTGGATAGCAAAGCTGGCATGGCCAGTCTGGTGCAACGAGTATCATTTGTGGCCTCTCTATTCTGACTTTCAGCAGTACCTTTGCTGGAACAGGCAGTGGAGGGAAGGCATATACTGTTAATGTTTCCAACTGAATGAGAAGGCATCCACTTTCCAAGCTAGTGGGTGGAAGGTCCTTGTGCAAAATTTTTGAAGTTGGTAGTTGTGGGGGCTTGCAAACAGATCTATGTCTGGGCATCTCCATTTTTGAACTATCATTGCAAATACTTGTGGATCTAGTTTCCATTCGTGTGGATCCATGATGTTTCTGCTTAGGTCATCTGCCAATGTGTTTTTCTTTCCTGGCAGGAATTGTGCTTGTAATTGAAACGGGTAAGACAGTGCAGTGTTCCACAAGGTCATTGCTTGCCTGCATAGAGGGTAGGAATGTGTGCCCCCTTGCTTGCTTATGTACCACATTACTGTGGTATTGTCCGTCTTTATTATTAGTTGTCCTGGGTGTAGAAGATCCTTGAAAGCTGTTAGGGCATTCTGCACTGCTAGCATTTCTTTTTGATTTATATGCAGATGCCTCTGATCTGCAGTCCATTTGCCCTGAATGCACTGCCCTGCCATGTGTGCTCCCCAGGCATAGTCTGGTGCATCTGTTGTCATAGTTTGCCTGGCCGTGGGTGAGGTGAAAGGCTGACTCTTGTTGAGGTGACATGCCTGTGCCCACCATAGAAACTCCTGTTGAAGGCAAGGAATGAGTGGTATCATTATTTCCAAGCTGTGGCTGTGCAGAGTCCATACACTTTTCAGGTACCATTGTAATTTCCTCATATGCAGTTTTGCAAATGGTATTAGTAGAATGCAAGATGCCATGAATCCCAAGGCCTGCAGAATTTTTCTTGCAGGAAGTTGGGTCTTTGTTGCCATTATTTTGAAATATTGAATCAGCTGTCGTTGCTTGTCTGGCGTGAGATAAGCCATCTGGGCCGTTGTATTCAAGCTGACACCCAGGAATATTATGTTTTGTGAGGGCACTAGTTTTGATTTATTTTCATTTACTGTGTACCCTAGGCAACTTCGAAGGTGTTTGACAAATGCCAGATGCTTTAAAAGAATGTCCTTGCTTTCTGCTTGAATAAGGCAGTCGTCCAGGTATGAGTATATTTGAATTCCTCTGTCTGCAGTATGCAATTACTGGTGCCAGGCATTTTGTGAAGACCCTGAGCGCAGTAGATAAGCCGAAGGGCAGTGCAGAGAATTGATAATGTGTTGAACCTGCAATGAAGCGGAGGTATCTTCTGCAATTTTGTCTGAAAGGGACATGCAGGTATGCCTCCTTGAGGTCCAAAGTGACTAGCCAAGCATTCTTGCCCAGCATGGGAAGAAGCTACTGCAGTGTTAGCATCTTGATTTTTCGTACTCGCAGATAGGTATTCAGAATTGAAAGATCCAGAATGGGTCTCCATGCTTTGTCCTTTCTTGGGACTAGGAAGAGCCTTGAGTAAAATCCTTGTCCGTGCTCCTGTGTAGGTACCTGTTGAATGGCTCTCATGTTCATGAGAGCTGTAATTTGTTTTTGTGCCTCTGCCCATTGATTTGGTGGCAGGTTTGGCATTCTTTTGATCCTTGGTGAGGTATGAAAGTGGAATCTGTATCCTTGATAGACAATGTGTAGAACCCATTTGTCTTTTGTGATGATGTGCCAGTTGTCTGCAAAAAATTCTAGTTTTCCTCCCAAGGGAGTTGCCAGGAGAGATTTGCTTGGAAGTTTGAGGATAGAGTCATTGTGTTTGTCTTCTGCTAGCTTGGGGCCTGTCTTCTCCTCCTTTCTGGGTAGCAGAACCCCATTGGCGAGGTTTGTAAGGGTCCTGTGACTGACCTCTGCCCCTTGGGCATCTGTATTTGCCCCTCTGTGATCTGTCTGAAGCTGGAAAGGACCAGTTTTTTGTTGGCCAATTTCTGCTGAAACGAGGGGGTTGTACCTACAAAAAATCCTTGAATGTTTGCATAGACTTTTGCCTTATCCTCCATTTTCTTTAAAACCTCTTCTGCTTTGACACCAAATAATACATCCTGCCGTAAAGGTGCATCCAATAATTTTGCTTTAACATGGTCAGGGAGGGTTTGTTCTTTTAACCAAGCATGTCTACGTATGACAGAGCCAGTAGCAGCTGCTCTACCGGAAGCTTCCAATGAGTCAAATCCGCATTGTAAAGTATGTTTGCCCACCTGTTCAGCTGCAAGCAACAGATCCTGCATTTCCTTGAATTCAGACTGTTCTGAATGTATGCTCATTTTTTGTTTTAACTGAGATATAAAGAATTGTTGATATTTCAACATGTGAAACTGGCAATTTAATGAGGGCACAGGATTTTTAGCCATAGAAGCGTTTGCTCCCTTAGGACCCTGGGAAATTGTCTTGGGTCAGCTACAGGGCTTTTATAAAGGAATTTGTGTGAGTCAGCTACTCTGTAGTATCTGTCTGATTAGGCTGGAGCAGGAGGTAAAGAGTCTGGAATTAAACTAGACTCCAAGTAAACATCAGCCACAATATGTAATACAGGAGGGATAGCAAGAGGTCTGTGCTGGGGTAGTAATAGGGACTCTCGGAGCCTTTTCTAAGAATCTGAGTAATCCTGTCCTTCCCAGTGGAAATGTTCCCTCATGGTATGTAAAGCTTCCCCAAGGGAGTAGTCTTCAGGGGGAGATGCTGAGGGAATAGAGTCTTCAGCATCAGAATCTTCATAAGGTGGAAAAGTGTAATCCTGTTCCTCAGAAGAATCTGAGGAGAGAGAAACGTGGTCAGAGGATGCATAATCCTCCTCTTGTCTTGGTCTTTTATCAGGAGGGGGATGGGAACCCCTGATAAGGGTCATCAAATCTTCAGCCATCTTAAGCATCTGTTTCTTAGGCATGGGGCCTTGCACTGTAGACTGATGTACAGTTTTCTTAGGTTTAAAAGGAGTTTTAAACTTGGCATAAGATTAAATGGTGAGTGTAGTCGGTCTGAAGACACCTTCTGCAACCGAAGGTGTGTTCACTGCACCGGTATCTACTTCTGCTCCGGTGTCGGTAGATGGCTGTGTTGGCCTAGTAGGCTCCGTTTGGGAATCCGCAGCTGTCTGGGGTTCCAGTTCTGCGGTCATCAGGGGCTGCGTAGGCGCCTCACTGAAAACCGGAGAACCGGCAAAAGGCCCAGCTGAGGCCTCGGAGTCTGGCTTGTTCCTAAGCTGCCTGTCCTTATTCTTGCGTTTTTTATGTATGGCGGTAGTTGGCTGCTCCGACGGCATGATATAATTAAATTTCCTACCAAAGTAATACCGTGCGAAGTGAAATTGGCGTTGATAGTTCGTTTATTAAACCTAGTGCAAAACCAACAACCTGTGATGTTGTAGTGTGGGCCTAGGCAAGGAATACAATAGGAAAGGAAGTCCTTATGAGGTATTTGCTTCCCACAAGAAATGCAATTGATAACTTTTTCTGACATCGGACTGAGGCAAGAAAATGTTCCCCAACGGGGTACTTAGCTTTATTGAAGACTTTGGACTGAAATTCAAATAGAAAATCTCAGGTGTCGGCCGACCGGCACTTGCGAACTGCTTCTGCTTCGGGCACCACGCGGCAAGAAAGACTTAACAAAATGGCATCGGATGCCTCTTATATACCCCTGGCGCACAGACGTCAGGGAAGAAGCGACAGCAACTGACGCCAGACCAAGACTTTGGAATTCGGGCCGACTGCGGGACAGCCTGATGGCAGGATAACCCAAGTGTGATGACTGCAGCAGGGTAACACGATGAACATGTATGTTTCCTTTTAAGAAGGCTCTACATAACCGGTGAGACATAAGATTAGAACCTTTCGATCCAAGGTGAAAATTTGAAATTGCAGCCAATTGAACACATATGGTAGTTGCCACAGCACCTTCATTAAAAAGCTTAGTCAAGAACTCTAATATGCTAGCAATTAGGGTGATG
This sequence comes from Protopterus annectens, assembly GCF_019279795.1. Taxonomy (NCBI): domain Eukaryota; kingdom Metazoa; phylum Chordata; order Ceratodontiformes; family Protopteridae; genus Protopterus; species Protopterus annectens. The sequence continues at coordinate 1,594,180,496 of NC_056733.1, forward strand.
TACAGGTCAATCTCATTTTGAGAAGCGCAGAAAGCAAACTGCTTCCACTTGCTGGCGTATAACTTTCTGGTTGAAGCTTTATGTGAGGATATAAGGATATGCTGCAATATGCTTGCTGTTTGTTTGCTTGTTATTTCCCTGGAACGCTAATTCCACCTAATACGCGGCTTCTCAGCGCTTCTGTGGATCACTAGTGATATCTGCATTGCTTACTGTACTGATTTCCTTGTTTCACTTGAAAGAAAGTTACTGTTTGTCGTTTTTGTTACCTGTAACACATTGCACTTAAGTTACCTGGCACTTGCTCACTAAAGCAATTATATAAGTCAGCACTAAAAATTAAAAGCACTACACCCTCACTCCCCACTGGCCCTAAGGAATTCCCAATATTATTCTAGCATGTCCAAAGGTCAGTTGTCAATCTCCTCTCCGGTCCAGCTGGTGAATCTGGGAATCTTGAGGCAATCTTACAACTGCCTCATGTACACAGACAACCCTCTCCTCCTCCCAACAAATTCCAACACGTGAGAGATGCAACCATACAGCCAAACTTGAGGCTAAGCTCTCTCAACTCAGTACTGGCATAACCAGTCAGGAGGAGAAGGAAACCACACTCACTACAATTCCAGTCTCACATAGACCTACCACGACAGCAAACCAAACACATAATCACACAAAAACATACTCGGAGGCTCTAAATAAAGATCTGCCTAAGCAGCAGAGACCTCCAAAGCAGACACCCAAGCAACCGCTACCCCAAAACAAAACACGTGCAACACATATCTCACAAAGCCAGTGTGCTGAACAGTCACAGCCCTTAAGACTAAACAACACACCTGATACACTTGTAATAGGTGACTCTATCGTCAGGCACACTGACGTCCCGCTCACCAGGCTGAACAAGGAGAGGGTCACGGTGAGCAGCCTGTCGGGCGCTAGGATCCGCCACATAACACAAGCACTCAGGTCACTCCAAGGCAAGTACAAATATGACTCAGTCATTGTCCATGCTGGTGTGAATGACCTGAGGCACCTCCCTGGACTACATGAAAAGAGACATAAAGGAGCTCTCTGAGCATGTAGCCCAGGCCGGTATGACCCTGACCTTGAGTAGCATCTTACCCTCACCAAGAATGATGCCACAATATGAAGACAAGATGATCAATTTCAACAACTGGCTTAAGTACTGCTGTCATTCAAAGGGGATCCAATGCCTGTCAGCTTGGGATGATATGCTCGACAAGCCACGATGCTTCGCTAGGGACGGCTTGCACCTGTCACCCCTGGGCTTTCGGATATTGGCAAAGGCTCTTGCTACCCCCATAGTGCCTTTTATAGGCAAGGCTCAAAAGACAAACCCACCTCCATAGGTATCACAAGGGATAAGAAACTAAGAGTAATGCTACTCAACGCCAGAAGTCTAAACCTCAAAATGCATGCACTCGAAACTCTCCTTAGCATGGAGAACATCGATATCTGTGCAGTAACAGAAACCTGGTTTAGGGCTCCCAAGAGCACCCCAGCACTACCAGGTTATACCTCATACCATGCTTTTCAGCCCCAAAACTTGGACCGAACCACAAAAGGAGGGGGAGTATCGATAGTCATCAAATATACCCACACCTCCAGGTTGGTGGAAAAGCACGAAGCATCAGAGACTATCCATGTGCAACTAACAGTGGGTAAAACTGCCTTCCAGTTTATAGCCTGCTACAGACCACCCTCCCAAACCCAGGAACCCCACATGGCCTTCCTGAGAACACTGGAAAATATGAAGGTCTCTCCAAACACCATTATATTGGGCGACTTCAACTACCCAAACATAGACTGGGAGCATTACTCTAGCTCCAATACTCTAGCCCAAAGGTTCCTAGAATTTATAATCTCAAATGCTATGGAACAACTTGTTACCACCCCCACAAGAGGGGAAAACATACTGGACCTGGTCATCACCAACATGGGGGCTCTACGTTCCAGACCAGAAGTGTAACCCTCACTGGTAAGATCAGACCATAAACTAATCTCACTGGATATTCACATCCCGACCCCACCCCCTGCCCAGAAAACCACAGTGAAAAACTTCTCTAAAGCAAATTTCACACTCCTCAAAACCGAGGTGGAATCCTTCAAAGCCCCCAGGCCTGTGGAAAATACGTCCCAGACCGCAGAATCCTTTATAAACGCATTCTACAGTACTTGCACCTTGATAAAGCACTCTTATTATAGATAGTACCCCACCAGCCTAAAACCCACTTCCCCCGGAGTCCTTTGAAAGTCTCTTTATCTACTACTTCTAGTATGTCGAGGGATCAGTTGCTAGTGTCCTCTCCAGCTCAACTGGTGAACCTGGGAATATTGAGGCAATGTTACAATTGCCTCATGTACACAGACAATCCTCTCCTTCTCCCACAAAACACAAATACATGCGAGAGATGCAACTATACGGCCAAACTGGAGGCTGAGCTCTCTCAACATAGGACTGGCAAGACCAGACAGGAGGAGAAGGTAACCACACACAATACATACCCAGTCACACATGGTACCATCACAACTTCAAATCATACACATACTCACACAAAGACATACTGGAGGCTCTGATCAAAAATTTACCAAAACAGCAGAGGCCACCAAAGCAGACACCCAAACAACTACCACCTCACGACCCAACACATGCAACACATAGACCACACAGTCAGAGTGTCAAACAGTCACAGCCCTTAAGGCCAAACAAAATGCCAGACACACTTGTCATTGGCGATTCCATAGTCAGACACACTGACGTCCCGCTCACCAGACTGAGTAAAGAGAAGGTCACAGTAAGCTGCCTGTCGGGCGCTAGAATCCGCCACATAACGCAAGCACTCAGGTCTCTCAATAGCAGGTACAAGTACGACTCAGTCATTGTCCACGCTGGTGTCAACGACCTGAGACGTACCTCCTTGGACTACATGAAAAGGGACATCGAGGAGCTCTCTGATTATGTAGCCCAGGCAGGTATGACCCTGACCTTGAGCAGTATCCTACCTTCACCTAGAATGATGCCACAATACAGTGATAAGATGATCAGCTTTAATAATTGGCTTAAATTCTGGTGTCATTCAAAGGGGATCCAATGTCTGTCTGCCTGGGATGACATGCTGGACAAGCCACGCTGCTTCAAGGGACAGCTTGCACCTGTCACCCTGGGCTTCGGATATTGGCAAAGGCTCTTGCCACCCCATAGTGCCTTTTTAGGCAAGGCTCAAATTCTAAACCTACCACCCTAGAACACCAAAAGGAAAAAAGCTAAGGGTAATGCTGCTCAATGCCAGAAGTCTCAATCTCAAGATGCACGCACTCGAGGCCCTTCTCAATATGGAGAACATCGATGTCTGTGCTGTGACAGAAACCTGGTTCAAGGCTCCTGAGAGCACCCCAGCACTAACAGGTTTCACCTCATATCATGCGTTCCGCCCCCAAAATCCGGACAACACCAAGAAAGGAGGGGGGGGTGTCCATATTCATAAAGGACACCCACACCTCAAGGTTGGTGGCAACGCACGATGCATCGGACACCATCCAGGTGCAATTAACCATAGGCAAGACTGCTCTGCAATTTGTAGCATGTTACAGGCCACCCTCTCAAACTCAGGAACCTCACATGGCCTTCCTGAAAACATTGGAGGGGATAAATGTATCTCCAAACACAATCATACTAGGTGACTTCAACTACCCTAATATAGACTGGGAACACTACTCAAGCCCGAACACTCTAACCCAAAGATTCCTGGAGTTCATAAACTCAAATGCCATGGAACAACTAGTCACCATCCCCACAAGAGGAGAAAACATACTTGATCTCATCATCACGAACATGGGATCAAAATGTTCAACACCGGAAGTATACCCCTCACTGGTGAGATCAGATCATAAACTAATCTCGCTGGAGGTCCTCATCCCACCCCCACCTGAAACAAAAAAGACCACAGTGAAAAACTTCTCAAAAGCCGATTTCACACTTCTAAAAACTAGTGTGGTCTCCTTTAAGGCCCCTGAGCCAGTGGTAAACATTACTCAAACCGCTGAATCACTTACAAATGCCTTCTACCAGCACCTACAGGACTGCATGGATCAGGCAATCCCAAACAAAACTAAGACTCTCTGTACCACAGGCAAGTGTCCAGTCTGGTGGACCCCAGCCATAAACAAGCTCTACAACAAAGGAGGAAGCTACTACAAGATAGAGCAAAATCCTTGAAAGGTAAGACACCTTTGATCATTATAAGTAAAAAACTAAGAGCTCTCATAAAATCATCCAAGGCAAATTTTGAGAGAAAAATCGCCAAGGACTCTAAAGAGAATCATAAGGCCTTCTTTAGCTATGTTAGAAACCTAGGAGGAAACTCCCAGATATGCTCAGAATTAGTTCAAAATGATGTGAAAATTACTGAACCTACACACATTGCCAACATACTGGCTGACAGGTTCAGTGCAAACTTCTACCCTCCCCAAAAGGAGAGATATCTATTCCAGAGGATTGTAGCCCCCAAACATCTCCAACGCCCAGGTGAGAACTGCCCTCACTAAGGCAAAAAACACAGCATCCATGGGACGGGATGGTGTCCCCGGCTGTGTGCTTCACGAACTCAACGAGGAATTAAACCCACAGTTAGGACAGCTGTTTAATCTTAGCCTCACCTCAGGATCATTACCCAAGGAGTGGCGACGGCAACTGTGGTCCCACTTCATAAGGCGGTGCCTCCACAGACCCTGGAAATTACCGCCCCATTAGCTTGACAAGCCTTATCTGCAAAGCCATGGAGAGGATCATAATGGAACTCATAAATAAAGACATAGGAAACTTGCAGACTTTGGATCCAACCCAGTTTGGCTTTGTCAAAGGCAGATCCTGCCTCTTAAACTTGGTTGACTTTTTCGAGACAGTCACCAAGGCCATTGATGAGGGAAAGGCAGTCCATACAGCCTACCTCGACCTGGCAAAGGCCTTCGACACAATACCCCACTCAGGTATCATCGAAAAACTCATCAGCTTGAATGTAAACCCATACATAACAAGATGGGTTGCAAATTGGCTAAGTGACAGAACCCACAGGGTCAGAGTTGCTGGAGCCATGTCAGACTCAAAGCCTGTCACAAGTGGTGTCCCACAGGGCTCAGTCCTGGGTCCACTCTTGTTCGGCATCTACTTTTCTGAAGTACAAGCAAACACAGGAGGGTTATGGCTGACAAAGTTTGCAGATGACTGCAAACTGGGCGCCATAGTCGAAAACACATCTGACACAGATATCCTCCAGAAGGGCCTCACAGAAACGGATAACTGGTGCCAGAGCCATGGCCTGAAGTTAAACGCCAAAAAATGCATAGTCATACCCTTCGGGAAAAACAAGGTTACCCCTAGCTACCATATAGGTGGCAATCCACTGAGCACAGAAAAAGTCATCAGGGATCTGGGGACCCAGGTTGACAGTAGCCTTCGTTTGACACTCATGTTGCTAAAGTAGTTAGGAAAACCTTCTATATCGCCCACCTGATCATGAAGGGATTCACATCTAGATCAAGGGAGGTCATCGTCCCCCTGTACTCATCAGTCATTAGACCTATGATTGAGTACAATGCCCGTTCGAATGCATCTGACCAGACACCTGCTGCAGCTTGAAAGGCCCCAAAAGTTCCTCACCAAAAGGATAAAGGGTCTCAAAAATATGTCTTATGCTGCCCGACTGAAAGAACTCCAGCTCTATTCAGTCTCATACCGCTTGCTCAGAGGTGACCTGTGCCTGACATATAAGGCCATGTCAAACCCAGATTTGATGAATATGCTTCACCTCAAAAAATCTAGATCCCTCAGAACCACAAGGGCGGGAGACTTAAACCTTGACACGGTTATAAACAGAACGTGCTGGAGGGACAGATTCATCACCCAGAGACTCCCTATGCTGTGGAACAGAATCCCGGTACATGTGAGGCAGAGCACCTCTCTGGCCTTGTTCAAGAGGAATCTTGACCAATGGATGGGAGATTGCAGATATACCCCAGGGATTACTTCAGTGTCACTGCTTGACAGAGGCACAGCAAAATGATAGGCATAGTTTTTATTCAAACTAAAGGGGTGGTGTAAGCCACATAACTATGGGCTAGGCTTATAAATGCCCTTGGGCAGATAGCCTAGTATGAACCTATGAACCTATGAACCTATGAACACCTTCAGGAATGCATGGATCATGTGATCCCAAATAAAACCAAGACCCAATCCTCCAAAGGCAGACGTCCTGTCTGGTGGACCCCAGCCATAAACAAACTATACAATAGAAGGAGGAAACTACTAAACGATAGAGCAAAATCCCAAAAAGGGAAGGCATCACTGATCAGTATTAGCAAAAAACTACGGGCACTCATAAAATTGTCTAAGGCCAGCTTTGAGAGAAAAATTGCACAGGACACTAAGGATAATCACAAGGCTTTCTTTAGTTATGTTAGGAACCTGGGTGGTAATTCCCAGATATGCTCAGAATTAGTCCAAAATGACAAAAAATACACTGAACCCACAGACATTGCCAACATCCTAGCTGACAGGTTCAGCGCAAACTCCCCTCCAAAGGGCAAATATGTATCCCAGCAGAGTGCTGCCCCTGACATCTCAGATGCTCAGGTAAGAGCCACCCTCTCCAAAGCAAAAAACACAGCATCAATGGGACCAGATGGTGTCCCAGGCTGCGTCCTACATGAACTCCAAGAAGAGCTAAACCCAAACATAAAACTACTGTTCAATCTCAGCCTTACTACAGGATATGTGCCCAAAGAGTGGCGTACAGCAACAGTGGTCCCTCTCCATAAAGGTGGTGCCTCAACGGATCCTGGAAACTATTGCCCCATAAGCCTGACTAGCTTGGTCTGCAAAGCTATGGAAAGGATCATCATGGACCTCATAAATAAAGATATTGGGGACCTACAGACACTGGATCCTACCCAGTTTGGCTTTGTTGAGGGCAGATCCTGCCTCTTAAACCTGGTTGATTTCTTTGAAACAGTCACCAAGGCCATTGACGAGGGGAAGGTGGTCCACACAGCCTACCTGGACCTGCAAAAGCCTTCGATACAATACCCCACTCGGGCATTATAGATAAGCTCACCAGCTTAAATATAAACCCCTATGTCACTAGATGGATTGCAAACTGGCTCAAGGACAGAACCCACATGGTTAGAATTGCTGGAGCCATGTCAGACTCCAAACCAGTTACAAGTGGTGTCCCAAAGGCTCAGTCCTGGGACCTCTCTTGTTCGGTATATATTTCTCGGTACAGGCCAACACGGAAGGACTGTGGCTGACCAAGTTCAGATGACTGCAAACTGGGCGCCATAATCGACTCTCCAGCCGACACAAGCATCCTCCAAAAGGGCCTCATAGAAACAGACAACTGGTGCCAGAGCCATGGCCTCAAGCTAAATGCCAAAAAGTGTATAGTCATCCCTTTGGCAAAAACAAAGTGCCCACAAATTACCACATAGGTGGTAATCTATTAAGTACAGAAGAAGTAATTAGGGACCTGGGGACCCAAGTTGATAGCACTCTCTCATTTGACAACCACGTGGCCAAAGTGGTTAGAAAAACATTTTATATAGCCCACCTAATCATGAAGGGATTCACATCTAGATCAGGGGAGGTCATCGTGCCTCTTTACTCATCCCTCATCAGGCCCATAATTGAGTACAATGCCCCTTTTGGGATGTACCTTACCAGACACCTGCAGCAACTGGAAAGACCCCAAAAGTACCTCACCAAGAGGATCAAAAGGCTCAAACAGATGCCATATGCTTCCCGGTTAAAGAAACTCCAGCTCTACTCAGTGGCATACCGCCTGTTCAGAGGCGATCTGTGCCTGACGTATAAAGCCATGTCCAATCCGGAATTAATGGACATGCTGCACCTCAGAAAATCCAAATCCCATCAAGCTACACACTCGAGAGACTTGAACCTCAGCACTGAAATAAATAGGACATGCTGGAGGGACAGATTCATAACCCAGAGGCTCCCTTCACTCTGGAATAAAATCCCAGTCCAGGTTAGGCAGAGTCCCTCATTGACTCTCTTCAAGAGGAATCTTGATGAGTGGATGGGAGATCGTAGGTTTACCCCGGGTATCACTTCTGTGTCACTGTTAGACAGAGGCACAGTATACTAACCTCGAAAAAGGGCATAGCAAAATAAATTTAAAATGGGTGGCGAAAGCCAAACACATTCTGGCTAGGCTTATAAATGCCCTAGGGCAGATAGCCTAGTATGAACTTATGAACCTATGAACCTCCGAGGAAAGCTTGTGGGACCTGGATATGTTGGAAATCGGAGCAGCCAAGCTGTCAATTTGAGGGAGTGAAGTGAAGGATGAAGAGCCCCTGACAAATGTGTCAGCAGATCTGGAAATGGGTCCAAAATCCAAAGTTCCTCTAGTTGGTAGAGTCGAATGAAGGGGAACCAAATCTGTCGAGGTCAATAAGGGGCTATCAGGATTACAGTCCTCCCCAAGGCTTTGGCTTTCTGCAGAAATTTTGGAATCAGAGGAATGGGTGGAAATGCATATAGGAGTCCCAGTGGCCAAACGTGTACAAGAGAATCCCTTGGGTTTTCAACTGGTGGGGTATTCAGGGCAAAGTAGCTTCTGCATTTGGCATTCATGGGGGATGTAAACAGGTCACAGCAAGGCTGGCCCCATCTGCGGAAAATCATCTCCGCTATGTTGTCTTTGAGGGACCACTTGTGTTGCATCAGAATGGCTCTTAGTTTGTCCGCGATCACGTTGGATTTCCCCGGGATATGCGTCGCTATCAGAAAGCACCTGGTGGATACAGCCCACTGCCAGACTCTTAAGGCCTCTCGACACATAGGGGTAAGACTTGGTTCCCCCTTGCTTGTTGATATACCTGACTACTGACATGCTGTCGGCCTGAATCGCAATCGTTCCCAGAGGAAGACAGTCTTGGAAGTACTGCAACACCAAAAGTACTGCTCTCATCTCCAGAACATTGATGTGCAACTGTGACTCTGTCTCTGACCAGGTGCCTTAGGCTGTTCTTCCCTGAAGAAGCCCCCCCCCCCACCCTATCAGAGAAGCGTCCATGGTCACTGTGGCTGACGGTGGGGGAAGAACAAATGGACGACCTACTGTTACATGGTGGCTGGTCAACCACCACTGAAGATCCTTTTTGCATGAATCTGTAATGATTATCAAGAATGACATCGGAAGTTGTTGGTAAAACCACTGGTTGAAGAGTAACCATTGAAGTATTCTCATGTACATGTGCCCTACAGGAACTGCTATGAGAGTTGCTGCCATAGTACCTAGTAGTTTTAAAACTTGAGAGGCTTGCACTTTTTTGTGTGTCAGAATGTCTGATGCCTGTTGCCGAAGTGTGACTATTCTTTCCAGTGGCAGTTTTACCATGGCAGTGATGGTGTCTAAATCTGCTCCGATAAAGGAAATACACTGCGATGATAACGCAGACTTGTCGAAATTTATAGTAATTCCTAACTGGGAACACAGATTTAGAGTGAGGTCCCTGGATTGAACAAGTTGATGCCTGGTGGTGGCAGTGAGGAGCCAGTCGTCTAGGTACGGAAACACTCGGAATCCTAGATGCCTCAGGTGAGCCGTAACCACTGCCATGCATTTGGTGAACACTCTGGGGGCTGTTGTGAGACCAAATGGCAGTGCTCAGAACTGATAATAACTGGCTCCCAGTCGGAAACGCAGGTGATCACTGGATGGTCTGGCCACTTTGATATGATAGTATGCATCCTTGAGATCTATAGAGCACATCCAATCACCCGTTCCTAGAAATGGAAGAATCAACTGAAGCGTGACCATCCAGAAATTCTCTTTCTTTACAAAAGTGTTGAGTTTGCTAAGGTCCAAGATAGGCCTCCAGTTCAGTTTTCTTTGGAACTAAAAATAATTTTGAGTAGGTTCCAGATCCCAGCTGGTCTGCTGGGACTGGCTGGATGACTCTTTTTTTTCTAGCAACCTTTGAGTCTCTATGGCTGCTTGATCCCTGAGACTGGGTGGAACGTCTGGGATATTCTTTTGTACGGATGGTGGTTCTGTGAAAGGAATGACATATCCTCTGGGGATAATGCTTTGTACCCAAGAGTCTTTTGTAATTTTTAGCCAGGCGTCTGGATACAAAGAAAAACGACCCCCGGCTGCCTCCACAGTAGGACAGCCGGGCCTCCTTTCAGGAGCGCTGATAGGGCTTGCCAAAGAACTGTTCTCTGTCGCCCTGGTTTTGCAGACCCCCTCTGCCACCTGGGCATCATCTTCCATTATTGCCCCCTCCTCTGCCCCTGGAGGGGGGTTCACTGCGTGTGTTCTGAAAGGCTCCTTGGGACTTGCGGAATCATATTTTTCCTCCCTTTTGCCCTTTGGGGTAAGGTCTAGAAGGGGTGGAAAAACAGACTCCCATGGCAGAAAGAGTCTTTCCATCTTCTTCACACCTAGTGAGGGTCTCCTTGACTTTAGGCCTGAAAAGGAACAAGACATCAAATGGGGTATTAACAAAAGAACACTTGAAGGCTTCTGCAAAGGAGCATAAGCGCATCCAGGAATGTCTCCGAAGAGCTATTCCTGAACCCGCTGCCCGGCACGTACCATCAGCTGCATATGAGAGGAGACACATGGATGAGTTAACTATAGAGTTAAGGGTATTGAGCTGGGATGTCACCTTATCAGGAATGCCCTCAGCTGAAGTACTCCGTAGAGTATCTCCAAGTTCTTTAAGGAGATCTCTCTGAAGTCTGGTAAAGTGTGTCAAATAGCTGACCGATCGCATAGCAAAAGTCGCTGAATTAAAAATGTGTTTCCCATACCTGTCCATAATCCTGAAATCTTTATTAGGATGATGGACAGTAGAAGAGGTTTCAGACATCTCTTTCTTGGTGGCCGCTGCCACCACCATGGCATCAACCGGCACTCCTTTAGTAAGAAACAACTTGTCCTGTGGTGATGTAATAAACTTGTTGGGCCTCCGAGGGACAGGTTCCACAGTATCAGGAGACTCCCACGCCCTTCGAGCAACTAAATCCATTAATTCATCGAAGGGTGGAGTCACCCAAGAGGTGGAGGGTTGAGACCCAAAAGCCTTCAGAAGCACCGACTCATTATCAGTAGGGGTAACGGACTGCCAGCCACCCCTCTGTCTTAGGATATCTAGGATATTGGCAAAAGAGATATCCTCCAAGGGGGACTGTGGGGACCCTTCTGACTCTTCCAAGTCAGTGTCTGATGTGACAGACTCCTGCGGGGAGTCTAAATGCCTCCTCTTGCAAAGCTTCTTCCTGGGAACCTCATCAGCGGGAGCTTCTGGTGAGGTCTCAGTAGAACATGGGCCACCCAATGGGGCTACCTGAGGCTCTGGGTCTCGACGCTTTAAGGGGACCTGTGATGCAGAGGTAGAACGTGGCACTTTCGGGGATGAGGAAGTAGGCCCTGATGAAATGGGTGTCTTTGAAGACATAACTCTCCTCATGGCGTTGAAGGACCCACTGCTCCGATGCGAAGAGGCAGCCGGTTCCAAAGAAGATGGCAACCTCCCCGGCACTGAGACAATGGGTTCCAAACCAGAGGAAGGAGCCGAGCTCATCCGTGCCGAAGCTCCGAGAGGAAGGGTTGGAACCAAGAAATTGGTTCGACTCTCCCCCCAGAGCTGACCGGACAGTGTTGGCTCCCAGACTCCTTGAAAGGCATCAAAGTTGCCTGAGTCGACGGAGCCAATGGCACTGGAACAGGCCTCGGCTCCAAGGGTTCCACAATCATCAGTTCTTCCCCCTCCGGCTCCGAAGGCCCTGCTCGGCTCGGAGGAGGAGCAGACACAGTAGGTAAGGATGTCTTCGGCTCCAAGACCTGCTGGGTCGGAGCTGACAGCAATTTTTACTAATGCTGGGTTCTGGAGGAGCCTCTGCACTACTCAGTCCACATCCACATTGGACAGGCTCCTTGAAGAACGAGTCAAAAGGATCGATGAAGCCACCAATTGTAAGATGAGTGACTTCAAAACTTCAGAGATCAGCTCCAATACCGGGGACCGCCTCCTTAAACTTGCTCGGTTCCAAAGACTGGGGAACCTGTGATCGCACTTTCTCAGCCAATTTCGGAGCAGACGACTTTGGCTCGAAGAAGCTTTTGAAGACTTGGATCCCTTGGAAGATTTGGAAGTCTGGTCAGCCTTATCAAGAGATTCCTGAAATTCAGGTTTCAACAATCCTCTGTCCACTAGCTTTCTCCTGCATTCTAACAAGACCCTGCTGCTGAATGAATGACAAATAGAACAGTCCTTATGTTGATGGACTGCCCCCAAACAGTATACACAACTTAAATGTAAATCAGTAATGGACATTTTTTGTCCGCACTTGGGCATTTCTTGAACCCCAACTTTTGTCTCTCCTTTTCCCTTTGATCAGCCATAGTGTAAAGAAAATAACTATGAGTCTAAACGTACATATATATATATATATATATATATATATATATATATATATATATATATATATATAAAACTGCCTAGACCAAACCAACACACTGACTAGGCTAACACCACACTCTAAAATAAACAGTAAAATACTTAAACAGCTATAACCGTCTAGACAAACACACACTAGCTAGGATAAACAGTAAAGATGCAAAGCTATGGCAGCAAAAATTCAGCTACAAAGAACAAAATTCTCACACTAAAAGGATTACAGTTATAAGAGTTAAGCACACTCTAAAATGGGTTAGGGACTAAAAAAACATGGCCAATGAAAGGCCTAAGAGCAGCCGCTCTATACACGAAGATATTTTGTCACAAATAACTAAAGAAAGTGACTAAATACTAGTCTATGATAAACTAAGACAAAAAACACACTTCTGAAAAAAAATCCTACAGATATACATATAATAAATTTTGAAATACTGGCCCGAGCTACACTCTCGACCTCCGATCTGTTGCAGCGGCAAACTAGATCTGAGGTGAGGCAGACAGCATCATGGGATAGGGACTTGGCCATGAGCTACTCGAAAATCTCGAGCTTGTGAAAGCAGCCGACTCGGAGCCGATCACTTGTAAGAATGAACGGCGAGATTGAACAACTTCACATCTTAAGTTTCACCTGTCTAAAAGTTAAGTTTTAGTGGAGAGTCACTATTTTTAAAACAGCAAGATAGACTGAAAGGGGGTAGTCACTTTTGTATTCTGGTACTATGGAATACAGTAGGATGGGCAATAAATTTATATAGTTGAAGGGGAGTGATTTCACAAAATGATAATTTTGTGCTTAACTCACACCAGCCAGTAAAAGCAGAGAGGAAATTAGATATACGGTCAAATTAACATAAGGGGCAGGCAACTAGAAAGACAGTGGTGTTTAAGAACACAACAGTAACCCGGTGGGAAAAATTTCTGTCTGACTCAAAAGAGACAGACCTGTGGTCTCTTTTCAAGTTTTAGTATGCAGTTAAAAGCAGAATACAAGTAAAACACAGTGTAAAGAAAACACATCACTATATACAAAATAGAAAAAGGCAATAAAGTACTACAAAACACAACAAATAAAAAGCAAACTAACCTTTCCCTCACAGCAGACTATTGCAGAATCTGTGTGAAACTTTCCAGTAAAGAAATTCAGAACTTAGAGCAGCATTCAAAATCTCATTTTTTTTAATTCTCAGAAAAATTCTGGATATGTAACCAAGCATACCTTCTCAATACAACAAAAGAGGCTACATTTCTAAAAACTACGTCCGCACCTTGCAAAACACTCCTCAATACACGTTTCAAAACCTGAGTCACATCAGAAACCTTGTTCATATAACACTTCTGCTCATCATGTAAAGACACAGCAAAAGTCATCTAAACTGTAAGCACATTGCAAAATCAACTTCCACATAAAAAACCCTGATAATTAAACACTAAAAAGACTATATTACTAGACTGAGCAAAAGTTTTTCCCTAAGCTTCAAACCACTTGCCAATTTTATTCAGGGGTTTAAGGTTAGAAGTCAATGGCCTCTTGTTAAAGTTGGTAGCTGGAGAAACCAAGGTTGGATCAGCTGACAAAGGACCAAAGAATGCTGCAAGATCGCAGTACGTCTTGTATCTCCTCAAAGCCTTTTAGGAGCTGCTTCATTAGGCAAATAAATAAATATATATATATAATTACACACACACACACACACACACACACACACACACACACACACACACACACACACACACACACACACACACACACACTGCCAAAACATTTGGAATCTCAAACTCAGTAAGATCAAACTCTGCCAATCTCTGGCATAGCTCCAGACTCCTTCCAGTCAAATACATTTCTAAACCATGCGAGCATCTGTGAAAAGGTGAAAACTTGCTTTGTTTTTTGAACCAGATCTCCTTCCGAAGACTCACATTAGACAGATTCAGAGTGTTCACTATTGTCTGCATCAGAATCCCCATCAAAATCTCAAGCCATAAACTGATCTATAGAGAAAGCAGCCTAATAGTCATTCTGAATAAGAGCATAGACTCAGAGATTAGGGGACTGAAAACACTATTACCCAAGGAAACCACATCAGTCCTTTACATGGTAATAACCAGATTGTTTGCAGTATGCTGAAGTTTTTTTGTCTGTGTACTACACAAGTGGATAAAATATCTGGGACCACAGTATTATATCTTACACCAGAACTTGCCTGCACCTAAAGGGTTTGGTTCTCCCATACCTGAACCAGATACTTGAACAGCCATGTAGGATGTGGCTGACCCATGTATCATACGGGAATGCAGGTTCTCACCACAGGATAACAGGGAAAAAGGTAAGTGGTATGCAGTCCAGCTTAAGGCAACAACAGATTCAAACAACATAGCCTGAGCCTTATTTTTGTTGAGAATTTTCTTTTTAGGTGCAACTGGTTTGATGGGGGTAGCATTCTAAGGATCCATCAAGTCATGCGGGAAAAAACACCAGTCAGAAGAAAACATTGACTATTAAGGGCTGACTAAGGATAGCAATAATAGAAAACAAAATATGTCCCCAGAAAATACGGCTAAACTACATAAAATATCAGAAACAGTTTAAAATGTGCTAAGTCTTGTTCTACAACCTGCACACAGCACAACAGTCACAGTATCAAGTAAAATTCACTTGTCCAAATAGTGCCAGAAATCAAATATATGCTCTTAAATCAAATTGTTTGTGTCTGTGTCTTTCGGCTTTTCCCGGTTAGGGGTCGCCACAGCGGAACTCCGGTCCGCTAATGATTGGCAGTAGATTTTTACGTGCTGGCTTGCCGGGCCTAACGCACAACCTTCAACGAAGGAATGCCCATTCACGCATGTCGACACACAGAAGACGCTCTGAGAATCGAACGAGCAACGTCTAATTGTGAGGCGACAACGCTACCGCAGCACCACCACCGCAGTATACTCTTAAATCAAATTGAAAACTTTAAACCAAAATAAATAAGCATTTACCTAAGAGATTCCCCTGTCAAAAAAAAAAAAAAGAAAGAAAAAAATCTCCACTGAAAATGCAAATAAAAGTAATTTGCTGTAAAATCATGATTTAACTATAAAAATGGCTACATTGATGTTAAATAAGTAATAAATATCATATAAATGAAGAAAAGTCTGAAAACATGCAATATTTTCCTGCCAGGCCTTCAAACTGAAGCAGATAAACAACTGAAATAACAGGTGTGATTAAACTGTGGCCCTACATGCACTAGACGATACAGAGTACTCAACTGACACCACAGAACTAAAGTTTCCCAGTAAAAGTCATGAAATGCATTAGAAAAGGCCCATAACTGCTTAAAACAGTAATAAGCATACATCAAACTAGTAGTAAGGCAGAAATTCACAGAGGAATTAGATGTAAAAAGAGCAAGTATACTAAAACAAAAGGTTAATATACATATATGTTTGTTCTCCCGCTTTTCTGAACTAGAATAGTCCAGTCTTCAGATTTTGCTGATCTCTGGGCTTTGTCTTAGTTCCTGTGCTATCCATACCCTTATTTGGATAAGAGGAAGCTTCTTTGTTCACCAGTGGGAGTGGGGAGCACTGGGCAACCTATTTGTCCCTAGAGGATTGGTTCCAGCCCAGCAACTTGTAGTTTATTGGCCATTTTGGGTCAATTCCTGGCTCTTTTCAACCCCCGGCTATAAAGCCTGCTTTTGCGTGAAGTTGCTCATAGAGCAGCATCGGGCAGCGCCGGTTAATCAAGTTTAAACTATTTCTGGCTCCGTAAAGTGTGCCCTTCAATTTTTCCCTTAGAACTGTTCTACTTGCAATCTAAACAGCCTATACTCTATCTGAAAAGCTCAGCACTTGCTCCTAAAGCATTTTTTATACAGGTAAAGCACTCAAACAAAAGAAAGTACTTCATTCACCTAAATTCCCTTGAGTACCCATTTCCCTATAGGTCCTTTCTGACTCAGTTACACAGCAATCTTTTTCACTATTTCTGGCATGTCGAAGGGTCAGTTGCTGGCGTCCTCTCCTGTTCATCTGGTGAATCTGGGAATCTTGAGACAATGTTACAATTGCCTCATGTACACAGACAACCCTCTCCTCCTCCCAACAAATACAAATATATGCGAGAGATGCAACTACATAGCCAAACTGGAGGCTGAGCTCTCTCAATTCAGTACTGGCAAGACCAGTCAGGAGGAGAAGGTAACCACGCACACCACAAACCCAGTCTCACATAGAACTATCACAACTGCAAACCAAATACATAAACACACAAAAACATACTCGGAGGCGCTGATTAAAAATCTACCAAAACAACAGAGGCCTCCAAAGCAGACACCCAAGCAACCGCCACCTCAAGACATAGCACATGCAACACATAGTTCACAAAGTCAGTGTGCTAAACAGTCACAGCCCTTAAGGCCAAACAACATGCCAGACACACTTGTAATAGGTGACTCCATAGTCAGACACACTGACGTCCCATTCACCAGACTGAACAAGGAAAAGGTCACAGTAAGCTGCCTGTCGGGAGCTAGAATCTGCCACATAACACAAGCACTCAGGTCACTCCACAGCAAGTACAAATATGACTCAGTCATTGTACATGCCGGTGTGAACGACCTGAGACGTACCACCCTGGACTACATGAAAAGAGACATAGAGGAGCTCTCTGATTATGTAGCCCAGGCCGGTATGACCCTGACCCTGAGTAGCATCTTACTCTCACCAAGAATTATGCCACAGTACAAAGACAAAATGATCAGTTTTAACAATTGGCTTAATTACTGGTGTCATTCTAAGGGGATCCAATGTCTGTCTGCTTGGGATGACATGCTTGACAAGCCACGCTGCTTCGCAAGGGACAGCTTGCACCTGTCACCCTGGGCTTCGGATATTGGCCAAGGCTCTTGCCACCCCATAGTGCCTTTTTAGGCAAGGCTCAAATGACAAACCTACCTCCCTAGAAAACACAAGTGGAAAAAACTAAGGGTAATGCTGCTCAATGCCAGAAGTCTAAACCTCAAGAAGCACGCCCTCGAAGCCCTCCTCAGTATGGAGAACATCGATGTCTGTGCAGTGACTGAAACCTGGTTCAAGGCTCCTGAGAGCACCCCAGCACTATCAGGTTTTACCTCATATCATGCTTTCTGGCCCCAAAACTTGGACCGAACCACAAAAGGAGGGGGAGTATCCATATTCATCAAAGATACCCACACCTCCAGGTTAGTGGCAACGCACGAAGCATCGGAGACCATCCAGGTGCAACTAACCATAGGCAAAACTGCCTTACAGTTTGTAGCATGCTACAGACCACCCTCTCAAACTCAGGAACCCCACACAGCCTTCCTGAAGACACTGGAGAGTATAAATGTCTCTCCAAATACCATCATATTGGGAGACTTCAACTACCCAAACATAGACTGGGAACATTACTCAAGCCCCAACACCCTAGCCCAAAGGTTCCTAGAATTCATAAACTCAAATGCAATGGAACAACTGGTCACCATTCCCACAAGAGGAGACAATATACTAGACGTGATCATCACAAACATGGGGACAAAATGCTCCACACCGGAAGTATATCCCTCTTTGGTAAGATCAGACCATAAATTAATCTCACTGGAAATCCACATCCCGCCCCCACCCCCTGCACAAAAAGCCACAGTGAAGAACTCCTCAAAAGCCAACTTCACACTTCTTAAGACTGAAGTGGTATCCTTCAAGGCCCCTGGGCCAGTGGAAACCAAAACCCTCACTGCTGAATCCTTTGCAAATGCCTTCTACGGGCACCTTCAAGAATGCATGGATCATGCAATCCCAAATAAAACCAAGACCCATTCCCCCAAAGGCAGGCGCCCGGTCTGGTGGACCCCAGCCATAAACAAACTCTACAACAGGTGGAGGAAGCTACTACATGACAGAGCAAAATCCATAAAAGGGAAGGCATCTCTGATCAGTACTAGCAAAAAACTACGATCACTCATAAAATCATCCAAGGCCAACTTTGAGAGAAAAATCGCAAAAGACACAAAAGACAATCACAAGGCCTTCTTTAGCTATGTTAGAAACCTGGGTGGAAACTCCCAGATATGCTCAGAGTTAGTCCAAAATGACACAAAATACACTGAACCCACTGACATTGCCAACATTCTGGCAGACAGGTTCAGTGCAAATTTCTCCTCCCCCCCAAAAGGAGAAATAACTATCCCAGCAGAGTGTAGCCTCCCTAACATCTCAGATGCCCAGGTGAGAGCCGCCCTCTCTAAAGCTAAAAACACAGCATCAATGGGACCGGACGGTGTCCCGGGCTGTGTGCTACATGAACTCCAAGAGGAACTAAACCCACACATAAGGCTGCTGTTTAATCTTAGCCTTACTACAGAATACGTACCCAAAGAGTGGCGTACGGCAACAGTGGTCCCACTTCACAAAGGCGGTGCTTCCACTGACCCTGGAAATTATCGCCCCATAAGCTTGACGAGCCTGGTCTGCAAAGCTATGGAGAGGATCATTATGAAACTCATAAACAAAGACATTGGGGACCTACAAACATTGGATCCTACCCAATTTGGCTTTGTCAAAGGCAGATCCTGCCTTTTGAACTTGATCGACTTTTTTGAAACAGTCACTAAGGCCATTGATGAGGGTAAGGCAGTTCACACAGCCTACCTTGACCTTGCAAAAGCCTTTGACACAATACCCCACTCGGGCATCATAGACAAACTCACCAGCTTAAATGTAAACCCATATGTCACAAGATGGGTTGCAAACTGGCTCAAGGACAGAACCCACAGGGTCAGAGTTGCTGGAGCTATGTCAGACTCTAAGCCAGTCACAAGCGGTGTCCCACAGGGCTCAGTCCTGGGACCCCTCTTGTTCGGCATTTATTTTTCTGAGGTACAGGCAAACATAGGATTGTGGCTGACAAAGTTCAGATGACTGCAAACTGGGCGCCATAATTGATACTCCAGCGGACACAAACATCCTTCAGAGAGGCCTCATAGAAACGGATAATTGGTGCCAGAGCCATGGCCTTAAGCTGAAAGCCAAAAAATGTATAGTCATACCCTTTGGGAAAAACAAGGTACCCACAAATTACCACATAGGTGGTAATCCATTAAATCTGGAAGAGGTAATCAGGGACCTAGGGACCCAGGTTGACAGTAACCTCTCATTTGACACTCACATTGCCAAAGTGGTTAGGAAGACCTTCTATATTGCCCACCTTATCATGAAGGGTTTCACATCTAGATCAAGAGAGGTCATTGTGCCCCTGTACTCTTCTCTTATCAGGCCAATGATTGAGTACAATGCCCAATTTGGGATGTATCTTACCCGACACCTGCAGCAGTTGGAAAGACCCCAAAAGTTCCTCACCAAGAGGATAAAGGGTCTTAAACATATGTCATATGCTGCCCGACTGAAAAAACTCCAGCTCTATTCAGTCGCATACCGCCTACTCAGAGGTGATCTGTGCCTGACGTACAAGGCCATGTCCAATCCAGAATTAATGGACATACTCCACCTCAGTAAATCCAAATCCACTAGAGCCACGAGAGCAAGAGACTTAAACCTCAACACAGAAATAAATAGGACGTGCTGGAGGGACAGATTCATAAGCCAGAGGCTCCCTACACTCTGGAACAGAATCCCAATCCATGTTAGGCAGAGCCTCTCACTAACTCTATTCAAGAGAAATCTTGACGAGTGGATGGGAGATCGTACGTTTACCCCGGGGGTCATCTCTGTGTCACTACTAGACAGAGGCACAGTAAACTAAACCCTAAAAGGGCGTAGTATTCTCATCCTAAAGGGTGGTGAAAGCCACACACACTCTGGCTAGGCTTATAAATGCCCTAGGGCAGATAGCCTAGTACGAACCTATGAACCTATATATATATACATTTTAAATAACACAAACGTAATTTAAACTGAAACTACATAACAATAAAGAGGAAGGGAAGCCCCCAAAAGGGATCTTAACTGAGTCACAAAGCTGCAATCCACCAATATAGGCTGATAATGACATTTTATTGTGTGACTGCTACAGCTGGCTCAAAAAGACTGAACTCACTTCCTGTGACAGAAGTTAGGCTTCTCTTAATAGGTTCATTGGTAGGTACTAGGCTATCTGCCCGAGGACATTTATAAGCCTAGCCAGAGTGTAAGCTTCGCCGCCCATTGATTAATTAACTGATCCTCTGTCAAGCAGAGCCAATGAAGTGATCCCAGGGGTGTATTTTCGGTTACCCATCCACTCGTCAAGGTTTCTCTTGAAGAGTGTTAGTGAGGGGCACTGCCTGATGTAATTTGGAATTTTGTTCCAAAGCATGGGGAGTCTCTGTGACAGGAATCTATCCCTCCAGCATGTTCTATTTATTGTTGTGGCGAGGTTTAGCTCACTAGAGCGCGTGGCTCGCAGTGACTTGGATTTCTTTAGGTGGAGCATGTCCATCAATTCTGAGGTGGACATGGCTTTGTAAGTCAGGCAGAGATCACCTCTGAATAAGGGATATGCCACTGAGTACAGCCGGAGTTTTTTCAGTCTGGCTGCATAGGACATATGTTTGAGGCCAGTAATCCTCTTGGTGAGGTACTTTTGTGGTCTTTCCAGCAGTTGGAAGTGTCTTGTGAGGTACATCCCAAATGGGGCATTGTACTCTATGATGGGTCTAATGAGTGACGAGTAGAGGGGCACTATAACCTCTTTATTTCTAGATGCGAAACCTTTAGTAATTAGATGGGCAACATAGAAGGATTTCCTAACTACTTTAGCAATATGATTGTCAAAGGAGAGATTACTATCTACCTGGGTCCCCAGATCTCATTACCTCTTCTGTATTAAGGGGGCTGCCACCTATGTGGTAATTCGTGGGTGTTTTGTTTTTCCCAAATGGGATGACTATACATTTTTTGGCATTTAGCTTGAGGCCATGACTTTGACACCAGGTGTCCATCTCAGTAAGGCCCTTTTGGTGGATGTCCATGTCAGCTGGAGTGTCAATTATGACTCCCAGCTTGCAGTCATCAGAAAAAGTACAGTTTTGTACCTACCATAAATGTAGATGTTCAAGTGTTCACACTGCTGCTCATCACACTTGGGTTATCCTGCCATCAGGCGGTTGGTTCCCCAGTCGGCACGAGTTCCAAAGTCTTGGTCTGGCGTCAGTTGCTCTCGCTTCCTCCCTGACGTCAGTGCGACAGGGGTATACAAGTTGCAGCCGATGCCATTTTCTTCAGTTTTTCTTGCCCCAGATGTCAGGTGCCCCCAAATAGGTAGGCAATTCAAATTGCTAATATAACATAAGTAAGAAAAGCAAACAACAACTTTCAGTTACCAGCAAATACTCCCCATAGGTAGTAAAGGGTAAATGACCTAGGTACGCACCAGCAGTGAAGAGGGGAAGGAGGGAGGGTAACCTGGACTGCAGCAGTGTGAACACTCGAACATCTACATTTATGGTAGGTACAAAACTGTACTATGTTCATTGTGTTACACTGCTGCAGTCATCACACTTGGGTAGAATCCCAAAGCTGAGGTAGGGTGGCTGGTACTATAATGCGTTTGGGGTGGCTATAAGGCCCTGCAGCACTGCAGAGGCGAAGCCAGCTCTGGATTTGGAGTATAGAGGCAGGTGGTAATGCTTGGTGAAGGTATGCACAGAGCTCCATGTTGCTGCTTCCAAAATATCCTTGGTAGGTACTCCTCTGAGGTAGGCCGTTGAAGTGGCTGTGGCCCTGGTGGAGTGAGATCTAATGCTGGCAGGCACAGGTTTTCCATGGTGAGTATAGCAGAAAAGTACAGTTTTGTACCTACCATAAATGTAGATGTTCGAGTGTTCACCCTGCTGCAGTCATCACACTTGGGTTATCCTGCTGTCAGGCAGTCCCGCAGTCGGCCTGAGTTCCAAAGTCTTGGTATGGCGTCGGTTGCTGTCGCTTCTTCCCTGACGTCAGTGCACCAGGGGTATATAAGAAGCATCCAACGCCATTTTCTTCAGTTTTTCTTGCCCCAGATGTCAGGTGCCCCCCAATAGGAGGTCACTACATATTGCCAATAAAACATGTAAAGAACATACAAAGCATACCTTCAGCTATAAGCAAATACACCACAAAGGTTGTATCAGATAGAAAAGCATAGAAAGGTTCAGCTAGGTCAGAGGGGACGGAGGGAGGGTAACCTGGACTGCAGCAGGGTGAACACTCGAACATCGACATTTATGGTAGGTACAAAAAGTACAGTTTTGTACCTACCATAAATGTAGATGTTCGAGTATACACCCTGCTGCAGTCATCACACTTGGGTTATCCTGTCGTCAGGCGGTCCCGCAGTCGGCCGGAATTCCAAAGTCTTGGTCCGGCGTCGGTTGCTGTCGCTTCTTCCCTGATGTCAGTGCGCCAGGGGTATATATAATGCATCCAACGCCATTTTCTTCAATTTTTCTTGCCCCAGATGTCAGGTGCCCCCAAAAAGGTGGTCAGTAATTAGTACCAATTTAAGAAATTGTAGCACAAACACAAAATCCCTCCAGCTATAAGCAAATGCATCAGGAAGGTATTGTAGAGATTTAGCCAGTTAGATCAGAGGGGATGGAGGGAGGGTAACCTGGACTGCAGCAGGGTGTACACTCGAACATCTACATTTATGGTAGGTACAAAACTGTACTATGTTCATCGTGTTACCCTGCTGCAGTCATCACACTTGGGTAGAATCCCAAAGCTAAGGATGGGTGGAGGAGTCAGAGGGTTAGAGGAGGCTAGAAGGCCCTGCAGAACTGCAGTTGCGAAGCCAGCTCTAGTCTTAGAGTAAAGTGGTAAGTGATAGTGTTTGGTAAAGGTGTGTATGGAACTCAAGTTGCAGCTTCCAAAATCTCCTTGGTTGGAACCCCCCTGAGGAAGGCTGTAGATGTAGCTGTTGCCCTGGTAGCGTGCAGCCTAATGGTAGCAGGAACTGGTTTTCCATGATGGGTATAGCAAAAACGAATGCAATGTCCTATCCATTTGGAAATGGTTTGTTTTGATATAGCCTTCCCTTGTGAAGCTGTAGCATAGGATACAAAGAGCTGGTCAGATTTTCTGAAAAATAGAAGTTATGTTCTTACCATAACGTTCCATGTTAGTTGTCTTCTTCTCGCCTTCTTCTTGCTGGATGGGTTCGGAGCCGACCTCGGCTCCGACTCGGCCACTCTAAAAGCTCGAGAGTTGGTTCCACCGGCTCGAGGCTCCCCTTATATCCCACAATGCTAGGTGAGAGTTACCTCAGATCTCGTTTGTAAGCTAACCCCAGCTTATAATAGTAACAGAATCACTCTAAAACAGAGTCCACCTCTAACAACAGGAAGAAAGAAGGGTGACCTACATCCTGATCCAGGAAATATGCACAACAGCATATGCCTAAGAAAGAGGTGGTAGAAAGAGAGGTCACGATCACAACTCCTCTAGGTCTGTCCAGGCCAGGGGGAAGGAGGGTGGGACGCGAGAAGAAGACAACTAACATGGAACGTTATGGTAAGAACATAACTTCTATATGTTAAGTTGTCTATCTCGCCTTCATTCTTGCTGGATGGGACCGCGTCCCTAGCACCTTGTCCCGGGTGGCCTAACGGAACAGACTCCTGAGAACAGTGGAACCAAAATTAGCTCTATGCCTAGAAGCTAAATCCAACTTATAATGAGAAATAAAAGTGTGAGGAGTAGCCCAAGTAGCCGCTGCACAAATGGTGTCAATAGGCAGTCTGTCTTGGAAGGCTAAAGAAGTAGCCAAAGCTCTGGTGGAATGGGCTTTAGGTTTATTAGGCAATTTTGTTGTCTAATTTCATATACCAGGGAAATCAAAGATGTTAGCCATCTGGATAATGATACCTTTGAAACTGAAAGTCCCTTTCTGCTTTCCGCATAGGAGACAAACAGCTGATCAGATTTTCTGAATTGTTTTGTTCTATCCAAGTAGTACCTCAATTGACGATGAACATCCAGGCAGTGTAATTTTTGTTCAGACCTATTGGAATACTCTGGAAAAAGACAGGAGGTCAATGCTTTGGTTTAGATTTGATGTCGAGACCACCTTAGGCAAAAAGGACGGATTAGTTCGTAAGGATACTCTGTCCTTATGAAACAAAAGATAAGGAGGATGACAACTGAGTGCTTGAAGCTCTGAAACTCTTCTAGCTGATGTAATAGCTACCAGAAAAAGAGTTTTCCATGATAACAATTTTAAGGAACAGGAAGCTGCAGATTCGAAAGGGGGAAGAATCAAAGAAGCAAGAACTAAATTTAGGTCCCAAGGAGAAGGAGGATTTCTTATAGGAGGTCTGAGAAGAAAAACTCCTTTCAAAAAGGCTTTGCAGAGTTTGTGGGACATTAGGGCAGATTCAGAAATACCCACATGAAAGTTAGAAATAGCTGCCAATTGAACTTTAAGTGTAGAGGGAGATGAACCTGCATGGAAGAGTTCAGATAGAAAATCAAGGACTAGTTGGATGGAAGCGGTGAAAGGATCTATGTTCTTTCCTTGTGCCCAATATGAGAAGCGTTTCCACTTACTCAAATAAATCTTTCGAGTGGAAGATTTATGGGAAGCTATCAATATATCTCTAACAGAGTGAGATAATTGAGGAAGCCTGGCTAAGGTTGGAACTGGAGGAACCAAGCAGTGAGGTTCAGAGAGGGGAGGGAGCGATGAAACTGACCCGACTGATGGATCAAAAGATCTGGAACTAGGTCCAGATTCCACAGTCGCTCCAAGAGAAAACGATGTAGAAAGGGGAACCACATTTGTCGAGGCCAGTAAGGAGCAATGAGGATCAATGAAGCCTTCTGAGCGATAGCTTTCTGAATTACTTGAGAGATCAGTGGGAAAGGAGGAAATGCATACAGAAGTCCCCGGGGCCAAACTTGGACTAGAGCGTCTCTGCTGGGTTGGCCTGGTAAAGGGAATAGAGTGAAATATTCTCTGCACTTGCTGTTTTGGGGAGTAGCAAAAAGATCGCAGCAAGGCTGACCCCACTTGAGAAAAATTTCTCTCACTACAGAGTCTTTCAGAGACCACTCGTGAGGCATGAGAATAGCTCTGCTCAACTTGTCCAATATGATTGGACTTCCGGGATGTGCGTTGCTATCAGAAAACGCTGAGAAGAAATCGCCCATTGCCACAGTCTGAGTGCTTCTCGTCACAGGGGGTATGATCTGGTTCCGCCTTGTTTGTTGATGTACCACACTACAGACATATTGTCTGTCTGGATTGCAATTGTTCCCAAGGGAAGAGAGTCTTGAAGGGCTTGCAACGCTAAAAACACTGCTCTCATCTCCAGAACATTTATGTGCAAGTGGCATTCGTTTGGTTGCCATGTGCCCTGGACTGTCCTGCCCTGATAATGCCCCCCCCACCCGATCAGGGAGGCATCCGTTGTCAGTGTAGCAACCGGAGGAGGTGGAACACAAGGTCTTCCCGACAGGAGATGGGGGGAAGACATCCACCACATGAGATGCTTTTTGCACGCCTGCGTGATCACAATGGTGTGAGACATTGGAAGTTCCTGGTATGACCATTGAGTAAAAGCATCCACTGAAGGATCCGCATGTGGTATCTGGCTAATGGAAGGAGAGGTATGGCCGCTGCCATAATTCCCAACACCTTTAGAACTAACCTGGCTTTGATTCTGTTGTTGTTGAGAAGGAGTGACACCAATTTGTGAATGTCTGATATCCTTTGATGTGTTAGCCTTGCAGACATGTTTATCATATCTAGGTTTGCCTATGTAGGTAATAGTACGACAAGGCGACAAAACAGACTTTTCGCAATTTATTGAAATACCCAGTTTTGACAAACGCGAAAAGTATAATCTCTGGCCATCAGAAGGAGATGCTTGGTGGGAGCTGTGAGGAGCCAGTCGTCCAAATATGGAAACACCTGGAATCCTTGTCGTCTCAGGTGAGAAGCTACCACTGCCATGCATTTGGTAAACACCCGGGGGGCAGTGGTGAGACCAAAGGGCAGGGCCCTGAACTGAAAATGACTGGTTCCCAGCCTGAAGCGGAGGAATCTTCTGGGCGTCTGTTCAGTTTTATGTGATAGTACGCATCCCGAAGGTCTATAGAGCACATCCAGTTTCCTTTGCCCAAAAGGGGAAGGATGGATTGCAGCGTGACCATCCGAAATCTTGTTTTCTTGACTGATTTGTTCAAGACACTGAGATCCAATATCGGTCTCCAGTCCCCTGTTTTCTTTGGAACTAAAAGAACCTTGAGTAGATTCCGGATCCTTGTTGGTCTGCTGGCATAGGCAGAATTGCTCTTTTTGCTAGCAGTTTTGAAATTTCCAAAGCTGCTAGATCTCATTGAGCGGGTGGAACATCGGAAGGGATTTTTTGACTGATTTGGAAAGCGAAGAAAGGGGATAGAATAGCCTTGAAATGATGGACTGTACCCATTTGTCTTGAGTCAGGGATAGCCAGGCTTCTGGGTACAGTGACAATCTTCCCCGACTGCCTCGAAGATGGGCAGTCGGGCAACACCTCAGGGATGCTGAAAGGGCTTGTCAGGAAGGCTTCCCGATTGCCCTGGTTCTCGGACCCCCTGCCCCTAGGGCGACGTCTACCATTGTTATTCCCACCTCTGCCTTTGGTAGGAAAACGACTCTGTGCGTCAGGCGAAGTCCCTTGAGATTGTTTACGGAACCACATCTTTCCACCCTTCTGGCCTTTGGGGTAAGGCCTGGAAGGAGTCGAAAAACGGACTCCGATGGCAGAAAGGGTCTTGCCATCAGTCTCGCACCTAGTCAGGGTTTCTTTCACTTGAGGACCAAAGAGATGATCCATCAAAAGGGGAGTTCGTGAAAGACGTCTTGAAAGGGTCCGCAAAATTGCATAGCCGCATCCAGGCATGCCTACGTAAGGCCACACCTGTCCCTGCGGCTCTGCTCGCTCCATCAGCCGCGTAAGAAAGGAGGCATGGAGGAGTTGGATATGGAATTAAGGGTAGCCAGCTGCGTGTTCATCTTGTCTTGGAAACCCGCAGCTGTAGGATCCTTTAACATTTCACTCGCTTCCTTGATCAAGTCCCTTTGAAGATGAGTAAAATGGCACAGGTAGTTCAGCGAGCATGGTAAAAGTCGCTGAGGAGAACATCCGCTTCCGTACCTATCCATGGACCTAGATTCCTTGTTAGGTGGATGGACAGGTACTGAAGGATCAGCTAGTTCCTTCTTTGTGGCAGCAGCTACCACCATAGCATCCACAGAAACTCCTTTTGTTAAAAATTGTTTGTCTGCTGGAGCTGTTATGAACTTAGAGGGTCTCCTGGGAGTGGGGTCCACTGAATCAGGAGCCGTCCATGCCTTCTTAGCAACCACCTGCATGAGGGGTCGAAGGAGGGACACCCAGGAGGTGGAAGGACGAGAGCCAAGCGCCTCAAGATACACAGATTCGTCCTCCGAAGGGTTGAGGGCTGGCCAATTTCCCTCTGTTTCAGGATCTCCAGAATGTCTGCAAATGAGACATCTTCAGAAGGGGCAGGGGGAACCCTCAGAATCATCCAAATCTGTGTCTGGCGTGATGGACTCAGGTGAGTCAATGTGTTTCCTCTTACACTTCCTCTTCGAGGGGCTCTTCTGCCAAATCAGGAGAGGCCTCGAAGAGGATGAAATCCCACAGGGGCTCCTGAGGAGCTGGCTCTCTGCGGTCCGGGATGAGGGAGTGAGTCGACTTAGCCTGAGGCACCATAGAGGGAGGCGGATGGAGCCGACTGTGGAGTAGAGCCAGGCTCTAACACACTGCGCATGACCTCGAATGCACCCCTGTCAGGCAGAGCCAGAGGTCCCGCTCCGAGCTAAGAACCCCCTCGGCACCGACAGTGATGGCTCCGAGGCGATGTCGGAGCCGAACTCACCAGTGCCAAAGCCCGAGAGGGAGAGGGTCGGACAAGGGTCCGATGCCACTCACCCTCGAGCCGACGAGGGAAGTCCGGCCGAGATTCTTCCAAAGAAGAAACTGAGCGGCGACGGGCGAAGACAATTGTATCGGCTCCGACGTGATCACTATCTCGGTTCCGACACGACCCGGCTCCGAACTCAAGAGAGTCGAAGGAGGAATATGTCGATGGACCGGGGCAGGCATCGACTGATGAGTCGGGCTCTGAAGCATCTGGGCCAGTGCCTCGGACTTAAGTAGTCGACTCACTACCCTCTGAAGGTCATGATCCGACAGCCTCGATGACCTAGAGGAGTGAGACCTTTGGCTCCGTTCAGACAGCAGGGGAGATCCTGGAGCCGAATGAACGGAGCCAAGAGATGGTGACCTGGACCTCTTCCTAGTTGTCGGCTCCGAAGGTCCGGTCGGAGCCGACACGGGAACTTCTATAACCTTGGCTCCGGCCGGAGCCGAGGGAGCCACAGAAACTGTGGACTGAGACTTATCGGCTCCAGCCGGAGCCGATGAAGGCAAAGGTTGAGAAACCTTAGGTCTCGGCTCAGTTGCCGGAGCCGAAGACCTAGATGCCTTAGAGGGCTTCCCTGTTGAAACAGACAGGGAATCCTCTGGCTTGAGTAAGCCTCTAAGAATTAATTTATTCTTTCTTTCCTGCAGGACCCTGGGGCTGAAGCCATGGCACACAGCACAGGAGTCCTGCAGGTGCAAAGGCCCCAGACAATAAACACAAGAAGTGTGAGCGTCTGTCAGAGACATTTTCTGACAGCACGCATCACACTTCTTGAATCCGGAGACCTTTGCTTCTTTAGACATTTTTGTCTGAACAGGTGTACACAAACACGCACACAAACACTCTAGTTATACCCTGTCAGGTTAATACAATAAAAATAGTAGTAATACTAGTAATTTAAACTACAATAAACTACAATAAACACACACGCTCCACTAGGGAAGGAAAGGCCTATAGGCCCAAGGGAAGAACCAAAGGTTCTTGGGGAAAGAAACGGAAATTTTTTGGGTAGGGAATAAAAGTTTTCTAACCTACACTAACTAAGTAAAAATATTAAATTAAAGGGGTTTTTAAAGACTAATTTTCACAAGAAAATAGTACTCACCAGGAACCGGTAGAAAAAACCAACCTCGAAGCTGTAGCGGCAAACGAGATCTGAGGTAACTCTCGCCTAGCATTGTGGGATATAAGGGGAGCCTCGAGCCGGTGGAACCAACTCTCGAGCTTTTAGAGTGGCCGAGTCGGAGCCGAGGTCGGCTCCGAACCCATCCAGCAAGAATGAAGGCGAGATAGACAACTTAACATCCTTAGTTTTATCCAAGTAGTAACGAAGTTGCCTGTGAATGTCCAAGGAATGCAGGAGTCTTTCTCCTTTGTTCTGTGGATTTGGGAAGAAGGTGGGTAAGTGGATGGTTTGATTTAAAGCCACACTGGAAACCACCTTAGGCATGAAGGAAGGATTAGTTCGTAGAGAAACTCTGTCTTGATGGAAAATGAGGAAAGGTTCCACTGCCATTAGTGCCTGCAACTCTGAGACAATTCTGGCTGAAGTTATTGCTAGCAGCAGGGCAGTCTTCCATGATATAAACTGTAGATCTGCTGAGAAAGCTGGTTCAAAGGGAGGTAGCGTAAGTTTTTCCAGAACAAAATTGAGGTCCCATGTTGGTGTAGGTGCTTCTCCTGGGGGGCCTAATGTTTTTTGCCCCTCTGAGGAACTGCCTTAGAAGTGGATGTGAAAATAAGGGTGGATCCGTGTTGTAGTGGGCTGAAATAGCTGATGTGTGGATTTTAATGGAAGAAAAAGAAAGTCCTTTGTGCAGCATCTCAGTTAAATACTGTAGAATCTGAGGCATGTGAGGCTGAAGTGTATTTTGGCCTTTAGCTTGGTTCCAGGCGCAAAACCTTTTCCATTTGTCCGAGTAGGCCTTTCTGGTGCTGGGCCTCCTAGCTTCCAGAATAACATCCATAACTGCTTGGGAAAGAGGAGCTGGCTGGATGCTTAGGTGATCTGCCATGCAGCCAGATTTAAGGTTTTGAGCTGGCTGTGTAGAATCTGATTGTTTTGCTGTGTGAGCAAATGGGCAATTTGTGGTAAAATCCAAGGTGGACCCTGGGCCATATTCCTTAATAGTGGGTACCAGTGCTGGCGTGGCCAGTCTGGGGCTATGAGTATCAGTCGTGGTCTCTCCTTTCTGACTTTCAGAAGCACCTTTTTGAGGAGAGGCAATGGAGGGAAGGCATATACTGTCATGTTTTTCCAACTGAATGAAAGTGCGTCCACTTTCCAAGCTTGATGGTAAAGTGTCCTTGTACAAAATTTCGTTAGATGATAGTTTTGGGGGCTGGCAAACAGGTCTATGTCTGGAAGGCTCCATTTTTGAGTTATCATTGCAAATACTTGTGGATCCAGTTTCCACTCGTGGGGATCCATGATGTTTCTGCTGAGGTCGTCTGCCAATGTGTTCTTTTTTCCTGGCAGGAATTAAGCTTGTAACTGAACTTGGTAAGCCAGTGCTGTGTTCCACAAGGTCATTGTTTGCCTGCATAGAGGCTAGGAGTGTGTACCCCCTTGCTTGTTTATGTACCACATTACTGTGGTGTTGTCCGTCCTTATTGTAAGTTGTCCTGGATGTAATAGGTTCTTGAAGGCTGTCAGAGCATTCTGTACAGCTAGCATCTCTTTTTGATTGATGTGCAGATTCCTTTGATCTGCAGTCCATATGCCTTGAATGCACTGTCCTGCCATGTGTGCCCCCCAGGCGTAGTCCGATGCATCTGTTGTCATAGTTTGCCTGGCTGGGGGCAAGGTGAAAGGCTGACCCTTGTTGAGGTGACATGCCTGTGACCACCATAGAAACTCCTGTTGTAGGCAGGGAATGAGAGATATCATTGTGTCCAAGCTGTGGCTGTGTTGAGACCATATGCTTTTTAGGTACCACTGTAATTTCCTCATATGCAGCTTTGCAAATGGTATTAGTAGTATGCAAGATGCCATGAAGCCCAAGGCCTGCAGAATTTGTCTTGCAGGGAGTTGGGTCTTTGTTGCCATTGTTTTAAAATATTGAGTCAGTTGTAGTTGTTTGTCTGGCATCAGATAAGCCTTCTGGACCGTTGTATTAAAGCTGGCACCCAGGAATGTCATATTTTGTGAGGATAGTAGTTTTGATTTCTTTTCGTTTACTGTGTACCCCAGGCAACTTAGAAGATGTTTTACAAAAGCCATATGTTGTAAGAGGATGTCCTTGCTTTCTGCTTGGATGAGGCAGTCGTCCAGGTATGGGTATATTTGAATTCCTCTTTGTCTGCAGTATGCAATTACTGGTGCCAGGCATTTTGTGAAGACCCTGGGTGCAGTGGATAAGCCAAAGGGCAGTGCAGAGAATTGGTAATGGGTTGAACCTGCAATGAAACGGAGGTATCTTCTGCAACTTTGTCTGATAGGGACATGCAGGTATGCCTCCTTGAGGTCCAACGTTACTAGCCATGCTTTCTTGCCCAACATGGGAAGAAGCTGCTGTAGTGTTAGCATCTTGAATTTGGGTACTTGTAAGAAGGTGTTTAGAATTGAAAGGTCCAGAACTGGTCTCCAGGCATTGTCCTTTCTGGGGACTAGAAAGAGTCTTGAGTAAAATCCTTGGCCTTGCTCCCGTGTAGGTACCAGATGAATGGCTCTCATGTCCATGAGAGCAGTAATTTGTTTTTGTGCCTCTGCCCATTGATTCTGTGGCAGGTTTGGCATTCCTCTTTTCATTGGCAAGGTGTGGAAATGGAATCTGTATCCTCGTGAAATTATGTCTAGGACCCATTTGTTCTTTGTGACAATGTGCCAGTTGTCTGAAAAAAGTACGAGTTTTCCTCCCAAGGGAGCTGCCAAGAGAGTGTTGCTTAGCCAGATGAGGTGTAAGTCATTGAGTTTGCCTTATGGTAGTTTGGGACCTGTCTTCTCCTCCCTTCTGTGTTGCAGTGCCCCATTATCGAGGTTTGTATTGGGCTTGTGGTTGTCCTCTGCCTCTTGGATGTCTGTATTTACCCCTCTGTGGTCTGTTAGTAGCTGGAAAGGACCAATATTTTGTTGGCCAATTTCTGCTGTAGCGAGGGGGCTGTACCTGTAGAAAATCTTTGACTGTCTGCATAGATTTTGCCTTATTCTCCATTTTCTTTAAGACTTCTTCTGCTTTAACTCCAAATAGAACATCCTGCTGTAAGGGAGCATCTAGAAGCTTTGCTTTAACATGATCAGGCAGAGTTTGTTCCTTTAACCAAGCATGCCTACGTATAACAGACCCAGTGACAGCTGCTCTGCAGGAAGCCTCTAAAGAATCAAACCCACATTGTAAAGTACGTTTGCCCACCTGTTCAGTTGCATGCAACAGATCCTGCATTTCTTTCAATTCAGACTGTTGAGGGAGTGTGCTCATTTTTTGTCTTAATTGAGACATTAGAAATTGCTGATATTTTAGCATGTGAAATTGGCAATTTAGTGCTCTCATAGCTAGAGTGGCTGAGGTGTAAACCTTTTTCCCCCACCTGTCTAGTGCTCTGAAGACCCTTTCAGAGGGTACAGGATTTTTTGCCATAGAAGCCTTAGCCCCTTTGGGACCCTGGGATATAGTCTCTGGATCAGCAACAGGGCTTTTATAAAGGAATTTGTGGGAGTCAGGCACTCTATAGTATGTCTGGTTTGGCTGGAGCAGGAGGCAGAGAATCTGGGTTCAAACTAGATTCTAAGTAAACATCATCCACAATGTCTAAAACTGGGGGGATGGCAAGTGGTCTGTGCTGGGGGAGTAAAAGAAACTCTCTGAGCCTTTTCTTTGAGTCAGAGTAGTCCTGACCTTCCCAGTGAAAATGTTCCCTCATAGTGTGTAAAGTTTCCCCAAAGGAGTAGTCTTCAGGAGGAGAAGCTGAGGGAATAGAATCCTCAGCATCAGAATCTTCATAAGGGGAAAAAGAGTAATCTTGGTCCTCAGAGGAGCCTGACGAAATAGACACTTGATCAGAGGAGGCATAATCTTCCTCTTGTCTAGGCCTTTTGTCAGGTGGGGGTTGGGAACCCCTGATTAAAGAGATCAAATCTTCAGTCATTTTAAGCATCTGTTTCTTAGGCATGGGGCCTTGAACTTGAGACTGAAGTGCAGTCTTTTTTGGTTTAATAGGAGTCTTAAGCTTAGGATACGTGTTTATGGTGAGCGTCGTCAGTCTGAAGATGCCTTCAGAAACCGAAGGTGTTCCTGCAGCACCGACATCTCTTTCTGCAGTGTCGTCGGTAGGGGCTAAACAAAATGGCTGCGTCGGCCTAGCACTCTCCGCCAAAGGCTCCGAAACGGTCTCGGGTTCCAAATCTGCGGTAGTCAGGGGCTGCGTCGGAGCCTCACTGAAGACCGGTGAACTGGAGACCTGTCCAGCCGAGGCCTCAGAGTCTGGCTTGGGTCTAGGCTGCCTGTCCTTATCCTTGTGTTTTTTGTGCACGCCGGTAGTCGGTTGCTCCGACGGCATTGTGTAGTGTGAAATCAAAGCGTCTTTTTATAGTACACTTATTAAACCTAGCACAAAAACGACAACCAGTGACGTCGTGGTCTGGGCCTAGGCAAGGTATGCAGTAAGAATGAAAATCCTTATGAGGTATTTGCTTCCCACAAGAAATACAATTGTTAACTTTTTCTGACATCGGTCTGAGGCAAGAAAAGTTTCCCCAACGGGGTACTTAGTTTTATTGAAGACTTCGGATCTGAAATTTGAATTTGAAAATCTCAGGAGTTGGCCGACCGGCGCTTGCGAACTGCTTCTGCTTCGGGCACCGCGCGGCAAGAAAGACTGAAGAAAATGGCGTTGGATGCATTATATATACCCCTGGCGCACTGACGTCAGGGAAGAAGTGACAGCAACCGACGCCGGACCAAGACTTTGGAATTCCGGCCAACTGCGGGACCGCCTGACGACAGGATAACCCAAGTGTGATGACTGCAGCAGGGTACCACGATGAACATCTGTACTACGTTCATCGTGTTACCCTGCTGCAGTCATCACAGTTGGGTAGAATCCCAAAGCTAAGGAAGGGTGGTGGAGTTAAACCGGGTTTGAAGAAGCTAGTAGGCCCTGCAAAACTACAGTGGCAAAGCCAGCTCTAGTCTTAGAGTATAGAGGTAAGTGATAGTGTTTGGTGAAGGTGTACACTGAACTCCAAGTTGCAGCTTCCAGAATATCCTTGGTTGGTACCCCCCTGAGAAAGGCTGCAGATGTAGCTGTAGCCCTGGTGTAGTGGGACCTAATGCTAGCAGGAACCGGTTTCCCATGATGAGTGTAGCAGAAACATACACAATGTCCAATCCATTTTGAAATGGTCTGTTTTGAGAAAGCTTTTCCTTGTGTTGCTGTAGCATAGGATACAAAGAGCTGGTCAGATTTTCTGAAAGCCTTAGTTTTATCCAAGTAGTAACGTAGTTGCCTGTGAATGTCCAAGGAGTGCAGGAGTCTTTCTCCTTTGTTCAGGGGGTTTGGGAAAAAGGTGGTTAAATGAATGGTTTGGTTTAGGGCCACACTGGATACCACCTTTGGCATAAAGGAAGGGTTAGTTCGTAGAGAGACTCTGTCTTGATGAAAAATGAGGAAAGGCTCCACTGCCATTAGTGCCTGTAGCTCTGAGACTCTTCTAGCTGAGGTTATTGCTAGCAGCAGGACAGTTTTCCATGATAGAAACTTTAAATCAGCTGAGAAAGCTGGTTCAAAAGGCGGCAGTGTAAGCTTTTCCAGAACAAAGTTGAGATCCCAAGTTGGTGTTGGTGCTCTCCTGGGCGGTCTTATGTTCTTGGCCCCTCTAAGATACTGTCTTAGGAGTGGATGTGAAAATAAAGGAGGATCCGTGTTGTAGTGAGCTGAAATCGCTGAGGCGTGGATCTTGATAGATGAAAAGGAAAGTCCTTTGTGCAACATCTCAGTTAAATATTGTAGAATCTGAGGAATGTCTGGATCAAGGGGATTTTGGCCTTTAGCCTGGTTCCAAGTGCAAAATCTTTTCCATTTGTCTGAATAGGCTTTCCTGGTGCTGGGCCTCCTGGCCTCCAGAATGACATCCATAACAGCTTTAGAAAGAGGAGTTGGCTGGTTGTTTAGGTGATTTGCCATACAGCCAGATTTAAAGTCTTGAGCTGGCTGTGTAGAATCTGACTGTCTTGCTGGGTGAGCAGGTGAGGAATTTGTGGTAAAATCCATGGTGGGCCGTGGGCCATGTTCCTTAGAATCGGATACCAGTGCTGGCGTGGCCAGTCTGGAGCAATGAGTATCATTTGTGGCCTCTCTAATCTGACTTTCAGCAGCACCTTTGCTAGAAGAGGCAGTGGAGGGAAGGCATACACTGTCAATGTTTTCCAACTGAATGTGAGGGCGTCCACTTTCCAAGCTTGTGGGTGGTATGTCCTTGCGCACAATTTTTGAAGTTGGTAGTTCTGGAGGCTGGCAAACAGATCTATGTCTGGACGTCCCCATTTTTGAGTTATCATTGCAAATACTTGTGGATCCAGTTTCCACTCGTGGGGATCCATGACGTTTCAGCTTAGGTCGTCTGCCAATGTGTTTTTCTCTCCTGGCAGGAATTGTGCTTGTAATTGAACTTGGTAAGCCAGTGCTGTGTTCCACAAGGTCATTGCTTGCCTGCATAGAGGGTAGGAGTGTGTACCCCCTTGCTTGTTTATGTACCATATTACTGTGGTATTGTCTGTCTTTATTATTAGTTGTCCTGGGTGTAAGAGGTCCTTGAAAGCTGTTAGGGCATTCTGTACAGCTAGCATTTCTTTTTGATTGATGTGCAGATGCCTTTGATCTGTAGTCCATTTGGCTTGAATGCACTGTCCTGCCATGTGTGCTCCCCAGGCATAGTCCGATGCATCAGTTGTTATAGTTTGCCTGGCTGTGGGTAAGGTAAAAGGCTGCCCCTTGTTGAGGTGACATGCCTGTGCCCACCATAGAAACTCCTGCTGAAGGCAGGGAATGAGTGGCATCATTGTTTCCAAGCTGTGGCTGTGTTGAGTCCATACGCTTTTCAGGTACCATTGTAATTTCCTCATATGCAGTTTTGCAAATGGTATTAGTAGTATGCAAGATGCCATGAATCCCAAGGCCTGCAGAATTTTTCTTGCAGGGAGTTGGGTCTTTGTTGCCATTATTTTGAAGTATTGAGTCAGTTGTTGTTGCTTGTCTGGCATGAGATAAGCCATCTGGGCCGTTGTATTCAAGCTGGCACCCAGGAATATTATGTTCTGTGAGGGCACTAGTTTTGATTTGTTTTCATTTACTGTGTACCCTAGGCAACTTAGAAGGTGTTTGACAAACGCCAGATGTTGTAAAAGAATGTCCTTGCTTTCTGCTTGAATAAGGCAGTCGTCCAGGTATGGGTATATTTGAATTCCTCTTTGTCTGCAGTATGTAATTACTGGTGCCAGGCATTTTGTGAAGACCCTGGGTGCAGTAGATAAGCCAAAGGGCAGTGCAGAGAATTGATAATGGGTTGAACCTGCAATGAAACGGAGGTATCTTCTGCAATTTTGTCTGATAGGGACATGCAGGTATGCCTCCTTGAGGTCCAACGTTACTAGCCAAGCCTTCTTGCCCAACATGGGAAGAAGCTGATGTAGTGTTAGCATCTTGAATTTGGGTACTTGCAAATAGGTGTTTAGAATTGAAAGGTCCAGAATGGGTCTCCATGCTTTGTCCTTTCTGGGGACTAGAAAGAGTCTTGAGTAAAATTCTTGTCCTTGCTCCTGTGTAGGTACCTGTTGAATGGCTCTCATGTCCATGAGAGCTGTAATTTGTTTTTGTGCCTCTGCCCATTGATTTGGTGGCAGGTTTGGCATTCCTTTTATCCTTGGTAAGGTGTGGAAATGGAATCTGTATCCTTGTGAGACAATGTCTAGGACCCATTTGTCTTTTGTGATGATGTGCCAGTTGTCTGCAAAAAGTGCCAGTTTTCCTTCCAAGGGAGCTGCCAAGAGAGATTTACTTGGCAGTTTGAGGGTTAAGTCATTGTGTTTGTCTTATGGTAGTTTAGGGCCTGTCTTCTCCTCCTTTCTGGGTAGCGGCACCCCAATGTCGAGGTTTGTAAGGGCCTTGTGACTGACCTCTGCCCCTTGGGCGTCTGTATTTGCCCCTCTGTGGTCTGTCAGAAGCTGGAAAGGACCATTTTTTTGTTGGCCAATTTCTGCTGAAATGAGGGGGTTGTACCTGTAAAAAATCCTTGACCGTCTGCATAGATTTTGCCTTATCCTCCATTTTCTTTAAAACCTCTTCTGCTTCGACACCAAATGAGACATCCTGCTGTAAAGGTGCATCCAATAATTTTGCTTTAACATAATCAGGCAGGGTTTGTTCTTTTAACCAAGCATGTCTGCGTATGACAGACCCAGTTACAGCTGCTCTACAGGAAGCTTCCAATGAATCAAATCCACATTGTAAAGTATGTTTGCCCACATGTTCAGCTGCATGCAACAGATCCTGCATTTCCTTGAAATCAGACTGTTCAGAATGCGTGCTCATCTTTTGTTTTAATTGAGACATTAGGAATTGCTGATATTTCAGCATGTGAAACTCACAATTTAATGCTCTCATAAGCTAGAGTAGCTGATGTGTACACCTTCTTTCCCCATCTATCTAGTGCTCTGGAGTCCCTTTCAGGGGGTACAGGATTTTTAGCCATAGAAGCCTTAGCCCCTTTGGGACCTTGGGAAATTGTTTCTGGGTCAGCAACAGGGCTTTTATAAAGGAATTTGTGTGAGTCAGGTACTCTGTCGTATCTGTCTGGTTTGGCTGGAGCAGGAGGTAGAGAGTCTGGATTTAGACTAGATTCTAAATAAACATCATCCACAATGTCTAAAACTGGAGGGATAGCAAGTGGTCTGTGCTGGGGAAGTAAAAGGAACTCTCAGAGCCTTTTCTTAGAATCAGAGTAGTCCTGGCCTTCCAAGTGGAAATGCTCCTTCATGGTATGTAAAGTTTCCCCAAAGGAATAGTCTTCAGGGGGAGATGCTGAGGGGATAGAGTCTTCAGCATCAGAGTCTTCATAAGGGGGAAAGGAGCAATCCTGTTCCTCAGCAGAATCTAAGGGAATTGAAACCTGGTCAGAGGAAGCATAATCCTCCTCTTGTTTTGGCCTTTTGTCTGGAGGGGGATGGGAACCCCTGATTAGGGTAATCAAATCTTCAGCCATCTTAAGCATCTGTTTCTTAGGCATGGGGCCTTGAACTGGAGACTGATATACAGTCTTTTTAGGTTTTAATGGAGTTTTAAGCTTAGCATAAGATTTAATGGTGAGTGTAGTCGGTCTGAAGACACCTTCTGCAACAGAAGGTGTTTGTACTGCACCAGGATCTCTTTCCGCTCTGGTGTCGGAAGGGCCTAAAGAAGATGGCTGCGGCGGCCTAGCACTCTCAGTTTGAGAATCCAAAGCTGTCTGGGGTTCCAATTCTGCGGTTGTCAGGGGCTGCGTAGACACCTCACTGAAAACCGGAGAACCGGCGACAGGCCCAGCAGAGCCCCGGAGTCTGGCTTGGTTCTAGGCTGCCTGTCCTTATCTTTGCATTTTTTATGCATGCCGGTCGTCGGTTGCTCCGACGGCATGGTATAATTAAATTTCCTACCAAAGTAGTGTCGAGCGAAATCAAAATGACGCTTGATAGTTCGTTTATTGAACCCAGCACAAAATCGACAACCAGTGACGTCGTGGTCTGGGCCTAGGCAAGGAATACAATAAGAATGGAAGTCCTTATGAGGTATTTGCATCCCACAAGAAATGCAATTGTTAACTTTTTCTGACATCGGACTGAGGCAAGAAAAGGTTCCCCAACAGGGTACTTAGCTTTACTGAAGACTTCAGACTGAAATTCGATTTGAAAATCTCAGGTGTCAGCCGACCATCACTTGCAAACTGCTTCTGCTTCGGGCACTGCGCAGCAAGAAAGACTGAAGAAAATGGCGTTGGATGCCTCTTATATTATACTGGCGCACTGACGTCAGGGAAGAAGCGACAGCAACCGACGCTGGACCAAGACTTTGGAACTCAGGCCGACTGCGGGACCGCCTCACGGCAGGATAACCCAAGTGTGATGACTGCAGCAGGGTAACACTATGAACATCGTATGCAATGTCCTATCCACTTTGAAATAGTCTGTCTTAAAATGGCTTTTCCCTGTGCTCTTGCAGCATATGCAACTAATAATTGCTCAGATTTTCTGAAAGCTTTGGTTTTGTCCAAGTAGAAGCGTAACTACCTGTGAATGTCCAAAGAATGCAGTAATCTCTCCCCTTTATTCTGTGGTTTTGGATAAAAAGTTGGCAAGTGAATAGTTTGGTTCAGAGACACACTTGAAACCACCTTAGGCATAAAAGTAGGGTTAGTTCTTAGAGACACCCTGTCCTGGTGGAAGATAAGGAATGGTTCCACTGCCATTAGTGCCTGTAATTCTGAAACTCTTCGTGCTGATGTTAGTGCCAGGAGCAGAGCAGTTTTCCAAGAGATATATTTTAATTCTGCTGTGCTGGCTGAAAAGGAGGTAAGGTCAATTTTTCCAAAACAAAGTTGAGGTCCCAAGTTGGAGTAGGTGCTCTATGGGGCGGTCTTATGTTTTTTGCCCCTCTGAGGTACTGTTTTAGCAAGGGATGAGAGAAAAATGGTGGATCTGTGTTGTAGTGGGCAGAGATGGCAGAGGAGTGTATCTTTATGGATGAAAAAGAAAGGCCTTTGTCCAGCATCTCAGTCAAATATTGTAGTATCTGAGGAATGTTTGGCACAAGAGGGTCAAGGCTGTGAGCCTGGTTCCAGGCACAGAATCTCTTCCATTTATCCGAATAGGCTTTCCTGGTACTGGGCCTTCTGGCCTCCAGGATGACATCCACAACTGCTTTGGAGAGAGGCAGTGCTTGTTTGGCTAAGGTATCTTCCATGCAGCTAGGTTTAAGGTCTTTAGCTGGCTGTGGAGTATCTCATTGTTGTTCTGAGATAGCAGATGTGGTATTTGAGGCAAAATCCAGGGTGGTTCTTGTGCTAAGTTTTTTAAGATTGGGTACCAGTGCTGGCGTGGCCAGTCTGGTGCAATCAGGATCATATTTGGCTTCTCTTGCCTGGCTTTTATGAGTACTTTTGGAAGAAGAGGCAAAGGTGGGAAAGCGTATACTTGTAGGTTTTTCCAGCTGAATGAGAGGGCATTCACTTTCCATGCTTGTGGATGGTAACTCCTTGTGCAAAATTTCTGTAGCTGGCAATTCCTTGGTGATGCAAACAGATCTATGTCCGGGCTTCACCATTTTTGAGTTATCAGTCTGAATATTTGTGGATTTAATTCCCATTCGTGGGGGATCCATGATATTTCTGCTTAAGTTGTCTGCCAGTGTGTTTTTCTCTCGTGGCAGGAATTCTGCTTGTAGATGAACTTGATAGTTTATGGCTGTGTTCCACAAGGTCATGGCTTGTCTGCAGAGGGGGTAGGAATGGGTGCCCCCTTGCTTGCTTATGTACCACATAACTGTGGTGTTGTCTGTCTTTAGTAGTAGTTGTCCTGGATGCAGCAGGTCCTTGAAAGCTATAAGGGCATTTTGTACAGCTAGCATCTCTTTTTGGTTGATGTAAAGATGCCTTTGTTCTATGGGCCACTTGCCCTGAATACATTTTCCTGCCATGTGTGCTCCCCAGGTGTAATCTGATGCATCTGTTGTCAGTGTTTGCCTGGCCGTGGGTTGAGTAAAAGGCTGACCCTTGTTGAGGTGACAAGCTTGAGCCCACCATCGAAACTCCTCCTGAAGGCAAGGTATTAGTGGTATAACTGTTTCCAAACTTTGACAGTGTTGAGACCATACGCGCTTTAGGTACCATTGTAGTTTCCTCATATGTAGTCTGGCATATGGAATTAATAGTATGCAAGATGCCATGTAGCCCAAGGCCTGCAGAATTTTTCTTGCAGGGAGTTGGGTCTTTGCTGCCATCAATTGAAAGTATTGAGTCAGTTGTCCTTGCTTGTCTGGCGTGAGATAAGCCATCTGGGCCGTTGTGTTCAAGCTGGCACCCAGGAATATTACCTCTTGTGAGTGCACTAGTTTTGATTTCTTTTCGTTTACTGTGTACCCCAGGCAACTTAACTTTTTTACAAATGCCAGATGCTTTAGGAGAATGTCTTTGCTCTCTGCTTGAATCAGGCAGTCATCCAGGTATGGGTAAATTTGAATTCCTCTCTGTCTGCAAAATGCAATTACTGGTGCCAGGCACTTTGTGAAGACCCTGGGCGCAGTAGATAAGCCAAAGGGCAGTGCAGAGAATTGATAGTGCATTGGACCAGCTATGAATCTGAGGTATCTTCTGCAGTTTTGTCTGATAGGGACATGCAGGTATGCCTCCTTTAGGTCCAAGGACACGAGCCAAGCTTGCTTGCCCAGCATGGGAAGAAGCTGCTGTAATGTCAAAATTTTGAATTTCGGAACATCCAGGTAAGTGTTTAGAGAAGAAAGATCCAGAATGGGCCTCCAGGCTTTGTCTTTTCTGGGCACCAGAAAGAGTCTTGAGTAAAATCCTTGTCCTTGTTCCTGTGGAGGTACCTTTTGAATAGCTCCCATGTTCATGAGTGCTGTAATTTGTTTTTGAGCCTCTGCCCACTGATTTGGTGGCAGATTTGGCATTCCTTTTAACCTTGGTCCTTTTAACCTTGGTAGAGTGTGAAAGTGGAACTTGTAACCTTGAGATACGATATTGAGAACCCATTTGTCTATGGTGATCATATGCCAATTGTGATAAAAAAAGAGCCAGTTTTCCTCCCAAGGGGGCTGCCAATAGAGAGATGTTTGGCAGCTGTAGTGGGAAGTCATTGGGACTGTTTTTTGTAAGGTTGGTGTCCATCTTCCCCTTCT
The DNA here is from genome assembly GCF_019279795.1 of Protopterus annectens. Lineage (NCBI taxonomy): Eukaryota > Metazoa > Chordata > Ceratodontiformes > Protopteridae > Protopterus > Protopterus annectens. Next base: position 1,594,222,802 of record NC_056733.1, read on the forward strand.
TTCTGGCCTGATGCCCCCCATTGTCGAGGCCTGTAAGGACCTTGTGGTTGTCCTCCACCTCTTGGATGTCTGTATCTGCCCCTTTGAGGTCTGTCCGTAGCTGGAAAGGACCAATTCTTTGTTGGCCAGTTTCTGCTAAATCGAGGAGGCTGTACCTGTAAGAAATCCTTCACTGTTTGCATAGATTTTGCCTTATCCTCCATTTTCTTTAATACCTCTTCTGCCTTGACTCCAAATAAAACATCATGCCGCAAAGGTGCATCCAGTAGTTTAGCTTTAACATGATCTGGTAACGTATGTTCTTTTAACCATGCATGTCTTCTAATGACAGAGCCTGTAACTGCTGCTCTACAGGAGGCCTCTAAAGAATCAAAACCGCATTGCAAAGTATGTTTTCCCACTTGTTCAGCAGCATGCAAAAAATCCTGCATTTCCTTAAAATTAGGAGGATCTGTACCTGAAAGCATTTTTTGTTTCAACTGAGACATCAAAAATTGCTGATATTTTAGCATGTGAAATCGGCAATTTAAAGCTCTCATTGCTAAAGTTGCAGACATATATACTTTCTTTCCCCATCTGTCTGATGCTCTGGAGTCTCTGTCAAAGGGAACTGGATTCTTTGCTGATGAGGCCTTAACCCCTTTGGGTCCCTGAGAAATAGTTTCTGGGTCTGCCACTGGGCTTTTGTACAGAAATTTGTGTGAGTCAGGGACTCTGTAATACCCGTCTGGTTTAACTGGAGCTGGAGGTAAGGAATCAGGATTTAAGCTGGATTCAGTATACACATCTTCCACAATATCTAACACTGGCGGAATAGCAAGGGGTCTGTGTTGATGCAATAGTAGGAATTCTCTGAGCCTTTTCTTGGATTCCGAGTAATCCTGGCCTTCCCAATGGAAATGCTCCCTCATGGTGTGTACAGTTTCCCCAAAAGAGTAGTCCTCTGGTGGAGAGGCTGATGGAATTGATTCCTCAGCATCAGAATCCTCATAAGGGGGTAAAGAATAACCTAAGTCTGATGATGAATCTGAGGAAATGGACACCTGGTCGGATGAGTCATAATCTGCATCCTGTCTAGGCCTTTTATCAGGTGGGGGATGGGACCCCCTGATCAGAGTGATTAGGTCTTCGGCCATTTTGAGCATTTGTTTCTTAGGCATGGAGGCCTGTCCTGGAGACTGTATTTGTTTCTTTGTTTTTAAAGGTGGCTTAGACTTAGAAGAGGGTTTAATGCTTAGCTGAGTAGGTCTGAAGACTCCCTCTGAAGCTGTGGGTTGCTCATGTACTCCGGGATCCCTCAGCAGGGTCGGTTTCGGTTGTCTGAAAAACTTGTGTGTCCGAGGGCCCAGCCATCTCTACTAGGGAGTCGGTGGCCAGCTGTGGTTCTGCAGAAGCGGTAGTCAGGGGCTGCGAAGGCACCTCGCTGAAAACCGGAGAACCGGCGACTGGCCTAGAAGAGGCTTCGTCGTCAGTTTTGGGCCTCGGATGCCTGTCTTTGTCTTTGCGCTTTTTATGAATTGCGGTCGTCGGAAGTTCCGACGGCATGGTGTAATTAAATTTTCTGCCAAAGTAATGTCGGGAAAAATCAAACAAACGTTTAATAGTGCGCTTGTTAAACCTAGCATAAAACCGACAACCAGTGACGTCGTGGTCTGGGCCTAGGCATGGGATACAATAAGAATGGAAATCCTTATGAGGTATTTGCTTCCCACAAGAAATACAGTTATTAACTTTTACTGACATCGGTCTGAGGCAAGAAAACGTTTCCCCAACGGGGTACTTAGCTTTGTAGAAGACTTCGGTTCTGGATTCGGAATGAAAATCTCAGGAGTCGGCCAACCGGCACTTGCAAACTGCTGTTGCTTCAGGCACCGTGCGGCAAGAAAGACTGAAGAAAATGGCGTCGGCTGCAACTTATATACCCCTGTTGCACTGACGTCAGGGAGGAAGTGACAGCAACCGACGCCGGACCAAGACTTTGGAACTCGGGCTGACGGCAGGATAACCCAAGTGTGATGACTGCAGCAGTGTAACACGATGAACATCTTGTTAGTCATAGTCCGCCTGTGTTTGCCTGTACTTCTAAGAAGTACATGCCGAACAGCAGGGGTCCCAGGACCGAGCCTTGTGGGACACCACTTGTAACTGGTTTAAAGTCGGACCTGGAGCCCACTATTCTTACCGTGCGAGTTCCGTCTGTAAGCCAGTTGGCAACCCATCTCGTGACATAGGGGTTTATGTTCAGGCTGGTGAGTTTTTCTGTAATACCCGAGTGGGGAATGTTGTTGAAAGCCTTGGCGAGGTCAAGGTAGGCTGTGTGAACCACCTTTCCCTCGTCTATGGCCTTGGTGACTGTCTCGAAGAAGTCAACCAGGTTTAGTAGGCATGATCTGCCCTTAACAAAGCCAAACTGAGTCTGGTCAAGTGTTTGGAGGTTCCCAATGCCTTTGTTAATGAGTTCCATGATGATGCGCTCCATAGCATTGCAGACCAGGCTAGTCAGGCTTTTGGGGTGATAGTTACCAGGGTCAGTTGTGGCCCCTCCTTTGTGGAGAGGAATAACCGTTGCTGTGCGCCATTCTATGGGCACGTAGCCTGTGGAGAGGCTGAGGTTGAACAGTGTGCTTAGGTGGGGGGTTAGTTCGTTCTGTAGTTCGTGCAAGACACAGCCTGGGACACCATCTGGTCCCATTGACGCTGTGTTTTTGGCTTTTGAGAGAGCTGTTTTCACCTGTGCTTCTGTGGTTTTTGGGACACTAGACTTTTCCGGTATTGCTGTGGGCCCTTTTGGAGGTGAGAGGGGGGTGAAGTTTGCACTGAATCTATCTGCCAGGATGTTGGCAATATCAGTAGGTTCAGTATATTTTGTGCTATTTTGCACGAGTTCAGTGCATATCTGCGAGTTGCCACTTAGATTCTTAACATAGCTAAAGAAGGCTTTGTGGTTATCTTTTGAATCCTTGGCTATTTTTTTTTTCAAAGTTAGCCTTGGATGATTTCATGAGGGACTTTAGTTTCTTACTGATACTGATCAAGGATGTCTTTCCTTCTTAGGATTTGCTTTTTTTCTGAACTAGTTTCCTCTTTTTATTATACAGCCTGTTTACTGCAGGGGTCCACTAAACTGGTTTCCTTCTCTTAGAGGAGTGAGTCTTGGTTTTGCTAGGGATGGCACGATCCATGCATCCTTGTAGGTGCTCATAGAGTGCATTTGTAAAGGTATCTGCATCTTGGGCAGCGTTATCCTTTAGCATGGGGGCTGTGAAACTTACCACCTCTGTCTTAAGTAAGGTGAAGTTTGCTTTAGAAAAGTGTTTTTACTGTGGTTTCCTTAGTTGGGGGTGGTGGTGGGGTGTGGACATCCAGACTGATTAGTTTATGGTCTGGATCTAACCAGTGACGGGTTGACCTCCAGTGTGGAACACCTGTCGCCCATGTTGGTGATGACCACGTTCAATATGTTTTCACCTCTGGTAGGGGAGTTTACCAGCTGATCCAGGGCGTTTGAATTCCAGGAAGCACTGGGCCTGGGAATTTGTACTCAAGCAGTTTTCCCAGTGAATGGTAGGGTAATTGAAATCGCTCAATATCAGGGTGTTCGGTAGGACCTTCATGTTTTCCAGTGTCTCCAGAAAGGTGGAGTGGTGGTCCTGGGTCATGGAGGGTGATCTGTAGCAGGCCACAATTTGCATTGCAGATATGCCCGATGTTAGTTGCACATAGATGATCTCAGGAGGTATCATGCTGCGCCACTAACCTGGAGGTGTAGATATCCTTGATGAATATGGATACACCCCCTCCTTTTGTGTTTCGGTCAGTGTTCTGTGGCCAAAACGTATGGTATGAGTTGTAGCCCGGTAGTGCTGGGGTGCTCTCTGTAGCCTTGAACCAGGTTTCAGTTACTGCACAGATGTTGATGTTCTCCATACTGAAGAGTGCTTCGAGCGCATGCATTTTGAGATTTAAACTCCTGGTGTTGTGTAGCATAACCCGTTTTTTTGTTAATTGTGCTATTTACGGAGGTGGGTTTGACTTTTGAGCCTTGCCTAAAAAAGCACTATGGGGGCAGCAAGAGCCTTGGCCAGTAATCGAAAGCCTAGGGGTGACAGGTGCAAGCCGTCTCTTGCGAAGCAACGAGGCTTGCAGAGCATGTCATCCCAGGCTGACAGACAATGGATCCCCTTTGAATGACACCAGAAGCTTAGCCAATTGTTGAAGTTGATCATTTTTGTCTTTATACTGAGGTATCATTCTTGGTAAGGGCAGGATGCTACTCAGGGTCAGGGTCAGGGTCATACCAGCCTGGGCTGCATGATCAGAGAGCTCTTCCATGTCTCTTTTCATGTAGTCCAGGGAGGTATGTCTCGGGTCATTCATACCAACATGAACAATGACAGAGTCATATTTGTACTTGTTCTGGAGTGACCCGAGCGCTTGAGTTATGTGGCGGATTCTGGCTCCCGACAGGCAGCTAACAGTAGCCGTCTGCTTGTCCAGCCTAGTGAGTGGGACGTCCTTGTGCCTGACTATAGAGTCACCTATTACTAGTGTGTTAGGTATGTTATTTCGCCTTAAGGGCTGTGATTGTGTTTTATGTGTTGTCTGGTTTGTGACGGGAAGTGCAGGTTGTTTAGATGTCTGCTTTGGAGGTCTCTGATGCTTTTTGCAGGTTTTTATTTAGAGCCTCCGAGTATGATTTTGTGTATTTATGTGTATATTTTGCCAGGGCTGTTTTAGTAGGTCTGTGTGCGGCTGGAGGTGTGGTGCAAGTGTTAACCTTCTCCTCTTGACTGTCTGTTCCAGTCTTAGGTGGAGACAGCTTAGCTTCCAGTTTGGCTGTATAATTGCATCTCTCGCATATGTTAGTATTTTGTGGTAGGAGGAGAGGGTTGTCTGTGTACATGAGGCAGTTGTAACATTGCCTTAGGATACCCAGATTCACCAGCTGGACTGGAGAGTGCACCTAAGTTGCCCTATGATCATGCCTGAAGAGTAGGGTGAGATGCTTAGTCGCTTGGTTGGTGATGGGTGAATAAAGAGCCTTGCCCTGCTGGGCAATCAGTGTCAGGGTATATTATTGCCTGCTATTAGGTCTGAGCAAGTGCTGGTCTGTAAGATGCTTTTTGAGTGCTTAGGTTAAGAGTTAGACTAGTTTCAAGGGAAAAACTGAAGAGAATTAGTGGAGCCGGGAATAATTTAACCATAGCTAACCGGCACTGCCCGGTGCGCAAAACCATGCAAACGCGGTTTTTATAGTAGGGAAATGAAAGAGATAGAAATTGGCCCAAAAATGGCCAATAAACTACTAACTTCTGGGCTGGAACCACTCCTCCAGGGACAGGTAGATTGCTCAAAGCTCCCCTCTCTCACAGGTGAACAGAAAAACTTCCTTCTATCCAAGTAAGGTAGGGGCAACTCAGAAACTAGCATCACAGCCCTGAATTCAGCACTAGCCTGAAAACTGGACTCTACTAGCTTAGAAAGGCGGGAAACAAGGAATTTTTTTTTTTTTTTTTTTTTTTAAAGATAAGGCAAAAACAGTAAATAATACACTTAAAACAGCTTTAAACGACTACAAACAATCAGAAAAGGCTATTGCACTTTAGTGTGTAGCCTACAACAGTTAAACAAATTATTTAAACAAAACTTTTTAAAAGTGCAGGCAGTCAAATAAGTACAATATTTGAAAAAAAACAAGCTTTTAAATCACAATAAACGATGGAAAATCTGCATTTAGGTGGAAAACAGTTAAGTACAGCAAGAAAGTACAGAAAACTGATACTTAATCACTTCAAAGTCTCTCTTCTAAGCTAGAAGGCTTGCATCAGTTTAAGGCTTTCTAGTGCTACCCAGTAGGTTAGTTACAGGAAAGATGGGAAACAAGCGCAGATGTGGTCTTTTAAACCAGAAAGTTGAAAGAGACAGACAAACTGTCCAAATGGTCAATAAACTACAATTTCTGGGCCAAGAACCTCTCCTCTCGTGGTAGACAGGCTGCCTAGTGCTTACCACTCCCACTGATAAGTTAGAAGGCTTTCTTCCAACACAGAAAGGCTTGAGGGGCTCAGAAGCTTACCAACAGTCCTGGATACAGCAACTCTGTATCTGGACTAGGCTAGTTACAGGAAAGGTGGGAAACAAACGCAAGTGCGGCTTTTAAACTAGAACGTTGAAAGAGATGGAAAAAAAACCTGCCCAAACGGCCAATAGCTAAAATTTCTGGGCCAGGAACTACTCCTCTGGTGGGTCTTTGTATGTCATTTCTTACTCCGGCTGGAGTAATGTTCATGTTTTTCTTATATTGTATATGTTGGGATCAGCAAACTAGATCTGAGGTGAGGCAGAGAGCATCATGGGATAGGGACTTGGCCTCTAGATAGGCTACCTAATGCTTACCACTCCCACTGATAAGCTAGAAGGCTTCCCTCCAACACAGAAAGGCTTGGGGGGCTTAGAAGCTTACAAAAAGAGTCCTGGATACAGCAAATCTGTGCCTGGACTAGACTAGTTACAGGAAAGGCGGGGAACAAGTAGAAAAGTAGGTTTTTAAGCCAGCAAGTTGAAAGAGATGGAAAACTGTCCAAACGGCCAAATAAACTACAATATCTGGGCCAAAACTCACTCTTCCCGTGGAGGATAGGCTACCTAGTGCTTACCACTCTCACTGATAACGTAGAAGGCTTCCCTCCAACAAAGAAAGGCTTGGGGGGCTCAGAAGCTTACTAACAATCCTGGATACAGCAACTCTGTAACAGGAATAGGCTAGTTAAGCAGAGATAACTCAAAATGTACCACTTATGTAAGGCAAGACTGTCAGTGATGAAATGAAACTAACCCCCACTGCTATCAATGGCTACACAGAAATTCTAAAAAGTACTCTGTAGAGAGGCAGCCACAACTTCAGTTGAGTTAATATTCAGCGAAAAACACAAATAAATAAATTAAATACAGTACTACATGCAAAAGAGCAGATAAAAGTGTACTTAAATTCACTTATACATTCAGCTGATTTCAGGAAGATTTTAGCTGGCCAAAGCTCTGATATTAAACAGAGATAACTCAAAATGTACCACTTATATAAGGCAAAAATGTCAGTGATGACCTGAAACTACCCCCACTGCTATCAATGGCTACAAAGAAATTCTAAGAAGTACTCTGTAGAGAGACTGCTACAACTTAAGTTGAGTTAATATTCAGTGAAAAAGACAAATAAATTAAATACACTACTACATGCAAAAGAGCAGATAAAAGTGTTCTTCAATTCACTTATACGTCCAACTGATTTCAGGTAGATGTTAGCCAGCTGAAGCTCTGATATTAAGCAGAGATAACTCAAAATGTACCACTTATATAAGGCAAGAACGTCAGTGATGTGCTGAAACTACCCCCCACAGCTATCAATGGCTACACAGAAATTCTAAAAAGTACTCTGTAGAGAGACAACCACAACTTCAGTTGAGTTAATATTCAGTGAAAAACATAAACCAAATTAAATACAGTATTACACGCAAAAGAGCAGATAAAAGTGTAATTAAATTCACTTATACGTCCAGCTGATTTCAGGTAGATGTTAGTCAGCCAAGATACTCAGTAGAGATAACTGAAAATGTACCACTTATACAAGGCACGAATGTCAGTGATGGGCTGAAACTACCCCCCACTGCTATCAATGGCTACACAGAAATTCTAAAAAGTACTCTGTATAGAGACAGCTACAACTTCAGTTGAGTGAATATTCAATGGAAAACACAAATAAATGAAATACACTACTACATACAAAAGAACAGATAAAAGTATACTTAAATTCACTTATATGTCCAGCTGATTTCAGGTAGATGTTAGCCGGCCAAAGCTCTGATATTAAGCAGAGATAACTCAAAATGTACAACTTATATAAGGCAAGAATGTCAGTGATGAGCTGAAACTACCCCCACTGCTATCAATGGCTACACAGAAATTTTAAAAAGTACTCTGTAGAGAGGCAGCCACAATTTTAGTGGAGTTAATATTCAGTGAAAAACAAAAAAAAAACAATAAATTAAATGTAGTACCACATGCAAAAGAGCAGATAAAAGTGTATTTAAATTCCCTTATACATCCAGCTGATTTCAGGTAGATGTTAGCCGGCCAAGATATTAAGCAGAGATAACTCAAAGAGTACCACTTATATAAGGCAAGAATGTCAGCGATGAGCTGAAACTACCCCCTACTGATATCAATGGCTACACAGAAATTCTAAAAAGTACTCTGTAGAGAAGCAGCCACAACTTTAGTTGAGTTAATATTCAGCGAAAAACACAAATAAATAAATTAAATACAGTACTACATGCAAAAGAGCAGATAAAAGTGTACTTAAATTCACTTATACGTCCAGCTGCTTTTAGGTAGATCTTAGCCGGACAAAGCGCTGATATTAATCAGAGATAACTCAGAATGTATCACTTATATAAGGCAAGAATATCAGTGATGAGCTGAAACTACACTCCACTGCTATCAATGGCTACACAGAAATTCTAAAAAGTACTCTGTAGAGAGGCAGCCACAACTTTAGTTGAGTAATTATTCAGCGAAGAACACAAATAAATAAATTAAATACAGTACTACATGCAAAACAGCAGATAAAAGTGTACTTAAATTCATTTATACGTCCAGCAGATTTCAGGTAGATGTTAGCCAGCCAAAGCTCTGATATTACGTACAGATAACGCAAAATGTACCACTTGTATAAGGCAAGAATGTCAGTGATGAGCTGAAACTACCCCCAACTGCTATCAATGGCTACACAGAAATTCTAAAATGTACTCTGTAGAGAGAGAACCAAAACTTTAGTTGAGTTAATATTCAGTGGAAAACAAAAAACAATAAATTAAATGCAGTACTACATGCAAAAGAGCAGATAAAAGTGTACTTAAATTCACTTATACGTCCAGCTGATTTCAGGTAGATGTTAGCCGGCTAAGATATTAAGCAGAGATAACTCAAAATGTACCACTTATATGTAAGACAAGAATGTCAGTGATGAGCTGAAACTACCCCCACTGTTATCAAAGGCTACACAGAAATTCTAAAAAGTACTCTGTAGAGAGTCAGCCACAACTTCAGTTGAGTTAATATTCAGTGAAAAACACAAAAATGAATTAAATACAGTACTACATGCAAAAGAGCAGATACAAGTGTACTTAAATTCATTTATACGTCTAGCTGATTTGAGGTAGATGTTAGCCGGCCAAAGCTCTGCTATTAAGCAGAGATAACTCAAAATGTACCAGTTATATATAAGGCAAGAATGTCAGTGAACCCCCACTGCTATCAATGGCTACACAGAAATTCTAAAAAGTACTCTGTAGAGAGACAGCCACTTCAGTTGAGTTAATATTCAGTGAAAAACACAAAAAAATTCAATACAGTACTACATGCAAAAGAACAGATAAAAGTGTACTTAAGTTCACTTATACGTCCAGCTGATTTCAGGTAGATGTTAGCCGGCCAAAGCTCTGATATTAAGCAGAGATAACTCAAAATGTACCACTTATATAAGGCAGGAATGTAAGTGATGAGCTGAAACTACCCCCCACTATCAATGGCTACACAGAAATTCTAAAAAGTACTCTGTAGAGAGACTGCTACAACTTAAGTTGAGTTAATATTCAGTGAAAAAGACAAATAAATTAAATACACTACTACATGCAAAAGAGCAGATAAAAGTATTCTTCAATTCACTTATACGTCCAACTGATTTCAGGTAGATGTTAGCCAGCCGAAGCTCTGATATTAAGCAGAGATAACTCAAAATGTACCACTTATATAAGGCAAGAATGTCAGTGATGAGCTGAAACTACCCCCCACAGCTATCAATGGCTACACAGAAATTCTAAAAAGTACTCTGTAGAGTGTCAGCCACAACTTCAGTTGAGTTAATATTCAGTGATAAACACAAATAAATAAATTAAATACAGTACTACATGCAAAAGAGAAGATAAAAGTGTACTTAAATTCACTTATACGTCCAGCTGATTTCAGGAAGAAGTTAGCAGGCCAAAGCTCTGATATTAAGCAGAGATAACTCAAAATGTACCACTTATATAAGGCAAGAATGTCAGTGATGAGCTGAAAATACCTTGACTGCTATCAATGGCTACACAGAAATTCTAAAAAGTACTCTGTAGAGAAGCAGCCACAACTTCAGTTGAGCAATTATTCGGCGAAAAACACAAATAAATAAATTAAATACAGTACTACATGCAAAAGAGCAGATAAAAGCGTACTTAAATTCACTTATACATCAAGCTGATTTCAGGTAGATGTTAGTCGGCCAAAGCTCTGATATTAAGCAGAGATAACTCAAAATGTACCACCAATATAAGGCAAGGATGTCAGTGATGAGCTGAAACCACCCCCACTGCTATCAATGGCTACAAAGAAATTCTAAAAAGTCCTCTGTGGAGAGGCAGCCACAACTTCAGTTGAGTAATTATTCAGCGAAAAAATAAATAAATAAATTAAATACAGTACTACATGCAAAAGAGCAGATAAAGGTATACTTAAATTCACTTATACATCCAGCTGATTTTAGCAGATGTTAGCCGGCCAAAGCTCTGATATTAAGCAGAGATAACTCAAAATGTACCTCGTATACAAGGCAACAAAATCAGTGATGAGCTGAAACTACCCCCAACTGCTATCAAAGGCTACACAGAAATTCTAAAAAGTACTCTGTAGAGAGACAGCCACAACTTCAGTTGAATTAATATTCAGTGAAAAACACAAATAAATTAAATACACTACTACATGCAAAAGAGCAGATAAAAGTGTACTTAAATTCACTTATACGTCCAGCTGATTTTAGGTAGATGTTAGCCAGCCAAAGCTCTGATATTAAGCACAGATGACTCAAAATGTACCACTTATATAAGGCAAGAATGTCAGTGATGAGCTGAAACTACCCCCCACTGCTATCAATGGCTACACAGAAATTCTAAAAAGTACTCTGTATAGGGACAGCCACAACTTCAGTTGAGTTAATATTCAGTGAAAAACACAAAAAAATAAATAAATACAGTACTACATGCAAAAGAACAGATAAAAGTGTACTTAAATTCACTTATACATCCAGCTGATTTCATGAAGATGTTAGCTGGCCAAAGCTCTGATATTAAGCAGAGATAACTCAAAATGTACCAATTATATAATGCAAAAATGTCAGTGATGACCTGAAATTACCCCCCACTGCTATCAATGACTACACAGAAATTCCAAAATGTACTTTGTAGAGAGACAGCCACAACTTCAGTTGAGTTAATATCCAGCGAAAAAAAAAAACATATAAATAAATTAAATACAGTACTACATGCAAAAGAGCAGATAAAAGTGTACTTAAATTCACTTATAAGTCCAGCTGATTTCAGGTAGATGTTAGCCGGCCAAAGCTCTGATATTAAGCAGAGATAACTCAAAATGTACCACTTATATAAAGCACGAATTTCAGTGATGAGCTGAAACTACCCTCCACTGCTATCAATGGATACACAGAAATTCTAAAAAATACTCTGTAGAGAGGCAGCCACAACTTCAGTTGCGTAATTATTCAGTGAAAAATACAAATAAATAAATTAAATACAGTACCACATGCAAAAGAGCAGATAAAAGTGTACTTAAATTCATTTATTCGTCCAGCTGATTTTATGTAGATGTTAGCCGGCCAAAGCTCTGCTATTAAGCACAGATACCTCAAAATGTACCACTTATAAAAGGCAAGAATGTCAGTGATGAGCTGTAACTACACCCCACAGCTATCAATGGCTACACAGAAATTCTATAAAGTACTCTGTAGAGAGACAGCCACAACTTCAGTTGAGTTAATATTCAGTGAAAAACACAAAAAAATGAATTAAATACAGTACTACATGCAAAAGAGCAGATACAAGTGTACTTAAATTCACTTATACGTCCAGCTGATTTGAGGTAGATGTTAGCCAGCCAAAGCTCTGATATTAAGCAGAGATAACTCAAAATGTACCACTTATATAAGGCAAGAATGTCAGTTTGTTTGTTTGTTTGTGTCTTTCGGCTTTTCTCGGTTAGGGGTCGCCACAGCAGAACTCCGGTCCGCTAATGATTGGCAGTTGATTTTTACGTACCGGCTTGCCAGGCCTGACACACAACCTTCAACGAAGCTACGCCCATTCACGCATGTCTCCATGCAGAAGACGCTCTAGCTGAGAATCGAACCGGACAGCGTCTTACTGTGAAGGCAAGAATGTCAGTGATGAACTGAAACTACCTTCACTGCTATTAATGGCTACACAGAAATTTTAAAAAGTACTCTGTAGAGAGACAATCACAACTTCAGTTGAGTTAATATTCAGTGAAAAACAAAAAAACAAATTAAATACAGTACTACATGCAAAAGAGCAGATAAACGTGTACTTAAATTCACTTATACGTCCAGCTGATTTACAGGTAGACGTTAGCCGGCCAAGATATTAAGCAGAGATAACTCAAAATGTACCACTTATATAAGGCAAGAATGTCAGTGATGAGCTGAAACTACCCCCTACTGCTTTCAATGGCTACACAGAAATTCCAAAAAGTACTCTGTAGAGAGACAACCACAACTTCAGTTGAGTTAATATTCAGTGAAAAACACAAATAAATAAATTAAATACAGTACTACATGCAAAAGAGCAGATAAAAGTGTACTTAAATTCACTTATACATCCAGCTGATTTCAGGTAGATGTTAGCCGGCCAAAGCTCTGATATTAAGCAGAGATAACTCAAAATGTACCACTTATGTAAGGCAAGACTGTCAGTGATGAAATGAAACTAACCCCCACTGCTATCAATGGCTACACAGAAATTCTAAAAAGTACTCTGTAGAGAGGCAGCCACAACTTCAGTTGAGTAATTATTCAGCGAAAAACACAAATAAATAAATTAAATACAGTACTACATGCAAAAGAGCATATAAAAGTGTACTTAAATTCACTTATACGTCCAGCTGATTTTAGGTAGATGTTAGCCAGCCAAAGCTCTGATATTAAGCAGAGGTAACTCAAAATGTACCACTTATATAAAGCAAGAATGTAAGTGATGAGCTGAAAAGTACAGTTGTGTACACTTACCATAAATGTAGATGTTCGAGTGTATTCACTGTTGCAGTCATTACATTTCAGTAATCTGCTGGCAGGTTGCCCTCAGTCAGCCTGAATTCCAAAGTCTTGGGTCCTGCATCGGTTGCTGTCTCCTCTTCCATGACGTCAGGTCGTCAGGGGTATAAAACATGCAGCCGACGCCATTTTCTTTAGTTTTTCTTACCCCCGATGTCAGGTGCCCCCAAAAAGCTAGCAAAAAAAAAAAAAAAAAAAAAAAAAAAAAAATTATATATGTATACATCAAAATAAACTTTACCTTCATCTACAAGCAAATACACCACATAGGTTGTAGAAGATAGAGAAGGAAAGATAACCCCGGAATGACATGGGGATGGTGGGAGGGTAACCTGGACTGCAACAGTGAATACACTCGAACATCTACATTTATGGTAAGTGTACACAACTGTACTATGTTCTTCATGTTTCACTGTTGCAGTCATTACATTTGCGTAGAATCCCAAAGCTACGATTGGGGGGCTGGAGCTAAACAGAATTATGAGCGGCTATAAGGCCCTGCAGAACTGCAGTGGAAAAGCCTGCTCTGGATTTAGAGTAAAGAGGCAAATGATAATGTTTTGTGAAGGTGTGAACAGAACTCCAAGTAGCAGCCTCTAGAATGTCTTTGGTTGGTACTCCCCTTAGAAAGGCTGCTGAAGTAGCTGCAGCTCTGGTGGAATGAGACCTAATGCCCTTGGGCACAGGTTTACCATTGTGTAAGTAGCAGAAACGGATGCAGTGGCTTATCCACTTTGAAATTGTCTGCTTTGAAATAGCCTTGCCCTCTGATCCTGCAGCATATGTCACTAGTAAATGCTCAGTTTTTCTTAGAGCTTTAGTACTGCTTAAGTAGAATCTTAGTTGTCTGTGTACGTCCAAGGAAATCAGAATTCTCTCCCCCTTGTTCTGTGGATTTGGATAAAAAGTTGGCAGATGAATTGTTTGGTTAAGAGCCACACTGGAAACCACCTTAGGCATAAAAGTAGGATCTGTCCTCAGAGATACCCTGTCTGGGTAAAATATGATAAAAGGCTCTATAGCCATGAGGGCCTGTAGCTCTGAAACTCTTCTTGCTGAAGTAATTGCTAGAAGCAAAGCTGTTTTCCATGATAAGAACTTTATATCAGCAGTAGCAGCTGGTTCAAATGAAGGCAGGGTGAGCTTTTCCAACACATAATTGAGGTCCCATGCAGGCAGTGGTGATCTTCTAGGAGGCCTTAAATTTTTGTCTCCTCTAAGATACTGCTTTAGTAAAGGATGAGAAAAGATTGGTGGCTCTATATTGTAATGAGCCGAAATGGCAGAGGCATGGATTTTAATTGATGAGAAAGATAGGCCTTTGTCAAGCATCTCAGAGTTAAGTATTGCATTATCTGAGGATTATTTGGTTCTGCTGTATCAGTTCCTTGTGCTTGATTCCAAGCACTGAATCTCTTCCATTTGTCAGCATAAGATTTTCTAGTACTAGGCCTTCTGGCTTCCAAAAGGACATCCATCACAGATTTACTGAGAGGTGTTGTTTGTATGACTACATGATCAGACATGCTGCCAGGTTCAGAGTTTGTAGTTGATTGTGCAGGATCTGATTGTTTTGCTGGGACAGTAGTTGTGGTCTTTGAGGCAAGGTCCAAGCTGAGTATTGAGACAAGTTCCTTAGGATTGGGTACTATTGTTGGCGGGGTCAGTCCGGGACAATTAATATCATCTTTGGTTTCTCTTGTCTGACTTTTAGGAGGATCTTGGGGAGAAGAGGCAGAGGAGGAAAGGCGTAAACTGATAGGTTTTTCCAACTGAAGGATAGAGCGTCCACTTTCCATGCTTGTCTGTTATAAGCCCTTGTGCAGAATCTCTTCAATTGATAATTTTGAGGAGAGGCAACTAGATCTATGTCTGGGCTCCCCCATTTCTCTGTTCTCATGCTGAAGAGTTGTGGATTTAGTTTCCACTCGTGAGGGTCCATAAGGTTTCTGCTTAAATCGTCTGCCAGAGTGTTTTGTTTTCCTGGCAGGAATTGAGTTTGAAGATGTATTTGGTTGGTCAAAGCTGTGTTCCACAGGGCCATGGCTAATCTGCAGAGGGGGTAAGAGTGTGTGCCCCCTTGCTTGTTTATATACCACATGAATGTGGTGTTGTCCATATTTATCAGTAGTTGTCCTGGATGAAGTAAGTCCTTGAAGGCTGTTATGGCATTATGAACAGCTAGCTCTCTGGTTGATATGCAGATGCATTTGTTTTGGTGACCATATGCCCTGAATGCATCTTCCTGCCATGTGGGCCCCCCAGGCATAATCTGATGTGTCTGCTGTCACGGTTTGGTTGGCAGGGGGTAGAGTGAATGGCTGTCCCATGTTTTGGTGACATGCCTTTGCCCACCACAGAAACTCCTGTTGCAGGCAGGGAATGAGAGGAATCATTGTTTCCAGACTGTGAGAATGTTGACTCCATAAACTTTTTAGGTACCACTGAAGTTTCCTCATATGCAGTCTTGCCTATGGAATCAGTAGTATGCAGGATGCCATGAAGCCCAGAGCCTGCAGAATTTGTCTTGCAGAAGACTGGGTTGTTGTTGCCATCAGTTTGAAGTAAGTAGTCAGTTGCCTTTGCTTGTCTGGCGTGAGGTAAACCATCTGGGCAGTTGTATTTAAGCTTGCACCCAGGAATGTTATCTTTTGAGAGGGTACCAGTTGTGATTTATTTTCGTTTATTGTGTGCCCTAGGCATGTTAGAAGCCTTTTCGCAAACACCAGGTGTCGAAGAAGAATGTCCTTGTTCTCTGCTTGAATGAGAGTCATCCAAGTAAGGATATATTTGTATACTGCTTTGTCTGCAAAATGCAATTACTGGTGCCAGGCACTTTGTAAAGACCCTGGGCGCAATAGATAAGCCAAAGGGCAGTGCAGAGAATTGGTAATGCATTAAGCCAGCCTTGAATCTGAGGGATCTTCTGCACGATTGTCTTATTGGGACATGCAGGTATGCCTCTTTTAGGTCTAAAGTCACCAGCCAAGCATTCTTGCCCAGCATGGGCGGAAGCTGCTGCAAAATCAGCATTTTGAATTTTGGAATGTCCAGGTATGTGTTCAAAATTGATAAATCCAGTATTGGCCGCCAGGCCTTGTCCCTTCTGGGTACCAAGAACAGCCTTGAGTAAAAAAACTTGTCCTTTTTCCTGTTCTGGTACTATCTGAATGGCCCCCATATCCATGAGGGACATAACCTGTTTCTGTGCCTCTGCCCATTGATTTTTTGGCAGATCTGGCCAACCATTTGCCATTGGCAGTGTGTGGAAATGGAATCTGTATCCCTGTGATACGATGTTTAGTACCCACTTGTCCTGGGTTATTAACTGCCAATTTTGAGCAAAAAGTGCTAATTTTTCCCCCCCTGGGTACTGCTAAAAGATAAGTGCTTGGTGAAGGCAGAGGGAAGTCATTGGGATTGCTTTCTGTAGGTTTGTGCTTTATCTCCTCCAGATTTGGAGGTGGAAGCGCCCCATTGCTTTGACCTGTATGAATCTTGTGCCTGGTATCTGAAACCCTTAGAGCATCTAGATTTGCCCCTTTGAGCTCTGACACAGGAAAGGACCAATTTTTGGTAGGCCACTGCCTACTGAATCTTGGTGGCTGCACTTGTAAGAAGTCTAACAGTTTGCATAGACTTAGCTTTGTCTTCCATTTTCTTTTAAACCTCTTCTGCCTTAATACCAAACAGAGAATCATGCTGAAAGGTGCATCTAGCAATTTAGCTTTAGCATGATCAGGTAAATTTTGTTCCTTTAACCAGGCATGCCGCCTAATCACAGATCCAGTAACTGTAGGAGGCCTCTAAGGAATCAAAACCACATTGCAAAGTATGCTTTCCAACTTGCTCAGCTGCATGCAGTAATTCCTGCAATTCTTTATTTTCTGCACATTCTGAAATCAACATAATTTTCTGTTTCAGCAATCCCATAACATGTTGTTGGTACTTAAGCATATGCTATTGACAGTTTAAGGCCCTGATTGCCAAGGTTGCATATGTATAAACCTTTTTTCCCCATCTGTCCAGTGCCCTTGAATCTCTGGCAGAGGGGGTAGGATTTTTTGCTGTTGAGGCCTTAACTCCCTTTGGACCCTGTGAAATAGTTTCAGGATCAGCAGCAGGGTTTCTAAATAGAAATTAATGTGAGTCAGGGACCCTGTAATATCTGTCAGGCTTACTCGGAGCTGGAGGTAAGGAGTCAGGGGACAAGCTTGACTCCGAAAATACATCATCCACAATGTCTAAAACGGGGAATGGCTAAAGGCCGGTGCTGAGGGAGAAAAAGGAAATCCCTGAGCCTCTTTTTTGATTGACTCTCCCAGTGAAAATGCTCCCTCAAAGTATGCAAGGTTTCTCCAAATGAATACTCCTCAGGAGGAAAAGCAGATGGAATAGACTCCTCAGCATCAGAATCCTCATAGGGAGGTATAGATAATTCCTGATCAGAAGAGGAATCAGAAGAAATAGAAACCTGATCTGAAGATTCGTATTCAGTGTCTTGCCTAGGCCTCTTATCAGGAGGGAGATGGGTACCCTGATCAAGGTAATAAGGTCTTCAGCCATTTTGATCATCTGTTTTTTAGGTATAGAGGCCTGTGCACATGGCTCATGTTTCTGTTTTTTAGGTTTAGAAGTTGCTTTTGTCTTTGGTTTTGCAGCTGTAGTCGGTTTGATATACAAATGTTGAGGTCTGAAAACACCCTCAGAAGCCGGTGCCTGCTCAGCAGCTTCGGACCAATCCAAGGGAGATACATCCGTCAGTCCAATACCTTGAGTATCTTGCGGCATGCCGAACTCCACATGGGTGTCGGTAGAGGCCTGCGACTCGAAGGTAGTGGGTATCAGGGGCTGCGAAAGCGCCTCACTGAGTACCAGCGAACCGGCGACTTGCTTAGGAGAAGCTTTGTCATCGGTTTTGGATCTCGACTGCCTTTCTCTGTCCTTTTCCTTGCGTTTTTTATGTACTCCGGTAGTCGGATTGCTATCCAACGACATTTCTGGGTAGTTAAATCTGTTTCCATAATACTATGATGCAAAAATATACCGACGTTTAATAGTGCGTTGGTTAAATCTAGCACAAAACCGACAGCCAGGCATGTTGTGATCTAGGCCCAGGCAAGGAATACAGTATAAATGGAAATCCTTATGAGGTATTTGCTTCCCACAAGTAATACAATTATTAACTTTTTCTGACATCGGTAAAAAGCAAGAAAAAAGTTTCCCCAACGGGGTACTTAGCTTTAGTGAAGACTTCGTTTCTGAAACTCAGACTCGAATATTTCAGTAGTCGGCCGACCGGCACTTGCGAAATGCTTCTGCTTCGGGCACCGCCCGGCAAGAAATACTAAAGAAAACGTCATCGGCTGCATGTTTTATACCCCTGACAACCTGACATCATGGAAGAGGAGACAGCAATCGACGCAGGACCCAAGACTTTGGAATTCAGGCCTACTGAGGGCAATCTGCCAGCACACTACCCAAATGTAATGACTGCAACAGTGAAACACGAAGAACATCTACCCCCCACTGCTATCAATGGCTACACAGAAATTCTAAAAGAAACTCTGTAGAGAGACAGCCACAACTTCAGATGAGTTAATATTCAGTGAAAAACACAAAACGAATTAAATACAGTACTACATGCAAAAGAGCAGATAAAAGTGTACTTAAATTCACTTATACGTCCAGCTGATTTCAGGTAGATAATATCAGAGCTTTGGCCGGATAACATCTACCTGAAATCAGAATATATAATACACTATTTGCATGTAGTACTGTATTTATTATTATTGTGTTTTTCACTGAATAACTCAACTGAAGTTGTGTCTGAGTATTTTAAATTTCTGTGTAGCAATGATAAAGCTCATCACTGACATTCTTGCCTTATATAAGTGGTACATTTTGAGTTATCTCTGCTTAATATCAGAGCTTTGGCCGGATAACAAGCAGAGATAACTCAAAATGTACCACTTATATAAGGCAAGCATGTCAGTGATGAGCTGAAACTACCCCCCACTACCAATGGCTACACAGAAATTCTAAAAAGTACTCTGTAGAGAGACAGCCACAACTTTAGTTGAGTTAATATTCAGTGAAAAACACAAATAAATAAATTAATTACAGTACTACATGCAAAGGTGCAGATAAAAGTGTACTTAAATTCACTTATACGTCCAGCTGATTTCAGGTAGATGTTATCCAGCCAAAGCTCTGATATTAAGCAGAGATAACTCAAAATGTACCACTTATATAAGGCAAGAATGTCAGTGATGAGCTGAAACTACCCCCCATTGCTATCAATGGCTACACAGAAATTCTAAAAAGTACTCTGTAGAGAGGCAGCCACAACTTCAGTTGAGTTAATATTCAGTGAAAAACACAAATAAATAAATTAAATATAGTACTACATGCAAAAGAGCAGATAAAAGTGTAATTAAATTCACTTATATGTCCAGCTGATTTCAGGTAGATGTTAGCCGGCCAGAGCTCTGACATTAAGCAGAGATAACTCAAAATGTACCACTTATATAAGGCACGAATGTCAGTGATTAGCTGAAACTACCCCCCACTTCTAACAATGGCTACACATAAAATTATAAATGTTCTGTGTAGAGACAGCCACAACTTCAGTTGAGTTAATATTCAGCGAAAAACACAAATAAACACATTAATGCAGTACTACATGCAAAAGAGCAGATAAAAGTGTACTTAAATTCACTTATACGTCCAGCTGATTTCCGGTAGATGTTAGCCGGCCAAAGCTCTGATATTAAGCCAATGGGAGAGGCTTAGGTGATACTCTATTGCAGGGAGTCACAATAAGGAATTCAGAGCTCTGGACAGCTGCCAGTGTGGGTTCCTGCAGCCAGAGAACCCGTATGCCACTGAGACAGTATCAGTAATGAACATTTCACCTTGTCTTCTATGAGTAGATTCAATCTGTGAGGAAGCTTGTGGTAATTAACCTTGGTCAATTCCATAAGAAGCAAAAGCCCACATTGGCTACATCAAAAGGGTGTTACCACAATGATTTCTGTAGAGTCCTTCTGCACATTCTAAATTACACTGGATATAGGTTCATAGGATGGTACTAGGCTATCGGCCCTAGGGCCTATACAAGTCTAGCCATAACAATTCCCTGGATATTTCTTCCCACAATATTTACTTCCCTGGACCCCTGTCTAGCAGGGTGACTGACGTGATTCCCGGGGTGAATTTCCTATCTCTCATCCAATCGTCAAGGCTCCTTTTGAAGACGGCCAAGGAGGCGCTCTGCTTGACATATATGGGCAGTCTATTCCATAGTATGGGAAATCTCTGTGTCAGGAACCTATCCCTCCAGCATGTTTTGTTCATTGTGATGACAAGGTTTAGATCCCTGGAGCGTGTGGCTCTGAGGGATTGGGATTTCTTTAAGTGGAGCATGTCCAACAGCTCAGGGTTTGACATCACCTTTTATGTTAAGCAGAGATCACCTCTGAGTAGATGATATGCCACAGAGTATAGCTGGAGTTTTTTTTTAGACAGTCAGCATAGGTCATCTGATTTAGGCCTGTGATTCTTTTAGTGAGGTATTTCTGTGGCCTTTTCAGCTGTTGCAGATGTCTTGTGAGGTACATACCAAATGGGACGTTGTACTCTATAATGGTTTTAATGAGGGATGAGTACAGTGGGACAATGACCTCCTTTTTTCTGGATGAAAAGCCCTTAGTGATGAGGTGTGCCACATAGAAGGATTTCCCGACTGTTGTGGTGATGTGGTTATCGAAGGTGAGACCACTGTCCACCTGTGTCCCCAAGTCTCTCATCACACTTTCAGTGTTTAGTGTACTGCCACCTATGTGGTAATTCATGGGTACATGTTTTTTCTCAAAGGGGATAACTATACATTTCTTGGCATTAAGCTTGAGCCCATGGCTATGGCACCAATCATCTGTTTCTGTAAGGCCCTTTTGTAGAATATCCACATCATTTGGAGATTCAGTAATGGCTCCCAGTTTGCAGTCATCTGTGAACTTTGTTAGCCAGAGTCCCTTAGTGTTGGCCTGTACTTCAGAGAAGTAGATGGCAAACAAGAGCGGTCCCAGGACTGAACCCTGAGGTACTCCACTTGTCACTTGTCTGGAGCTGGATTTGAAGTCGGCTACTTTTACAGTCTGGATTCTGTCAGTAAGCCAGTTGGCAACCCACTGAGTGATATAGGAATTTATGCTCAGCTTAGTAAGTTTATCTAAGATTCCAGAGTGGGGGATGGTGTCGAAGGCCTTGGCGAGGTCAAGATAGGTTGTGTGGACCGGCTTACCCTTGTCCACAGCTCTGGATACTGATTCGAAGAAGTCAATCAGGTTTAGGAGACAAGATCGGCCCTTCACGAACACAAACTGGGTGGGGTCCAGTGTTTGAAGGTTGCCAGTGTCTTTGTTTATAAGTTCCATGATAATGTGTTCCATGCCCTTAAAGATCAGGCTCATCAGACTGATGGGACGGTAGTTTCCGGGATCCAAGGTGGATCCCCCCTTGTGGAGTGGGATAACTGTAGCTGTGCGAAGGGTGGCCACGGTGGTGCAGCGGTTTGCATTGTTGCCTCAAAGCAAGAGGTTCTCCAGTTCGATCCTTGGCTGGGGTGCCTTCTGTACGGAGTGTGCATGTCCTCCTTGTGGTCGTGTGAGTTTCCTCCGGGTGCTCTGGTTTCCTCCCACATCCCAAAGACATGCTGTACGTGGACCGGACACTCTAAATTGGCCCAAGGTGTGAGTGCGTGTGTGTGCCTTCCATGGAAGGTTGGGCGCTGGGCTGGCAACTTGACACTGTAAAACTCTACTTCCAATCATGAGCAGACAGGTGATCCGCTGCGGTGACCCCTAACTGGGAAAAGCCGAAAGAAGAAGAAGACTTAAGTGAGGTGCCAGTTCATTTTGTAGTTCATGTAGTACACAGCCCAGGATGTCATCTGGTCCCATGGATGCTATATTCTTAGCTTTGGAGAGTGCGGTTTCTCTACCTGTGTGGTCGTGATTACCAGAATTTGTCAATCTTTTGGTATTGAGGTGGGCCCTTTAAGGGGTGAGAGGGGGGTGAAGTTGGCACTAAATCAATCTGCCAGGATATCTGTGAAAAGGGTAACAACACATAAAGGAACATCCCCAATCTCAGGAATAAGAATGCATCTGTCTTCCAGGCCTGCCTGCAAAGAGTAATGGGCAAAAACAAGTTATGTACTTACCATAACATTCCATCTGTGTTGTGCATTTTTATTCTTCCTCAATGTATGGGTTTGGATCTGACTCCACCGTTATTCTAGCTCATGATGATCAACAAACTCTTGAGCTTCTTTCCTATGCACCATGTCTAACTTCTCTCAGATCTTATCTACAGCTTGAAAAAGAGAGAGACTATAAAGAACTGCCATAACTAGAGTTCAACACAAGGGACATATGGTGTCCTTGGT
Organism: Protopterus annectens; assembly: GCF_019279795.1. Classification (NCBI taxonomy): domain Eukaryota; kingdom Metazoa; phylum Chordata; order Ceratodontiformes; family Protopteridae; genus Protopterus; species Protopterus annectens. The sequence goes on from NC_056733.1 coordinate 1,594,245,421, forward strand.
GTCCTTAAAGGTCTTGTTACTCCAGAAGTCATTTGAAAAATGAAGAAGGACGGAATGTGGGGAGTTGAGAAAGACTGAAAACTGACAATACAAATGGAATGTTATGGTAAGTACATAGCTTCCTTATCTGATAGTGTCAATTTTCATTCATTCCTCAATGTATGGGAATGAGTCTCCAGATACCTACACTTGAGTGGATTCTAAGGAAGAATATTCCCAAGTACGATTGAGCCAAAGGTCACTCTTCCCCTCGAGACCAGATCCAGTTTGTAATGAGTGACAGATATGAGGATTTGACCAAATGGGAGCCGCACAAACATTATCCATGGATGCTCTAGACTGGAATAAGGTTGAAGTAGCCATAGATCTAGTGGAATGAGCCTTTAATGGTTTTGGAAGGGGGACATTCAATTTAAAAGAGATGCAATCTGTCATCCATTTGGCCAAAGTTACCTTTGTGACTAATTCACCCACTTTGTGATGTTCAAAGGAAACAAACAGTTGGTCTGACCTTTTAATTTGCTTTGTTTGGTGCAGATAAAAATGTAACAGTCTATGAACATCCAGGAAGTGCAGCATATATTCTCCTTTATTTGAAAGTTTGGGAAGAAAACTGCCAGGTTAATGGTTTGATTAATGTTGGATTCTGATACCACCTCAGGTAAGAAAGAAGCACTGGCACATAAGGTTGACCCTATACTTGTGAAAAATCAAATACGGGGGCTTAGAAGATCATGCTTGAATTTGTCTGTGACGTCCCCACTCTGGGCCAGTAATCAAGGGGTGAAAATCCTCACCAGTGACACTGGAGAGGGATGTTCACTTGGAATACAAATGGATATACACTCAGTATTTCCAGATGCAGACCTCGCTGCATCAAGCACAACTGCCCCTACCAGCACGCAGGGTTCACACTTAGCCCGAGGTCTAGGTGTCTCTATCTATCCCCCTCCAGGTCCCCAGTAAGACTCCCCCCACTGGTACAGCTGCAGAGTTAAGTCCTCAGCCAAGTACCCAAGTCAAGACCTCCACCATGCTCTCTGTGAAACTAGTGCTTCATGTCCCTGCTCCAAGTAGCTGACACACACACACACACACACACACACACACACACACACACACACACACACACACACACACACACACACACACACTTACTTTGAGATTTGGTTGGCGCGCATGTGGTCACACACATACCTGGGACAGACTGGCACAGCTTTACTAGCTAGGCCTTCTGCCCAGACTATAAGGGTAGTTATCACTGCCACCAGGCACTACAAAACCAGCTACTTAAGGCTCTTGCAAGGGTACCCAATTGTACTGAGTGAAATTAATATTAATACAAATCGTAAAGTTGAACCAACAGCAAGGGCTTTCAGGAGTACCCAGAGTTACCACCAAATAAATATAAGCAAATACTCTCAAAACTTAAATATTCTTCTAAAATGAACCAGCCGTAATGGAAAGCTTAAATATCTTTAAGACTAAATAATAAAAGAACATGAAAATATTAAATATCTATTTACAATAAACATCAGAGCTTTGGTCACAGGAAATATTAAAAGTAACACAGCTGGAAATATTCACGCAGTTACAGAAAAACAATACTTAACTATTCTCACTATTATTTCTTTAAATCACTGTTGCCTGTACTGGGCACTTCTCTTTTTCCTCTGCTGAGTGTGCTTGCCTCACGCTCCGTACCGGAACATCGCTGGTCTTCCCTCCTCCGTGAGTCAAACTGAACTGGACTGCACACCATAAATAAACACCTAAGAAACACCTGATAATACAGCTTAGAAAGAGCTCCCATCTGTTACATTATCTCACTTTGTACTGGAATGTCGCTGGTCCTCCCTCCCTCCCTGCTGCTTGAGTCAAGCTGAACTTGCCTGCACCCCATACACAAACACGCAGGAAACACCTGATAATACAGCTTAGGAAGAGCTCCCATCTGTTAAATTGTCTCACTCTGTACCAGAACGTCACTGGTCCTCCCTCCTGCCTGAGTCAAGCTGAACTGGACTACGCCCCATAAACAAACATCTGGGAAACACCTAATAATACAGATTAGGAAGAGCTCCCATCTGTTAAATTACGTAGGTGCATGCCTACTGCCTTTTTCAACCTTTGTCTGTACAATATTAATCTGCTTCTGAGGCTTGCACACTCACAAGGACTACTTAGAGAATGTTCATCTCCCCCTCCGTTTTCCTTATATTTGTTTTACTAGTTCCCTCTCAGACCACCAGATGGCAGCATAACTTTTAGTTATGTACTTACCATAACTTCAGATGTATGGGATCCATCTCGCCTACATTCATAACTGATGGGTTCGGAGCCGATCCATCGGCTCCGACTCGGCCAACTAGTACACTAGAACGAAGTCTCTTATTGGCTGGGCTACCCTCTATCCCAGGATGCACCACACCTGCTTCCCCAGATCTTGTTTGTTCGCTTTCATACTAACATGCAAACACAGAAAAATAGCAGTTATTCCAACCAACTAAAGTTCTTCAAGAGAAGATCTGCAAATGCACCTACATTTCCTCTAAATCCGAATGGAAGGGGGAAAGGAGGGTGGGTCGTATGAATGTAGGCGAGATGGATCCCATACATCCGAAATTATGGTAAGTACATAACTAAAAGATGTAATGGGATCCTATCTCGCCTACATTCATAACTGATGGGACAGCGTCCCTAGCACCTAAATCCCGGGTGGCTCATTGGAAAACACTCCTGAGAACTGTGGAACCAAAGGAAGCCCTGCCTCAAGAAACCACATCTAGTTTGTAATGAGAAATGAAAGTGTGCGGAGAAGACCAGGTAGCCGCAGCACAAATATCATCTATTGATAATTTGGAGTGAAAAGCTACAGAAGTAGCCATTGCCCTGGTAGAATGAGCCCTGACTGGAAAAGGAGGCTCTTTGTCAGCCTGCGAATAAATGAAACAGATGCAATCTTTAATCCATTTGGCTATGGAGGTTTTAGCTACTGGTTGACCCAACCTGTTTATTGCAAAGGACACAAACAGTTGATTTGATTTCTGCGTCTGAGTAGTTCTGTTCAAATAAAAACGCAGTTGTCTATGGACATCCAACTGATGAAGGATATATTCTGCGTTATTGGAGAATTCGGGAAAAAATACAGGGAGCTCTAGGGACTGTTGAATGCAGAAAGAAGATGCTACCTTTGGTAAAAAAGAGGGATTTAATTTAAGGGACACTCTATGTTTGTGAAAAATCAAATAAGGAGGATTAGAACAAAGAGCCTGAAGATCTGAAACCCGCCTGGCCGAAGTTATGGCCACTAAAAAAGCGGTTTTCCAAGATATTTCATATCGCAGGTAGCTGCCGGTTCAAAGGGGCGGGCAGTTAAGGCAGCCAGGACCAAATTTAGGTCCCAAGGGGGGACAGGATGAGATATTGGGGGCCTAAGGAGCCACGCTCCTTTAAGGAAAGACTTGCAAAGCTTGTTTGCCATTAATGAAGGTTCAAAAGAAACATGAAAATTAGAGATGGCCACTAGCTGAACCTTAATCGTGGAAACTGAGGAGCCCAACTGAAAAAGAGAGGCCAGGAAATTCAAGACCACCGGTACTGGGGCGGTAAGAGGGTCTATACCTCGTTGCTGTGCCCAAAGGGCAAACCTTTTCCATTTGCTGGAATACAGTTTGATAGTGGAAGGTTTGTGAGAAGAAGACAAAATGTGGATAACCTCCGGAGAGAGGGAATTGTCCCTGACTAAGGATGGTAGTGGAGTAACCACGCCGCCAACCTCAAGGACCTGAGAGATGGGTGAGACTGTCCTGACTGATGAGTCAACAGGTCTGGCACCGGGTCCAGAAACCATGGACCTTTCACCGCATACCTCCGAAGGAAGGGGAACCAAACCTGACGAGGCCAGTGCGGGGCAATCAAAATCATGTCGCTCTCCAGGTAAATTGCCTTCTGTATCACCCTCGGCAGGAGGGGAACCGGAAAGAAGGCATAAAGGAGACCGGGGGGCCAAATGTGGGTTAGAGCGTCCCTGGGAATCTGTCCCTGAGAGGGGGTCAGAGTGAAGAACTCCCTGCACTTCGCATTGTGGGGGCTGGCAAACAAGTCGCAGCAAGGGAGACCCCAGTTGGCGAAGATTTTCGCAGCCACTCTTTGGTTGAGGGACCACTCGTGGGGTAACAGGATAGTCCTGCTTAGTCTGTCCGCAATCACATTGGATTTCCCCGGTATGTGCGTTGCCATTAGGAAGCAGTTAGTAGCTACCGCCCAGTGCCAAAGTCTCATGGCTTCTCTGCACAGTGGGTACGACCTGGTCCCACCTTGCTTGTTTACATACCAAACTACCGACATGTTGTCGGATAGGATAGCAATCAGACCTTGCGGGAGAGCGTGATGGAGAGCTTGTAGTACCAGTAGCACCGCTCTCATTTCCAGGATATTGATGTGCAAATGCGCTTCCTGGGGTTGCCATGTGCCTTGGACAGACCTGTCCAGGTAATGACCCCCCCTCCCTACCTGGGAGGCATCCGTGGTCACAGTGGCAACGGGAGACTGAAGGATAAAAGGTCGCCCCTGGTCGAGATCGGATCGGAGGAGCCACCAACGCAGATCTCGACGGCAACTTTCCGTAATCATAACCAAGTGGTTCAAGGAGAGTTTCTGATAGGACCATTGAACCGACAGTAGCCATTGCAGCACCCGCATGTGCAGTCTGGCTAAGGGGACTAGGAGAATAGTTGATGCCATCGAGCCCAATACCTGTAGAATCAGATTGGCCGGAGCTCTTGATAGAGGGAGGCAGGATCGAACTTGGTTCTGCAAAACTTGAATCCTTGCTGCCGGTAAGAAGGCACGCATCCTTTTTGTGTCTAACTCTGCACCTATAAAGGTAATACGCTGAGATGGCTGTAGCACAGATTTTTGCCAGTTGAAAGTAATTCCTAGGAAACGGCCCAAGGTGACTGTGGCCATGAGCGCCTGAATTAGTAGATGCTTGGAGGTGGCAGTAAGGAGCCAGTCGTCTAGGTATGAAAACACTTGGAATCCTAGCCTTCTCAGGTGAGCAGTCACCACTGCCAGACACTTGGTGAACACCCTGGGGGCTGTGGTGAGACCAAAGGGCAGTGCTCGAAACTGGAAATGACTGTCTCCCAGGCGGAAGCGTAAATGACTCCTGGACTCTTGACTTATCAGAATGTGATAGTAAGCGTCCTTGAGATCTATGGAGCACATCCAGACATCCTTCTCCAATAGTGGGAGAATGGACTGAAGAGTGATCATTCGGAATTTGGACTTTCACAAAGCGATTCAATGAACTGAGGTCCAAAATGGGCCTGAAGTCCCCTGTCTTTTTTGGCACCAAAAATAGTCTTGAGTAAGTTCCTGATCCGATCTGATCGGCGGGACAGGCTGGATGACTCCTTTTCTAGCAGCTTTGAAACCTCTATTGCTGCTTGATCCCGCTGACTGGGTGGCACGTCCGGGATTTCCCTGAAGGAAGGGGGCTTGATGAAGGGAATGATATAGCCTCCGGTAATAATCCGAGCACCCACTGGTCGCTGGTAATAGCTTCCCAAGCTTGTGGGTGTTCTGCAAGCGACCCCGACTGGCTCGGAGCTGCACAGTCGGGCACCAACTCAGGACGTTGGCGAGGAGGAACCACGAAAGGAATCGCGGTCTCCAGAGTTACGGGGGCCTCTGCCGCCTCTGGGGCAACGTCTTCCTGAATCCCCCCCCTGCCTCTAGAGGGGGGAATCACTGGGTGGAGTAGGGAAAGACCTCTGAGTTTTCCTGAACCACATTTTCCCTCCTCTCTGGGCCTTGGGGTAAGGCCTAGAGGGAGCGGAAAAACGGGCCCCAACGGCAGTCAAGGTCTTGCCCTCCTGCTCGCACCGAGTCAGTGTGTCCTTCACCTTGGGTCCAAACAAAGAGGACCCATCAAAGGGGGCGTCGGCGAAGGAAGACTTGAAGGCCTCCGCAAAGGAACACAAGCGTAACCAGGCGTGTCTCCTGAGGGCCACGCCTGTTCCTGCTGCTCTACTCGCCCCCTCGGCCGCATACGAGATGAGCCTCATGGACGAGTTCACAATGGAAGATAGGGTAGTCATCTGGGCGCCAACAGTGTGGGCTAACACCTCAGGTAGATTACCTGTGAGGGACTCACTTAGCTCTTTAAGGAGGTCCCTTTGGAGCCTAGTAAAATGACATAGGTAATTCAGAGACCGTAAGGTAAAGGCCGCTGAAGAAAGGGTACGCTTCCCGTACCTATCCATGCTCCTGGAATCCTTGTTAGGAGGGTTGAAGCCTCTGCCACGTCTTGCTGTGTGGCAGATGCCACCACCATTGCATCTACAGGAACTCCTTTTGTTAAAAATTCCTTTTGAGGGGGGGCTGAAAGAAATTTGTTGGGTCTTGCAGGCACCGGTTCCACAGAGTCAGGGTGTTCCCAAGCCCTTCGAGAAATCAAATCAAGTAGTTCATCGAAGGGCGGAGACACCCAGGAGGCGGAGGGCTGGGCCCCGAAGGCCTTGAGGAAGACTGACTCCTCAGCGGAAGGGGTTTTGGCCTGCCAATCTCCTCTCTGTCTCAGAATCTCAAGGATATCTGAGAAGGAGACATCATCCGAAGATGATTTTGGGGACCCCTCCGCATCATCGAGGTCAGTGTCAGATGTGACAGACTCATCTTGGGAGTCTACGTGCTTCCTCTTGCACAATTTCTTCTGTGGAGGCTCATCCGAAGCGGTTTCGGACGGACCCCCCGGAAGAAGGGAACCCCCCACGGGGGTATCCTCAGGCCCTGGGGCCCCACTGTCATGGAACTGCAGTACACCAGAAGCACCAGTCTCCAGGTCTAGGGATGGTGAGATGGAAACCTGCTGAGCCGGCAAGGACATGGCCAGCGCGCTCCTCATGGCCTCAAAGGCAGGACCTCCAGACTCCCTGGAGGTCACTGGCCGAGAGACCACAACGGCATTAGGAATCCCCGCAGCCGATGCTCCAAGGGGGAGACTAGGCACCGAGGCACCTAGTTCCATGATGTTCCCCTCGGCCCCGGCTGAGGAAGTCCCAGTTCTGAACCCCGAACCCGAGGACAGGGTAGGAACAATGGTCGGAACCGATAAACCTCTAAGGGGTCTCTGTTCCGACTGTACGGCTCCGCCTTGCTCCACCATCACCGACTCCAACGGCTCTGAGGAGGTTGGAGGAGGAATCGAAAGTTTCGAGGGCGGATTGGCTCCGGGGCCGAATGGGCTGGAGCCGAGACCATCTTTGCAAAAACCGGAGACTGGAAAAGCCTCTGAATAACCCTATCCAAATCTGAATCAGACAATTTGGAGGATTTAGAGGAAGTAGAAAGGGGTCGAGACGATTTCTCTCTCGGCTCAGACAATGTAGGGGACCGGCTCCGAAAAGGCTCCAACACTATCGGTGCCGGGTCCGACACAGTATGAATAAGGATCAGCGCCGAAGGAGCTTTCGGAGCCGAGGGGGAAGAGTCTGAGCTGCACACCTCCACCGGCTCCGAGACCAATGGAACCGAGGGAGGTGATTCGCCTCTCGATGCTCCAACCTGCGGCTCAGAAACTAATGGAGCCGAGGAAAGAGGCATCGAGGCAGACCCTTCGACCCTCAGCTCCGAAGTCAGTGGAGCCGAGGAAGAAGAGGTCGACTTATGCTTCTTAGTAGTCGGCTCCGACGGACTGGTCGGAGCCGGCGACCTTTTCTTTTTAGAAGCAGTAGCAGGAGATGAAGCCAAAGCTTCCTCAAAAGAGGGCTTAATAAGGCCCTTCAGGATCAATTTATTTTTTCGTTCTTGAAGAACCCTAGCAGAAAAAGCATGACACACACTACATGTCTCTTGCAAATGCTTTGGCCCTAAACAATACACACAAATAGCATGACTGTCGATGATAGACATTTTATAATTGCACCTAGTGCACTTTTTGAAACCAGATTTTTGCTCTTTAGACATTTTAGTGTGAATAACCCTATGCAATACTCTAATTACATGCAAGGAACAGTACTGACCAAAAACTGTTAGAGCGCGAGAAAAAAAGGGGCGCGAGCCCTCTGAAGACAAGGTTTACCTCACAGGGGAGACAACAACAACAAGGGAACACAACAACGGGCAAAAGCCCTCTAACTTAAACGGGCTTTGCCCGGAAAGGAAAAGGGAGTAAAATAAACAACACACTCACTCCACTAAGAAGGGCAAAGGCCCTCTAACATAAACGGGCCTTGCCCGACCAACCGATATAAAAACCCGACCAATAACACTCAACAACCAATAACACTCAACAATGCACGGAATAGCTGTTAAAACAGCTGTTGATTTAATTTATGAAGAAAACCCCAGGTCAAAAGACCAGAAAAGTAATAAAAAGTACACTTAGCTCCAGCCAAGTCGAGACCACGTCTAGCTTGTAAAGCGGCAAACGAGATCTGGGGAAGCAGGTGTGGTGCATCCTGGGATAGAGGGTAGCCCAGCCAATAAGAGACTTCGTTCTAGTGTACTAGTTGGCCGAGTCGGAGCCGATGAATCGGCTCCGAACCCATCAGTTATGAATGTAGGCGAGATAGGATCCCATTACATCAAGTAATATTAGCTTTGTATGTTCTAGTGGTTTACCTAAGCAAATAGTTTATAAGTAAAAAAGTAAAATTAAAGTGCATTTCACTTGTATAAAAATACCTGATTACTGTGTCTGTGAACTTAACTTCTGCTGCTACACATATAGTTTTATGGGAAGAGTATAATGTACTTGCTTGCTATCAGGACAACTGACACTTTTGTTTTCCCTAATGCCCCCCTCCCACCAATCTATTAAGTGTCCGTGGTCAGTATGGCCTTGGGCTGAGGGAGAATGAAAGGACGACCTTGCCGCAGTTGCTGTGGCTGCAGCCACCAGGAGAGGTACCATTTGCATACCTGCATTACTTGCATCTTTGTCGACATGGATTGAGACAGAACTGACCATCGTGTTTGCAGCATCCATTGTAGAATTTGCATGTGATATCTTGCCAGAGGAACTAAGATTATTACCACTGACACATTGATCCTAGGTCTTTCAGAATCAACTGGGCTGAAATTCTGGTACTGCAAATTATCTTTTTGACCTGACTTCTTATTGTTTGTACCCTTGCAAGTGGAAGAGATGCTACGATAGATACTGTGTTGACCGCTGTTCCTATTAATTCAAAAGTCCAAAGTCAGTTGTAGGTGAGACTTGTTGTAATTGAAGGTTATTTCGAGATATGAACAAGAGGCGGTCTTGTGCCTGTACCAATTTATGCCTGGTCAGAGCGGTGATGAACCAGTTATCCAAATATGGAAACTCCTGAAATCTCTGCAGTTTTGGGTGAGCTGCTACTACTGCCATACACTTGGCGAACACCCTGGGGGCTGTGGTAAGAACACAGGGCAGTGCTCTGAACTGGTAATGACTGGCCATCAGCCGGAAGTATAAGTACCTTCTGGAACGTCTGTTCATCTTTAAGTGATAGTATGCATCCTGAATGTCTATCGAACACATCCAGTCATCCTTGGTCAAAAAGGGCAGAATGCATCCTGAATGTCTATCAAACACATCCAGTCGTCCTTGGTCAAAAAGGGCAAAATGGACTGAACAGTGACCATCTGGAACTTGGTGTGGTGAACTGATTTGTTCAACACACTGAGATCTAAAATCGGTTTCCAATCACCTATTTTCTTTGGCACTACAAAAAAATCATTAGTAAGTGCCGGATTCTATTTGGTCTGGAGTGACTTCTTGGATGACTCTTTTTCCAGCAGCTTTTGTATCTCCAGTGCTGCTGCTTCCCTCTGATTGGGTGGGACATCACAGATTTTCCTGGGTGATAGGGGGGTGAAAGGGAAAAGGGAATAATATAACCTCTGGAAATTATTCTCTGCATCCAAGCATCTTTTATGTTTAGCCAGGCTTCCTGGTACAATGATAAGCGACCCTTGACTGCCTCCAGGGAAAAGCAATTGGGCCTCCGTTCAGGAGCACTGAAAGGGTCTGTCAGAGAAAGTATCCCTAGACCCTCGGTTTTGCGGGCCTCCTCTGTCATGGGGGTGTTTTCTGCCATTATTGCCCTCCCCTCTTCTTCTGAGGGAACTATCTCCACATGTGTCCTGGAAAGAACCCTGAAACGTCTTGAACCACATTTTTTGACCTCTCCGTTAGTTCCTGGAAAAGGTCCACTGAGGACATATGCCCACTGCAGAAAGGGTCTTTCCATCCTTCTCACATCTGAAGAGTGCGTCTTTTACTGAGGGACCAAACAAAGAAGAACTGTGAAAAGAAGCACTGACGAAAGATGACTTGAAGGGCTCCACAAAGTCACACAGGCACATCCAGGCATGCCTCCTTATGGAAATTCCTGAACCCACCGCCCTTGAGGCACCTTCTGCAGCATACAAGATGAGCCTCAATGACAAATTTCTAATAGACTGAAGGGTAGCCAAGTGTGAGGCTACAGAAGTTGAAGCGTTTGCAGTAATGGTCCCTGAAAGGGAATTCGAAAGTTTTTTAATCCGGTCCCTTTGCAATTTTGTGAAGTGTTCCAAGCAGTTCAGCGATCAGACAGCAAATGTCACCAAAGCATATACTCACTTCCCAAATCTGTCCAAAGCCCTAGATTCTCTACTGGGGTTGGACAGTGGGACTCTGTTTCATGGGTTCCTTTCTTGTAGCTGCTGCCATTACCATTGCATGAACCAGTGCACCCTTAATCCAATACTCTCTTCCTACCAGTGGAGCCAAAATTCTGTCTGGTCTCTTGGGGATCAGCTCAATCGTATCAGGTTCCTTCCGCACCCACTTAGACACCAAGTCAATGAGGTCATCAGTGGGTAGAGTGACCCACGAGGTAGACAGGCCAGACCCGAATGCTTCCAGAAATACTGACTCCTCAGGCATTGGGTTTTGGGCAGATCAACCACCCCTCTCTTAAGGATCTCAAGGACATCTCCAAATTAGATGGCATCAGGTGGTAATTTGGGAGACCTTTCTTTTTCAAAGTCAGTATCCTCGGTAATGGGCTCCTAGGGGGGAGTCCACGTGCCTTCTCTTGCATGTGGTCTTCTTAAGGACTGCTTCAGTGGGATGATCTGGAGAAGTATCGGAAGAGATGACAATACCCAGCTGGGTGGTCTGAAAGCTCTAGGCTGGCTGTTCCAGTGGCACAGAATGCTGATCATGGTGCAAAGTCAAGTGAAACATCCAGGGGGGATCCCAGGCAGAAGGACCTACATGACCTGCCAGAACACAGAAAACCCTCTCACAACCTCAAAAGCCAACTACTCTGGAGAGAAGGAGGCCAATGGAGCTGAGAAAAAAAGTTTCTGGTCAGCCAGTTCTCTCAGCTCCAAGAGGTGGCTGTCCAAGGCAGAAGCAAGAGCTGAGCTATCCAGCACTGAAGCTCTGACAGGAAGACAAGGCTTTGAAAACCTCAAAGTTGATCCTATCCCCCCCGAATACAACCTGGAAACATTGGCGCTGAAAGTCATCTGGATCAAAAGATGTTGGCGACGGTGCGCTCAGCGTAAAGTACAGTTGTGTACACTTACCATAAATGTAGATGTTCGAGTGTATTCACTGTTGCAGTCATTACATTTGGGTAATCTGCTGGCAGGTTGCCCTCAGTCGGCCTGATTAACAAAGTCTTGGGTCCTACGTCGGTTGCTGTCCCTTCTTCCATGTCAGGTCATCAGGGGTATAAAACATGCAGCCGAAGCCATTACATCAGTTTTTTCTTGCCCCAGATGTCAGGTGCCCCCCCCAAATGGGGAGCAAAATATATATATGTATAAAATAAAAAACACAAAACATATACTTCTAAAGAAAAGCAAATACACCAAAAAGGCTTTTAAAGATAGTAACAGAAATGAGAGGTATAGCTAGAGAAACACAGGGGGCTGGAGGGAGGGTAACCAGGACTGCAACAGTGAGTACACTCGAACATCTATATTTATGGTAAGTGTACACAACTGTGCTATGTTCTTCGTGTTTTGCTGTTGCAGTCATTACATTTGGGTAGAATCCCAAAGCTATGGTTGGGAGGATGGATTTATACAGCATTAGGAGCAGCTATAAGGACCTGTAGGACAGCAGTGGCAAAGCCTGCTCTGGATTTAGAGAAGAGAGGAAGCAGAAGAAAATCCCTAAGTCTCTTTTTAGATTCTGAGAAATCCTAACTCTCCCAGTGAAAGTGTTCCCTTAAGGTATGCACAGTTTCTCCAAAAGAAAAATCCTCAGGAGGAGAAGCAGAAGGGATGGAATCTTCTGCATCAGAGTCCTCATAAGTGGGAATAGATAATTCTTGATCAGAAGAGGAATCAGAAGAAATAGAAACCTGATCTGAAGATTCATAGTCAGTGCCTTGCCTAGGCCTCTTAGCAGGAGGGGGATGGGTACCCCTGATTAAGGTAATTAAGTCCTCAGCCATTTTGATCATTTGTTTTTTAGACATTGGGGCCTGTACACGTGGCCCAAGTGTCGTTTCTTTAGACATAGAAGTAGTTTTGGGCCTTAGTTTTGAAGATGGCGCCGGTTTAGTATACAGACCTTTAAGCCTGAAAACACCCTCAGAAGCCGGTGCCTACTCAGCGGCTCTGGACCCATCTAAGGTAGAGACATCCGCGGGTTCAATACTTAAGTATCTCGCGGCATACCGGACTCCGAATGGGTCTCAGTAGAGGCCTGCGAATCAAAGGTAGCAGGTATCAGGGGCTGTGAAAGCACCTCACTGAGTACCGGCAAACCGGCGACTGGCTTAGGAGAAGCTTCGTTGTCGGTTTTGGACCTCGACGGTCTGTCTCTATCTTTTTCTTTGCGTTTTTTAGGTATTCCGGTAGTCTGATTGCTAACCGATGACATTTCTGGATAGTTAAATCTTGAGCCAAAATGTTTAGAGGCAAAAATATTCCGACGTTTAATAGTGCGTTGATTAAATTTAGCACAAAACCAACAGCAAGGCACGTTGTGGTAAGGGCCTAGGCAAGGAATACAGTACAAATGAAAATCCTTATGACGTATTTGCTTCCCACAAGTAATACAATTATTAACTTTTACTGACATCGGTAAGAAGCAAGAAAAAAAGTTTCCCCAACGGGGTACTTAGCTTTTAGTAGAAGACTTCGGTTCTGAAACTTTAAAACGAAAATTTCAGGAGTTGGCCGACCAGCACTTGCAATCTGCTTCTGCTTCGGGCACCGCGCAGCAAGAAAGACTGATGTAATGGCATACGCTGCATGTTTTATACCCCTGATGACCTGACTTCATGGAAGAAGGGACAACAACCGATGCACGACCCAAGACTTTGTTAATCAGGCCGACTGAGGGCAATCTGCCAGCAGATTACCCAAATGTAATGACTGCAACAGTGAAACACGAAGAACACCTGTTGGATCCGAAGAGTAAACTCTCTTCAGATCTGACACAGAAGGGCCCAGATTGCTCGGATCCGAGGACTCTAACCCCACAGATTGGGTCAGAGGAGGAGTAGCTACCGGTTGAGTAGTCAATGGATGATGTTCTTGAACCAAGGGGGTAGGAACTGTAAGGATTTCCTTCTGAAATTGTTCCATGACCAAACTGCTCACCATCCTTTCCACACTGACCTCCTTGAGACTTCTGGAGGAACAAGAGGACACCACTGAAGGGGGCTTAAAGTGCCACTCAAGAAAAGGGGAGGGCACCCTGTCTAGTAGTGGATCCAAGAAGGGTGGCTGGGTTGTGGGAGGCAAAGCTTTGGATCTGGAGACTTTTAAACTGAAATGCTTCTGGTTGGATATGATATCGACGAACTAGAAATACATATGCTTGCATCTCAAGAAGGTAGGCTCCAGATGGTTTAAGATCCAATTCTCCTCTTTTCTTCTTCAGCTCCGAAGAAGTAAAGCCCAAAGATTCCACACACCTGACCGTTTGGAAGAGTCCCTAACTTTCAGTTTTGGAGGTTGAACTCCAAATAAAGCATTCGAAAAAGGGGGTGGCAACATACCCTTTAATATCAGCTTATTCTTTCTCTCAGTAATAGCACAAGGATAAAGTGCTCCGCACCTAAGCAGTAAACAGAGAGAGTGGGTGTCAGAGAAATGTGTTTTATGCCCACATCTCTAGCACTTTTTGAATCTCTTTTCAGACATAGTAGAAAAAGTTCACAACAGCCAACAACAGCAACAGTCAGTTGGAGAAATAAAAATAAGATAGCAGTTTTTAGTTGCTTTTTAATTAGTTATTCTGTCATTTTCTTACTATTAATGAATCACTAATATACTAAACAGCAAAAACACCACAGAAAGGACAAGGGGGTCTATATTAGATATTCGAACGTTTAAAAGTTCGAATAATAAAGAAAGAACTTTAGTGATCGAACTTTCAAAAGTTCAAGCATCTATAAAAGCAATATTTAAAAAAAAAAAAAAAGAAAAAATAAAGGGTTTAAGCAGGGGGGGCAAGCCCTCTGCTTCACACCTCTTAAATATACCAACTCCAAGTGCGAAAACGGAGAATTTCCCATTTCCTACACTGTATCGCAATCTTGGAGTTGGTATATTTAAGAGGCGGGGGGTGTGGGGTGCCGGGGGGTTGCCCCCCTGCTTACACCCTTTAGTTTTTCTTTCTTTTTTTTTTTTAATTTTTATATATATTCGAACTTTTAAAAGTTCACTCACTAAAGTTAGTTCTTTATGATTTGAACTTTTAAATGTTTCGCGTATCTAATATAGACCTAGACAAGGAATAAGGGGTAGAAAAGGTTCTACCAACAATTGTAGGTTAGAATACACTAAGAAGAGTAACAGGCAGAATCTTGACAGTCAAAAGTTGGAATGAAAATTCCAGCAGAAGAAGATGAAATACAGTTCAAGACTAGCAGAAAAAAATATTTTAAAGAGTAGCCAGGGAGCTGCAGTCAACCACATCTAGTGGCAAAAGCGACAAGATCTGAGAAAAGTTAGACATGATGCACTGTGGGTAGGAAAGGAGCTCGAGAGTTAGTTGACCACCATGAGCTAGAGTAACGGCAGAGTCAGATCTGAACCTATATGTTGAGGAATGCATGAAAAATGACATAATCAGATAATTTGTTTAGTTGTCTGTTTTGAAAGGAAGCAAATAGATTATATTTGAGGTGTACCCTACAACTGGATCAATTCCTAGAAAAAAAAGCCTTCAATTACCATTCATGAGGGTCTGTCCCAGACTTGATCAGCTTGTCTGCATTACATTTTGCTCTGACAGAATTTAAGATGCTTGTGGAGTTTATGTGTCTTTCAGAGGTACATTCCAAGCCATCATAGCCAGCCTATACTGTAATAAGACCTGGTACCCCCTGTTTGTGTTCCATATCACTGTGGTATTGTTTGTAATAACCTGTAAAGGTCTTGGGGACCACAGATGATGAACAGATTTTATTGCATGGATCACAGCCAATATCTCTTTGACATTTATATGCTTTAGTCTGTCTGAAGAGCTCCACAGGCCTTCTACTTTTACTTCCATAGAAACTGCTCTCAAAGCAAAACCTAAGGTGTCTGTAGTAGTCAGTTTGTTCTGGGCCAGGAAAAGAAAATGGGAGACCTCTATTCTGAGTAATTTGCTGTCTCCACCAGTGCAGTTCCTTTTAGATAAAGCACAAAACTGGAATCTGAAATTCCAGAGGATGAGAATGTTAGGTTTGTGTGTTAAAACACTGGATTTTTCTCATGCGTAACCTGGCAACAGGAATTATGATAATCACATAAGCCATGAACCCTAAGATCATGAGATATTCTCTTGCCAATGTCTGAGATGAATTGGAGAAGCTCAGGAAAGTTTCCAGACAAAAAAAAAATCCTGGGCAACAGCTCTGGTGGCATACAGTGACAGAACACTGGCTATGACCCAGCAGACCCAAGTTCAATTAGCGGCTTGGGTGACTGACTGGCAGGGAGGGATGAGTAGGCCTATGAGCACCTCTGGTGCCAACATCTAGTGAAGACTATGGATGTTGCATAAGTAGGCATGCCTAGAAAAGGGAGGAAGGGTGGAGACACGGCTGAGTTGCTGCAGAGACGGGGTGATACACCTCATGTCTTCACTGCATGCCCACCTCTTAGGAAAAACTATTAGGTCCAAGACGGAGGGAGGAACAGTGGTTAGGTCATAACACCCTCCCCAGGCAGATGCACAGACTGAGACCAGAGATGCCCAAGGTCTATGATTGGCCGCAGCACTACCGGAATAATCTAGGGTGGGGGGGGCAGCTAGTGGACCTGGTGTAGTCAGGGTACTGTGGCACAGGGCCAACACTAATGAAGGAAAGGAGGAAAAGAAACCGAAAAGAAAACTTTTCCAGAGCAAGAGAAACTTTTGCTGAGTGAGACGTGTCTAAAGGCAGTACGGAAACACAATCCTGTATGATGGAATCAAGGAGGATTTTTCCCAGAAACACAATTAATCTATTTATTTTCTATTTGTTAACTAGGCACGTAGACTGGTCCAAAGACCCTTTTCAGCCACAGCCTGGGCCCATATGAGCACAGAGAAGACAACATATATTTGTACAACTGTATAATGGATGTATTTAACAGTTTTGCAATTTTTCAGCTTATATTCAATCACACTATAAATAATGTAAACAATATGTAGCTAGTACAGGTTTTATACATGGCAACACTTTGCCATGCACAGTCAGATCAATTACCTGTTCTAATGTTACATACACAAAATAATAAACGTAAGTGACAGGAAGTAAGACAGGAGAATTATTATTATCTATGAAGCATTTACCTGCTGAGTTGCTGTACAGTTGTTCAGCAAGAGCTTTTTTAAAGTCTGAGAAAGTTTCTTTGACTCAAATCAGGTGCAAGACTATTCCACATAGCAGGACCCAGTCTGGAGAATGATCTTTCATCCAGTTGTGGTTTAAAGCAACATCTATGAAGGGATATATGATCGGGTTGAGAATTTCTAAGGGTGTAGTTAGATCCTTTGATAGGAAGCAGTCTTAAGTGATGGGCAGTATCCTTCTTTTAAGGCTTTAAATATTAGCGTGCTAAGTTGGAAGGTGGCTCTTTCGGTTACTGAGAGCCAGTTTACTTTCTGTAGAAGAATGCAGTGATAAGTGTAGCTGCTAGCCAAAAGGACAAATCTGTAAATTCTTACAGTGGTCTAAACTTTGTTTTTTTTTGTTTTTTTTTACAGTGAGAAGAATGGAAGATCAGTAAAGTAAAGCTATATTCCAATTTGGGGAGGAGAATACTTTTTGTCTACAGCCAGTCTAGCAACAGGAGTAATGAGGTGTGAAATTCTATTTAGTTGAAAGAGACAGAGAGAGAGAGGACTTTTTGCATTTGCAACAAGGACCTCCGAAGCTGAAATGCAAACAAACACCAATCACAACCAAGGTGACATACAGCTCACAACACCAGTGCGTCACGCAACAACAGCCCCTAACGCAAGACCCTAGCCCAAAGGTTCCTAGAATTCATAAACTCAAATGCAATGGAACAACTAGTCACCATTCCCACAAGAGGAGACAATATACTAGACCTGATCATCACAAACATGGGGATAAAATGCTCCACACCGGAAGTATATCCCTCTTTGGTAAGATCAGACCATAAATTAATCTCACTGGAAATCCACATCCCGCCCCCCCCTGCACAAAAGAGCACAGTGAAGAACTTCTCAAAAGCAAACTTCACACTTCTTAAGACTGAAGTGGTATCCTTCAAGGCCCCTGGGCCAGTGGAAACCACAACCCACACTGCTGAATCCTTTGCAAATGCCTTCTATGGGCACCTTCAAGAATGCATGGATCATGCAATCCCAAATAAAACCAAGACCCATTCCCCAAAGGCAGGCGCCCAGTCTGGTGGACCCCAGCCATAAACAAACTTTACAACAGGAGGAGGAAGCTACTACATGACAGAGCAAAATCCCTAAAAGGGAAGGCATCTCTGATCAGTACTAGCAAAAACTACGATCACTCATAAAATCATCCAAGGCCAACTTTGAGAGAAAAATCGCAAAAGACACAAAAGACAATCACAAAGCCTTCTTTAGCTATGTTAGAAACCTGGGTGGAAACTCCCAGATATGCTCAGAGTTAGTCCAAAATGACACAAAATACACTGAACCCACTGACATTGCCAACATTCTGGCAGACAGGTTCAGTGCAAATTTCTCCTCCCCCAAAAGGAGAAATAACTATCCCAGGAGAGTGTAGCCTCCTAACATCTCAGATGCCCAGGTGAGAGCCGCCTCTCTAAAGCTAAAAACACAGCATCAATGGGACCGGATGGTGTCCCAGGCTGTGTGCTACATGAACTCCAAGAGGAACTAAACCCACACATAAGGCTGCTGTTTAATCTTAGCCTTACTACAGGATACATACCCAAAGAGTGGCGACGGCAACAGTGGTCCCACTTCACAAAGGCGGTGCTTCACGGACCCTGAAATTACCGCCCATAAGCTTGACGAGCCTGGTCTGCAAAGCTATGGAGAGGATCATTATGGAACTCATAAACAAAGACATTGGGGACCTACAGACATTGGATCCTACCCAATTTGGCTTTGTCAAGGGCAGATCCTGCCTTTTGAACTTGGTCGACTTTTTTGAAACAGTCACTAAGGCCATTGATGAGGGTAAGGCAGTTCACACAGCCTACCTTGACCTTGCAAAAGCCTTTGACACAATGCCCCACTCAGGCATCATAGACAAACTCACCAGCTTAAATGTAAACCCATATGTCACAAGATGGGTTGCAAACTGGCTCAAGGACAGAACCCACAGGGTCAGAGTTGCTGGAGCTATGTCAGACTCTAAGCCAGTCACAAGCGGTGTCCCACAGGGCTCAGTCCTGGGACCCCTCTTGTTCGGCATTTATTTTTCCGAGGTACAGGCAAACATAGGAGGATTGTGGCTGACAAAGTTCACAGATGACTGCAAACTGGGTGCCATAATTGATACTCCAGCGGACACAAACATCCTTCAGACAGGCCTCATAGAAATGGATAATTGGTGCCAGAGCCATGGCCTTAAGCTGAACGCCAAAAAATGTATAGTCATACCCTTTGGGAAAAACAAGGTACCGACAAATTACCACATAGGCGGTAATCCATTAAGTAAGGAAGAGGTAATCAGGGACCTAGGGACCCAGGTTGACAGTAACCTCTCATTTGACACTCACATTGCCAAAGTGGTTAGGAAGACCTTCTATATTGCCCACCTTATCATGAAGGGTTTCACATCTAGATCAAGAGAGGTCATTGTGCCCTGTACTCTTCTCTTATCAGGCCAATGATTGAGTACAATGCCCCATTTGGGATGTATCTCACCCGACACCTGCAGCAGTTGGAAAGACCCCAAAAGTTACTCACCAAGAGGATAAAGGGTCTTAAACATATGTCATATGCTGCCCGACTGAAAAAACTCCAGCTCTATTCAGTCGCATACCGCCTACTCAGAGGTGATCTGTGCCTGACGTACAAGGCCATGTCCAATCCTGAATTAATGGACATGCTCCACCTCAGAAAATCCAAATCCATCAGAGCCAAGAGAACAAGTGACTTAAACCACAACACAGAAATAAATAGGACGTGCTGGAGGGACAGATTCATAACCCAGAGGCTCCCTACACTCTGGAACAGAATCCCAGTCCATGTTAGGCAGAGCCCCTCACTGACTCTATTCAAGAGAAATCTCGACGAGTGGATGGGAGATCGTAGGTTTACCCCGGGGGTCATCTCTGTGTCACTACTAAACAGAGGCATAGTAAACTAAACCCTAAAAGGGCGTAGTATTCTCATCCTAAGGGGTGGTGTAAGCCACACACACTCTGGCTAGGCTTATAAATGCCCTAGGGCAGATAGCCTAGTACGAACCTATGAACCTGTGAACAATGTACCCAAAACTTTAGTCATAGGTGACTCTATAGTCAGGCACACTGATGTCCCACTCACCAGGCTGAACAAGAAGAAAATTACAGTCAGCTGCTTGTCGGGTGCCAGGATCCGCCACATAACGCATGCACTCAAGTCACTCCACAACAAGTACAAAAACTGTCATTGTCCATGTTGGAGTAAATGACTTGAGACGTACCTCCCTGGACTACATGAAAAGAGACATGGAAGAGCTCTCAGATTATGTGGCCCACGCAGGTATGACCCTAGCCCTGAGTAGCATCCTGCCTTTGCCCAGAATGATACCACAGTATACAGACAAAATGATTGACTTCAACAATTGGCTAAGCTTCTGGTGTCATTCAAACGGGATCCAGTATTTGTCTACCTGGGAAGACATGACTGACGAACCACAATGCTTTGCCAGAGATGGTCTGCACCTGTTACCCCTGGGATTCAGGTTACTGGCTAAAGCTCTTGCCACCCCTACAGTGCCTTTTTTAGGCATGGTTCAAAGGACAAAACCACCAATGTAACAGATACAAGCATGCAAAATCTGAAGGTAATGCTACTCAATGCTAGAAGTTTAAACCTCAAAATTTACTCTCTCGAGGCACTCCTAAAAATGGAGAACATCGATATCTGTGCAGTAACTGAGACCTGGTTCAATGCTCCAGACAGCACCCCTGCAATACCAGGCTACAACTCTTACCACACTTTTCGGCCACCAAACCATAACCGAAACACTAAAGGTGGAGGAGTGTCCATATTCACCAAGGATATTTACACCTCCAGGCTAGTTGCCCAAAACAATTCATCTGAAATTCTCCAGGTGCAACTAACACTAGGTAAGACTGCAATCCAAACTGTAATTTGCTACAGATCCCCCACCATGCCCCAAGATTCTCACTACACCTTTCTAAACATACTGGAAAACATTAAGAAACAACCAAACACCCTATTACTGGGTGATTTCAACTACCCTGTCATTAACTGGGAAAACTACTCGGGTACCAACAGGTTCTTGGAATTCATAAATTCTAACGCCCTGGATCAACTAATCCATTGTCCCACCAGGGGCTCCAATATCCTAGACCTGGTCATTACCAACATGGGAGATAGATGCTCCACACCAGTGGTCACCCCCTCATTGGTCAGGTCTGACCATAAGTAAATCATGCTTGACCTCCACATCCCACCCCCCACCCCCCAGTAAGGAAACCTCCGTAAAAAAACTTCTCCACAGCCAACTTCATGCTACTCAAGTCAGAAGTGACAAACTTCATGACACCCATGCAGACAGGATTTGAAAGTTCGACTGCTGAACCCTATACTAAGGCAATGTATGAGCACATCCACTCGTGCATGAATCGTGCCATCCCAAATAGAACCAAGACGCTCTCCACCAAAAAAGGAAGCCAATCTTTTGGTCGCCTGCCATAAACAAACTATACAACAGAAGGAAGAAACTGTTCCCGAAAAGCGGAAAATCCCAGGATGCAAAAAATTCCCTTACCAGCCTCAGTAAGAAGCTAAGAGCCCTCATAAAATCCTCCAAAGCTAGTTATGAAAATAAAATTGCCAAAGATTCCAAAGACAGCCACAAGGCATTCTACAGTTATGTCAAGAATCTAAATGGCAATGCTCAGATCTGCTCTGAGCTACAACAGAATGGCATTAAGTATACTAATCCCAAGAATATTGCCAATATCCTAGCAGATCAATTTAGTGCCAACTTCACCCCCCTCTCACCCCCTAAAGGGCCCATCTCAATACCAAAACATTGCCAAATTCCTGTAATCACAGCCACACAGGTAGAAACCGTACGCTCCAAAGCTAGGAATACAGCATCCATGGGACCAGATGACATCCCGGACTGTGTACTACATGAAATACAAAATGAACTGGCACCTCACCTAAGTGTCATGTTTAATCATAGCCTCACCTCAGGCTTCGTGCCCACTGAGTGGTGGACAGCTACAGTTATCCCACTCCACAAGGGGGAATCCACCTTGGATCCTGGGAACTACTGTCCCCATCAGTCTGACGAGCCTGATCTGCAAGAGCATGGAATGCAACCTTCAAACACTGGACCCCCCCCAGTTTGGGTTTGTGAAGGGCCGATCTTGTCTCCTGAACCTGGCTGACTTCTTCGAATCAGTCTCCAGAGCTGTGGACAAGGGTAAGGCGGTCCACACAGCCTATACGGACCTCTCCAAGGCCTTTGACACCATCCCCCACTCTGGGATCATAGATAAACTTACTAAGCTGGGCATAAATCCCTATGCCACTCGATGGGTTGCCAACTGGCTTACTGACAGAACCCAGACTGTAAAAGTAGCCGATTCCAAATCTAGCTCCAGACAAGTGACAAGTGGAGTACCTCAGGGTTCAGTCCTGGGACTGCTCTTGTTTGGCATCTACTTGTCTGAAGTACAGGCCAACACTAAGGGACTCTGGCTAACAAATTTTGCAGATGACTGCAAACTGGGAGCCATTACTGAATCCCTAAATGACGTGGATATTCTACAAAAGGGCCTTACAGAAACAGATGCTTGGTGCCAGAGCCATGGGCTCAAGCTTAATGCCAAGATTAATGCCAAGAAATGTATAGTTATCCCCTTTGGGAAAAAACATGTACCCATGAATTACCACATAGGTGGCAGTACACTAAACACCGAAAGTGTGATGAGAGACTTGGGGACACAGGTGGACAGTGGTCGATAACCACATCGCCACAACAGTCAGGAAATCCTTCTATGTGGCACACCTCATCACTAAGGGCTTTTCATCCAGAAAAAAGGAGGTCATTGTCCCACTGTACTCATCCCTCATTAAAACCATTATAGAGTACAACGTCCCATTTGTTATGTACCTCACAAGTCATCTGCAACAGCTGGAAAGGCCGCAGAAATACCTCACTAAAAGAATCACAGGCCTAAAGCAGATGCCCTATGCTGACCATCTAAAAAAACTCCAGCTATACTCTGTGGCATATCAACTACTTAGAGGCAATCTCTGCTTAACATACAAGATGATGTCAAACCCTGAGCTGTTGGACATGCTCCACTTAAAGAAATCCTAATCCCTCAGAGCCACATGCTCCAGGGATCTAAACTATGTTATCACAATGAACAAAACATGCTGGAGGGACAGGTTCCTGACCCAGAGACTCCCCATACTCTGGAACAGACTGCCCATACATGTCAAGCAGAGCACCTCCTCGGCCCTCTTCAAAAGGAACACTGACGATTGGATGGGAGACAGGAAATTCACCCCGGGGATCATGTCAGTTGTCCTGCTAGATAGAGGTTCAGGGAAGTAAACATTGTGAGAAGAAATATCCAGGGAATTGTTATAGCTAGGCTTGTATAGGCCCTAGGGCGGATAGCCTAGTACCAACCTATGAACCTATTTGCTACCTTGGAATAAGAAAATGCCATCTGCACAGAGTACTATATCCAGAGATGGAAGGTCATCTGGTAGGTCATGGAAGAATAAGGAGAAGTGAAGTGAGCTTAGTACAGAACCTTGTAGCTTTGGAACCGGTTAAGAGTATTTTGTGCACAGTTAAGTTTAGTAAGTAGAAGGTTGTGGTTAACTGTCTGAGAAGTTTTAGCTGTATCTACAAATACACCAGCAGTACTTAGACCTTCATTTATGTTGCAGTATATAGTGTTAGTAGCAGTGAGAAGAGCAGTTGTGGTGCTAAATGCATTTCTGAAGCCATGCTGTTTGTGTGAGAGGAGACCATAACTATTTATAGGACTGAGAAGTTGTTTGAAGAGTATTTTTTGAAGATTTTAGACAGTGGGTATGAAGGTGAGATAAGGCACCAGTCCTTTTAGCATTTGAGGTGGATGCTTTTGGAAGGGGAATGACAGAATGAGTTAATGCGGGGCGGGGGGGACTAGTAGTGAAGGATAAATTATAAATTAAAGTAAGTGGATGACAAAATAGTGTGCAGTTTTGCTAAGAAATGTGTTCATAGGTATGTACTAGGCTAATGGCCCTGGAGCCTTTACAAGCCTAGCCCATGACTGCAATTAGTACAGTTTTACATTTCCAGAGTCTTTTAAAGTCATAAGTAGTGAATGCAACTTAATAGTGGTTAGCATCTGATTCAAACTGTCTGCTGTTTTATAAGAAAACAAGAGGTAGTATGTTAGCTATCCGTGCATTTGAACCAAAATATCCCACTTTTTCAAAATAACATTTCTCATTTATTCTGAAAATTCAGGAAGATCAACATCTGTCCAAATGAAGATCCCTTAGAAAGGTACTACCCAGTACAATCTCACCAAGGTGTCGACTCTTGGCATTCATTTGTCTTGGTACAAGCCATGTTCACCATTAAAGGATGAATTGTGTGATTAATCTTGGAGTGTTTAGAGGTGGATTGTTTAAGATCAGTAAGCGATTTCTTGGTTTCTTTTACTATGGCTTGCCTAAAGTGGAAGTTAGCTGCAAATTCAGCAAGAGGGTTAAAGGGAACGTACTCAGGATTGCTTAGTGGGGTTTGGCAATTGTTATTAGGTGGTCCAAATGAACTGGTAATCTCCTGAATGGAAGAATGAAGAAAATATTTAAATTCATCAGCCTGTACATTGCTTCTACTACCATTATTGTAAGTATGATGTTGAGCTTTGTGATGTATACGGCCAGAAATTTGTTTTACTTTTTTTTCAGAAATGTTTGGGATTACAGACTGTTGTAAGTTGTTTATTACGCAGACACTTAGATTTTGCAGTTAGTGGCTATTCTAGTTTGCTTTCTAAGGTTAAGTTAGTTTTGATGTAGATTATTATCATTAAGACTGTGTTTCCAAGAAATCCATGCAGCATCTCTGTTTCATAAGTTCCTTAACTTCTTGAGTTAACCAGAGACATACATGTCTCCTAAGCCTCGTACATACACATAGAAAAAGTCGGTCTTGATGTTTGTGAAAAATGAAAGAGCTTTGGTATGGTCACTGATAAAGTACGATGGAATCCAATCAATAAGACTAAGATGGTGCTGAAGGGTGCAAGTTTGACGTTCATTGAAAAGATAACCATTAACTATTTGTGGGGAAGGATTTGGAGGTTTGGAGACTAATAAGAAAACCGCCAGACAGCGGTCACTCAAAGATTGGTCTGACCAACTGTGAGCTATATTAGACAGTTTAAGGTCTGGGGTGAAGTGGCCACTAGACTGATGTTTAGGTCTAATAAGGTGATTCACTGGCTGTTCTAAATTGAAGTAAAGGATAGGTTTTTTGAATTGCTGTGATTCTTTGCCTAAGATGTTAACAATGAAGTCACCTAAAAAAATGGTGTTTTTGTTGCAGCCATTGGGAAATATGTCCACTAAGGTTTTCATAATGCTATAAGGTAAGGGTGGACACACACACATATAATACATATATATATCTATAGCTATATATGGATTCGTATCACTTCACCTAAAGACCATTTCATTGAGACCAAATCACCTAAAGTTCATTTCACTGACAAGTAGTACTGCAAGGCAAGTCAAAGGTATATGTCCTTTTCCCCACTGTAGTGCGATCCTGGTGTTAGTATATATATATATATATATATATATATATATATATATATATATATATATAGTTGGGGGGGTGGGGGGGCACAGCACCCACATTGGGGGGGGGTTAGCCCCCCCCCACTTAATTTGGTTTTATGTTGTCTGGTTTTGTTTTACATTTGGTAAAAGCCAACTGCGCCCCCCCCCCAACTATATATGCTAACACCAGGATCGCACTACAGTGGGGAAAAGGACATATACCTTTGACTTGCCTTGCAATACTACTTGTCAGTGAAATGAGTTTTAGGTGAAATTAACTTTAGGTGATTTGGTCTCAGTGAAATGGGTGTCAGGGAAATGGTCTTCAGGTGAAGTGACATGAATCTATCTATAAAAAATTTACCATCAAAATTTAGATTGGCGTGTATGCGAAGCTGGGAAGGTTGAAAGGCTGTTTCCAAGTTTTCGTAATGCTGATATGGAAAATGTTCGAATCCACATTAGCAAATGTTAGTGTGCATTTGCTTCTGCGGAATCGACGTTCTAATAACAGATCACATTACAGTGGGGATCGGGACATGTACCCCCTTCTCACTGTTGGGTGACCTTGGAGTTGAAATAGATAATAATCGGGGGTGTGGGGGAGCAGCCCCCCACATGGGGGTGCAGGGGGGGCTTGTAAACGATATATGTATACATATATGTATGTGTGCATATATATATATATATATATATATATATATATATATATATATATATATATCTATCTATCAGAGAGACATAGATACACGCGCATACACACACACACACACACACACACACACACACACACACACACACACACACACACACACACACACCACTGCAATGGTGAGATGGGTATGTTTGCCTAAAGGCCATTATCCAGTTGGGGCCTTATTTATTTTGCAATGGAAGCTGTAACACGTTGCAAAACAATTGTGTATTCATTTGTCTGCAACATAGAATATGCAGGAAACTGAAAGGCCGTCCCAGCTACCTGATATTCGGAGCACATAAGGATGCTCTACTCTACCCTAGATGCAAGATCCAACTTATAGTGGGAAATAAAAAGTATGAGATGAAGCCCACGTGGCTGCTGCACAATATCATCTAGGAAAGAATAGGCCGAAGGCTGCCCGAGGTAGATACTGACAGGGTTGAATGGGCATGAACACCCTCAGTGCGGAGCCTTCCTGAAGCTTGATAAGCCAATAAGATGCACTAGCTGAAATCAAAGAAATTGGAGAAACTTTAGAAATTGGCTTGCTTAGAATTAAATAACTGGTCGGGAAATAAACAACTGGTGGTTGCACGATGGCGTCCTGTTCAGATAAAATCTAAGTTGCCTGTGAACATCTAATAGATGGCAACATATTTGTAGGAAGAAAACAGGAAGGTTAAGCAGTTAATGGACTGGTGATGTTTGCTTCAGAAGGCGACTTTAGGAAGAAAGGAGCAGATTTGATACAAGTGAACACCGTCGGATAAATATGAGTTTAGCTGAGAAGTAATGCTTGAAAATCAGAAACTCTACCCAGCGATGTAATGGCTACCAAAGGCTGTCTCTCTTGACGAAATTTGAGATCACGTATACGCTGGCTTTCGGGGAGAGGCGGTCAAGGCCTGTGGGACCAGAGAGGATTAGAGGAGGAACAAGTTGTTTTAGCTTGGCCTGAGAAGAAAGAAACCCTTTAAGAAACTAATTACTGGTGGCTGATTTACCTGATTAGAGTCATGGCCAATGTGATAATGAGAAGTACCGCCAGTGCATAAGGCACTATTGGAACTGCTTTGCTTTAGAAAGTAAAGAGAGTGGTTAGAAGGAAAGTGGAAAAGGAGAGAACCGTGAAGGGATTCAAGAAAAACAGCTCCACTTGCAAGAAAAACGTTTCCACTTGCTTCGGTAAGCCTTTCTACAAATTGGTTTATGATGTGCCATGAAATTACCTTAACGGTGTGAAATACGGGAGTCTAATCAAAGTGGAACTGGAGCAGCCAAGCGGTCAGCTTCAGGTTGTCAGATTAGGAGGATAAAGATCCGGATGGATATGCAGAATGGATGGGATATAGAATCCAAGGAGGATTCACCGAATTATAGAGACCTTAGGAAGGAGCAAGATCTTAGCCGAGGGGCAAAGCGAACGTGAAGCGATTCTGCAACCCACCCGAGAGGCTTTCAGAAGAACTTGGAGCATCAGAGGTAAGGGGTGGATTGGAGCACAGAACAGAGGGTGGCCAAGCATGCACCAGGCGGAGGAGGGTACCTCACCAGGTATCAAAGCCGAAAAACTGTCGCGCAGTGTTTGAGGCATGATCGCATGAAAAGAGGTTCCAGCAAGATGCGAATATCGTTCGCTACTTGACAATTGAGAGACCTACACTGTGGGGAGGTCAGAATGAATGCGACGAGCTTGTCAGCTAGGATATCGGGGCAGGGTAATGCGTTAATGTGCGGCGGTTTGGTGGGAATTGCCCAGTGCCAAACTCCCAAACTCTCGTGGCTTCTGGTAAGACCTTTCCCCCTGCTTGTTGATGTACCAGACAACAGACATGTTGTCGATTGACCGAAATTGTTCCCAATTGAGAAAGTCACAAAGAGTAAGTGCTAGCAAGCAACAGAGCGCTCATATCTCTTCTACATTGATATATACAGTAAAAGGAATCTTCTCACGTCCCGTGCGCTTGGGCGGTCCATTACATGCCCCCCCCACCAGTAGGAGAATCCGTCCGTGGTCGTGGCGAGAGGGAGAAGCTTACAAATGGGCGGCCTCTGTGAGATCGAGAGGTGGAGCCACCACAGTAATGGTGCTGATGCCATGGACCCTGGACCCTAGAGCCCTCAGGACCAGCAACTCCGCGGAACAGTGAGAGAGTGGACGCACCTGGAGCTGCAGATTTTTGACTCTGTGTGCGCGGGAGGAAGGCTCTAAAACTCCCTTGTGTCTAGCCTGGCCCCTATAAAAGGTCCACCAGGGGCAGGACGACCAGCCCGCTTCGAGGCCCTTCAAATGCCTCAGAACACGGACTCGTCCGAGAAGGGGGCAGGGCACCCCCCTTATACGGAGCATTTCCATGATGTCTCCAAACGTTGTTTCTTAATTAGCAATGTGGATCCTCTACCAATTCTATTTCCTGGACTACTGTCACATTAGATACCGAAGTCAGACTTAATGTAAGAGGATGGGCAGATGTTGTGTTTTAATCAAGTTTCAGTGACAGCCAAAATACGTGGGCTGACTTGATTAAGCCATGCTTCAGTCAGAGTTGATGCAACTTATCGGGTCTATATTAAATCATCAAACGCTTAGAATAGTGAACGATGATTTACCGACCCCATGTAAGTGAAAGCTTACCAACTCGCCAACTCAAACGCTTAGAACAGCGATTTTTAAAAAAAACACCCCCCCTACTTAAATATACCAACTCCGAGATCGCACTACAGTGACGAAAAAAGCAAAGTAATGGACGCGGCCAAGCGATTTCTTTCCCAGGGAAAGAATTTGCTTATATGCTACTTCATCATTTTGCCTTTTCGTCTTTTCAAGTTCGACCAAGACGCATTCGAAAGAATGCGTCTTCGGTCATCTAATAGGAACCCAACTTATCAGTAGGTTGCTGTGTGCACAGATGATACAGCCATTTAGTTTATAACTTGTTGGAAGGGATTATAACTTATTGGTATATGTTTTTTTTTAGAGTGGGCCTGGGTTGGTATGGATCTTGCCTAATCTTAGGAATTTTAAGTTTGAGATAACTCTACCATTTCTGAGGGATTTTTTTTGAATAAACAAAATGGAGTTATATTATGTTGCGGCATAAAAACTTGGACTGAGAATTGCTTGTTTGACACACATGCGAGATTCTTTGTATACTGGGGTAAGAAAAAATAGAATCTGGATCATTAAGCTAAGTGCCAGAGTGTGATGGTGTCACTGATGATTTTTGAATATTTATCTGAAGCCCTAGAGTACAGAGGAAAGAGGAAACTCGTGTTGAGGACTCATGACATCTGGAAAAAGACTTTGCAAAAATAATCAGGTAATCTAAATAAGGAAATATGTGAATGCCTCACAGTCTACAATGAGCTATTACTGGAGCTAGACTCTTTCTAAACACCCGTGGAGCTGCAGATAGCATAAATGGTAATGCAGAGAATGGATAATGTGACTCAGACACAGAGCATTTGAGTACTTTACTGAAGCTTATGACTATGCGTATGCAATGATGAGCAATCTTTAAATCTAATGCAACCATAAAACTCAGAAGAGGCATGACAAGTAACAAGACTGGCAGGGCAGCATTTTGAAATCTGGTACTTACACAAACAGGTTTGAGACAAGAACAATCTAGTACTGGTCTCCATGAAAGTTCTCTCTTTGGAACCAGAAACATTCTAGAGTAGAAACCTTTCATTCTTTGACCTAAATGCACTGTTTTTGACACTGACGGGCAGCAGATGTTGAAGAACCTATGGAAAAAAATGGTTTTGTTTGTAGAATGGGGAAGAATTTCCCTGAAAGCAGGTATGGGTATTCAGTACCAAATGTAATCCACACAAACACCCAAGAGTCTGATGAGATCTGTTGCCAAAGGAGAATACTGAGATACAGTTTCTAGGACAGATTTAGGGAGATAGCAGTGGTGGAGGATAATGTTGGCATACTCATTCTGAAGGATTAGACTGCACATTTTTAGAAAGAATCCCTGTATTTTTTCTCCTGACACCTTTTTTATTCACGGTTTACTGAAAGGTGGCACAGAATACTGGTTTTTCTTTTTTAAAGGCATAGAGGATTTTGGAGATTTGTAATGGGGAGTTTGCAAAATCTTAGAAACTCCCAATATTCATTTCCATTATTCATTAAATTGTTTGAGGACCTGTAGAGCAGAAAGGTAAAAAAAAAAAAAAAAACTTCCTTATCTAAAGTAGACTTTAAAAGACTTTACTTCAAAGCAAACTTTTGGTTACATACCTAGGCATATGTTGCCAAAATGCAGCAGTAGCAGTGTCCCTGGACACAGTATCTGCACAATCATACATGCTCTTTAAAGCAGGTTTAGACACTTGAGTTAGATTAAAAATAAAAGGATTCAGACAGGAGCTACCTTCTGAAAGAAGTGTGGCAGAATATTCCCTCACAATGTCTACACTACCAAGAATAAACATCCACATATGTGCTTGGTAGGTAATACTTCTGTACACTAAAGAGGAAGAAAACATTTTTTTTACCAAATCTGTCTAATACCTTACCTTTTTTATCCACAGGAAAAGGATTAGCATTTGACAAAGTCTGTTTCCAAATATTAAAGAGGTCAAAATTGCAGCTGGGTCTGATCAATGATGAGAAACAAGAATTTGTTAATTTGAGGTACTTTATAAAGTCAACCTTCCTTTTTGGGGACTGAAGGTTGAGAGTCAGTGATATTACAAGCAGGATTAAGCACGTCCTCCAAGTCTAGCAAAATAGGAGGAATGGTTGTAGTATGTGGTACATCCATTTGCAACATACAGTAATGCCTCCGTCAAGGGGAAACAACCACTTGTTTTCACAAAACACCTCATTCATCCTGGAAATAGTTTCTGAAAGGAACATTTCTCCAAGGGAGATGGAGAGGACCAACTTTCCACAGAATCAGAGCTTTGGGCTTGGGAATCTCTAGGAGAAAAGGCACAGTCTCTGTCAATGTCAGTATTATCTGACACACTTTCCTCAGGAATTTACCAAAATTGCATTCTGGTATTTCGGAGTTCCATGATTAACTGCCTGTAATAACTTCCTGGCACAAGTAAGGAAATTGCCTTCATGAACAGACACCGTGGCTTCAGATGAGCAATATCTAACCATTTGTTTTTTTTCTTTGCAGCGACCTCCCTAGAAGAAGACTGCCTAGGGGATTGCGCTTCCCTCTTGGCAAGAGGTCAGAGAAAAATATCCCAGTCTGAGTCTCCCAGACCAGAAAAGAATGGTTCCCCCATGTCCAGAATGGACACCGGAATGGCCACAGAGGACACGGATGACCCCAAATCTATGGTAGCTTAAAGGGCTACACCAGAGGAACCCTGAGTACAAAGTCTGTGGTCTAAGGAACAAATGTTGGCCTATACACAGTTACCCACTAATGGCTAAGGCACTGCCTGACCCAGTGGTGATGGCAAGGACTCCTTAAAGTGTTGCTTCTTTTTTTAGGTAGGACAGGAGAAGAATCAGGAGGACCACAGTTAAGTATCTATGTTGCACAGAGTGAAGCTACATTGGTTCATAGATGTGTACTAGGCTAATGACCACTGGGGCCTTTTTAAAACTAGCCATGTATCCCAAATCTCTGACAAGTACTGGTACCCTTGGTAGTGTAAGCAGGGGCTTAGGAAAAGAATCATTTACAGGTTGCATGTGTCTTTTAGACACACAGGCGTGAAACCATGGGTGAATTTCCAATTCTCCATCTAGATGTCCAAATTATACTTGAATTGGGTTAGGGAGGAACTCTGTTTCACATGGAAAGGAAGCCTGTGTCAGAGAAGTAGTTGCCCCTGGGATACATACTTGTCTCTCCAGCAGATTTTACTTACATCACAGGTAAAGTTTAAATCTTTAGAACAGGTAAATTCTGGTGCAGTTTGTTTTGTGGATATGAAGGAAATCCATCAGAGTGGGATCCAAAGATACCTTGTATGCCAGGGATGAATCTCACCTCAACAGCCCTTTGGAGACAGAATACATGATAGGGCTTTGAGGCAGTGTGTATAAGACATGTTGTTTATGTCCTGTATTTTTTTTTAATGAGGAACTTCTGTGGATGTTCCAGTTGCTGGATACACCTGGTTAAGTGCATACCAAAGCAGGCACTGTACTCAATGACAACTCTGGTGAGCACCAAATACTACGGAACAATGACCTCCTTGGACCTAGATGCCATAAAAATAAGTTATGTACTTACCATAACGTTCAATTTGAGTTGTTGCTTTTCATTTGTCTTCAACCTGAGGGACTCAGATCCGGCACGGATCCGACTCGGCCGTGTACTGTAGCATCGGATCCAAAGTCCAACAGCACCAACCCTACATAATCTACATGCCTATAAAAACCTGGCACAACCAATTAAAGGCCCACATACTCACAGCCAGCCAGGACAGAAAAAGTACAGTTGTGTACCTACCATAAATGTAGATGTTCGAGTGTATTCACTGTTGCAGTCACTACACTTGGGTTATCCTGCTGGCAGGCGACCAGTAGTCGGCCCGAGTTCCAAGGTCTTGGTCCGGCGTCAGTTGCTGTCACCTCTTCCCTGACGTTAGTGCGCCAGGGGTATAAAAGTTGCAACCAACGCAATTTTCTTCAGTTTTTCATGCCCCAGATGTCAGGTGCCCCCAGATATGAAGGCTGTAAAGATAAAAATATGCCAAACAACCATGCATATATTACTAAAAACATTTCCTTCTTCTAAAAGCAAATACACCACATAGGTTG
Organism: Protopterus annectens; assembly: GCF_019279795.1. Classification (NCBI taxonomy): domain Eukaryota; kingdom Metazoa; phylum Chordata; order Ceratodontiformes; family Protopteridae; genus Protopterus; species Protopterus annectens. The sequence goes on from NC_056733.1 coordinate 1,594,278,337, forward strand.
TATACAGTTGAGAAGTACAGAATAGTCCCAGCAAAGAGGGAGATGGCAGGTGGTTAACCAGGACTGCAACAGTGAATACACTCGAACATCTACATTTATGGTAGGTACACAACTGTACTATGTTCATCGTGTTTCACTGTTGCAGTCATTACACTTGGGTAGAATCCCAAAGCTGAGGTAGGGTGGCTGGGTCTAGATTGGATTTGGTGAGGCTAACAAGCTCTGCAGAACTGCAGTGGCAAAGCCTGCTCTGGATTTGGAGTAGAGATGTAGGTGGTAGTGCTTGGTAAAAGTGTGCACTGAGCTCCAGGTTGCAGCTTCTAATATGTCTTTGGTTGGTACCCCTCTGAGGAAAGCTGCTGAAGTGGTTGCTGCTCTGGTAGAATGAGGCCTAATGCCCTTAGGCACAGATTTGCCATGTTGTGCATAACAGAAGCGGATGCAGTGTCCTATCCATTTGGAGATTGTCTGCTTTGTTATAGGTTTTCCTTGTGATCCTGCAGAATATGCTACAAACAGTTGCTCAGTTTTTTCAGAAAGTTTTTGTTTTGTCCAAGTAAAATCTTAGCTGCCTGTGTATATCCAAAGAGTGCAGAAGCCTTTCCCCTTTATTCTGGGGATTTGGGTAGAAAGTAGGCAAATGAATAGTTTGGTTTAAGGCCACATTGGACACCACTTTTGGCATGAATGTTGGGTTAGTCCTTAGAGAAACCCTGTCCTGGTGAAAAATGAGGAAAGGTTCCACAGCCATCAATGCCTGTAACTCTAAAACTCTTCTTGCTGAAGTTATTGCTAGGAGCAGAGCAGTTTTCCATGACAAGAATTTAAGATCAGCTGTGTTGGCTGGTTCAAAAGGAGGCAGTGTTAGTTTTTCTAAAACAAAATTGAGGTCCCAAGTAGGTACTGGTGCTCTCCTAGGGGGTCTTATATTCTTTGCCCCTCTGAGGTACTGTCGTAGTAGAGGATGTGAAAAAATAGGAGGATCCGTATTGTAATGAGCAGAAATGGCAGAGGCATGGATTTTAACAGAAGAAAACGATAGGCCTTTGTCCAACATCTCAGTCAGGTATTGTAAAATCTGAGGCATATTAAGGACCAGTGGGTCAAGCCCTTGTGCCTGGTTCCAAGCACAGAATCTCTTCCATTTTTCCGCATAAGATTTCCTAGTGCTGGGTCTCCTCGCTTCCAAAATTACATCCATAACAGCTTTAGAGAGAGGTGCAGTCTGAGTGGCTACATTATCTGCCATGCTGCCAGGTTTAAGGTTCTGAGTTGACTGTGCAGAATCTGATTGTTTTGCTGTGTCAGAAGATGAGGGATTTGAGGTACAGGCCAAGGTGGGCCTTGGGACAAAATCTTTAGGATTGGGTACCAGTGCTGGCGTGGCCAGTCTGGTGCAATCAGGATCATTTTTGGCCTCTCTTGTTTGACGTTTAGAAGCACCTTGGTGAGAAGAGGCATCGGAGAGAAGGCATAGACTGTCAGTTTTTTCCAGTTGAAAGATAGAGCATCCACTTTCCATGCTAGAGAGTGATAAGTCCTTGTGTAAAATTTCTGTAATTGGCAATTGTGAGAGGAGGCAAAAAGATCTATGTCTGGGCGTCCCCATTCCCTTGTTATGTTGAACACTTGTGGATTTAGCTTCCATTCATGAGGATCCATGAGATTTCTGCTTAGTTCGTCTGCCAGCGTATTTTTTGTTCCTGGCAGGAATTGTGCTTGCAGATGTACCTGGTAGGTCAGTGCTGTGTTCCACAAAGTCATGGCTTGCCTACATAGGGGGTAGGAATGTGTGCCCCCTTGTTTGTTTATGTACCACATAACTGTGGTATTGTCAGTCTTTATTAATAATTGTCCTGGATGTATTAGGTCCTTGAAAGCTGTCAGGGCATTCTGTACAGCTAGCATCTCTTTTTGATTGATGTGAAGATGCATTTGTTCCTTGGGCCACGTGCCCTGAATACGATTTCCTGCCATATGTGCTCCACAGGCATAATCCGATGCATCCGTTGTTATTGTCTGCCTGGCTGTAGGTAAGGTGAAAGGCTGTCCCTTGTTGTGGTGACAGGCCTGGGACCACCATCGAAACTCCTGTTGTAGGCAGGGAATCAAGGTTATGATTGTCTCTAGGCTGTGACAATGCTGAGTCCAAACACTTTTTAGATACCATTGTAGTTTCCTCATATGCAGTTTGGCATATGGAATTAGTAGAATGCAAGATGCCATGAAACCCAGGGCCTGCAGAATTTTTCTTGCAGGGAGCTGGGTCTTTGTTGCCATCATTTGAAAGTAATGAGTCAGTTGCCTTTGTCTGTCTGGCGTGAGATAAGCCATCTGGGTAGTTGTATTTAAGCTTGCACCCAGGAATATTATCTCTTGAGAGGGCACTAGTTTTGATTTCTTTTGGTTTACTGTGTACCCTAAGCAAATTAGTAATCTTTTTACAAACGCCAGGTTCTTTAGAAGAATGTCCTTGCTGTCTGCTTGAATAAGGCAGTCGTCCAAGTAGGGATATATTTGAATTCCTTTTTGTCTACAAAATGCAATTACTGGTGCCAGGCATTTTGTAAAGACCCTGGGCACAGTAGATAAGCCAAAGGGCAGTGCAGAGAATTGATAATGCATTGAGCCTGCTATAAATCTGAGGTATCTTCTGCACGATTGTCTGATTGGGACGTGCAGGTATGCCTCCTTGAGATCCAAAGTAACTAGCCATGTATCTTTGCCCAGCATGGGCAAGAGTTGTTGTAGTGTTAACATTTTGAATTTTGGAACATCCAGGAAGGTATATAGGATTGACAAGTCCAGTATTGGTCTCCATGCGTTGTCCTTTCTGGGTACTAGGAAAAGTCGTGAGTAAAATCCTTGGCCCTCTTCTTCTTGTGGAACTTTTTGAATAGCTCCCATATCCATAAGAGCCGCAATCTGTTTTTGTGCCTCTGCCCATTGGTTTTGTGGCAGGTTTGGCCTACCCTTTGGTTTTGGAAGCGTGTGGAAGTGGAACCTGTACCCTTGAGAAACTATATTCAACACCATTGGTCTTGGGTGATCATGTGCCAATTTTTTGAGAAAAGTGCTAGCTTTCCCCCTAGGGGTGCTGTCAACTGGTAAGAGCTTGGCATTTGCAGAGGGAAGTCATTGTGACTGTTTCCTATAAGGTTGTGATTTGTCTTCTCCTCCTTTGGGGGCTGAAGCACCCCATTGTTTAGGTCTATAGGAGCCTTGGGGCTGAGATCTGACTCTTGGGCGTCTGTATCTGTCTCTTTGTGGCCTGACACTGGAAAGGACCAATTTTTTGAAGGCCAGTTTCTGCTAAATCTAGGTGGCTGAACCTGTTATAAATCTTTCACAGTTTGCATTGACTTTGCTTTATCCTCCATTTTCTTTAACACCTCTTCTGCCTTAACACCAAACAAGGTATCATGCTGTAGTGGAGCATCCAATAATTTCATTTTAACATAGTCAGGTAAACTTTGTTCTTTCAACCAAGCATGTCTTCAAATAACAGAGCCTGTAACTGCAGCTCTACAAGAAGCTCTAATGAATCAAAACCACATTGCAGAGTATGCTTTCCCACTTGTTCAACTGCATGCAATAAATCCTGCATTTCTTTACTGTCAGGACCTTCTATATTTGTAACCATTTTCTGCTTTAACAATGACATGAGATACTGCTGATATTTAAGCATGTGAAACTGACAGTTTAAAGCTCTTACAGCTAAAGTAATAGAAGTGTAAGCTTTTTCCCCCATCTGTCCAGAGCTCTGGAATCCCTATCTGAGGGGACAGGATTTTTGGCAGTGGAAGCTTCAACCCCTTTTGGACCCTGAGAAATAGTTTCTGGGTCTGCAGTGGGGTTTTTGAAAAGAAATTTATGAGAGTCAGGGACCCTGTAGTACCTGTCTGGCTTTACTGGTGCAGGGGGTAAAGAATCTGGAGACAGACTGGATTCAGAAAAAACATCATCAACAATATCAAGCACAGGGGGGATTAGCTAAGGGCCTGTGCTGAGGCAATAGAAGGAAATCTCTCAGCCTTTTCTTGGATTCTGAGTAATCCTGGCTCTCCCAATGGAAATGCTCCCTCATGGTGTGCAGGGTTTACCCAAAAGAGTAATCCTCAGGCGGTGAGGCTGAAGGAATGGACTCTTCAGCATCAGAGTCCTCATAGGGAGGGACAGAATAGCCCTGGTCAGAAGAAGAATCAGAAGAAATGGAAACCTGATCAGAGGAATCATACTCAGTGTCTTGCCTAGGCCTTTTGTTAGGAGGGGGATGGGAGCCCCTGATTAAAGTAATAAGGTCTTTGGCCATTTTAAGCATCTGTTTCTTTGGCATGGATGACTGCTATGGAGAATGCTGCACTTGTTTCCTTGTCTTTAATGGTGTTTTTGACTTTGCCTTTGCTATTGTAGTAGCTTTAATTGTAAGCTGTGAAGGTCTGAAAACACCCTCAGAAGCCGGTGCCTGCTCAGCGGCTCCGGACCCATCTGAGGATATATTTTCCGTAGGCCCAATACGTTTCCACAGGCCTCGGTGTCTCGACGTGGCTGTCGGTTGCGGCCTGTGGCTCTGAGGTATTGGGTGTCAGGGGCTGCAAAAGCACCTCACTGAGAACTGGCAAACCGGTGACTGGCCTAGAAGAGGCTTTGTCGTCGGTTTTGGACCTCGGATGGCTGTCTTTTTCTTTGTCTTTGCGTTTTTTATACATTCCAGTCGTCGGTTGCTCCGACGGCATTATGTAATTAAATCTTCGTCCAAAATAATGTAAAGCAAAATCAAACAGACGTTTAATAGTGCATTTATTGAATCTAGCACAAAACCGACAACTAGTAACGTCGTGGTCAGGGCCTAGGCAAGGAATGCAGTAAGAGTGAAAGTCCTTATGAGGTATTTGCTTCCCACAAGAAATACAATTATTAACTTTTACTGACATCGGTCTGGAGCAAGAAAAAGTTTCCCCAATGGGGTACTTAGCTTTATTGAAGACTTCGGTTCTGAAATTCAATTTTGAAAATCTCAGGAGTCGGCCGACCGGCACTTGCGAACTGCTTATGCTTCGGGCACCACGCGGCAAGAAACACTGACGAAAATGGCGTTGGTTGCAACTTTTATACCCCTGGCGCACTAACGTCAGGGAAGAGGCGACAGCAACCGACACTGGACCAAGACTTTGGAACTCAGGCCGACTACGGGTCGCCTGCCAGCAGGCTGCCAGCAGGATAACCCACGTGTAATGACTGCAACAGTGAAACACGATGAACATGGACCTATGTCTCTTCAGTCCAGTCCACTACACAGCCCCAAAAAAGGCAGGAGGGACAGACGAAAACAAGTTAAAAGCAACAACTCAGATGGAATGTTATGGTAAGTCCATAACTTATTTATATGAAGCTGTTGTTTTCATTTGATCTTCAGCCTGAGGGACAGAGTCCCTAGCTACCAAAAAAACCTGGGAGGTCCTCATGGAAGGATATTCCAGAGCATGGCTGAGACAAATGATGCTCTGCTCCTGGAGAGAAGATCCCATTTATAATGAGAAGTAAAAGTATGTGATGATGACCAGGTAGCAGCAAAACAGATATCAAGAGGAACCCTGGACCACAATGCTGCAGAAGTAGAGACTGATCTGTTGGAATGCGCCTGGACATGTCCCGGTGGAGACAAACCTTTAGCTCAATAGGCAAAGAAATATATTCTGAAATCCAGTGAGTAATTGTAACCTTAGACACAGGCTTTCCCAAATGAGGTTTAGAAAATAAGACAAAAAGCTGACCCGATTCAAGTAAGCTTTTAGTTCTGTGCAGACAGAAATGCAACTGCCTGTGCACATCTAGCACACGCAATTTGTACTCCCCTCTATTTTGGAAATTTGGGAAGAAAAATGGCAAATTAATGACCTGGGTAACATTCGATTCCTAGGCCACCTTCGGCAAGAACGATAGATTGGTCCACAGGGACACTCTGTCCTTATGAAAAACTAGATAAGGGGACTTAACAGATAAAGCTTGAAGCTCAGAACCTCTTTTGGCTGAGGTAATTGCCACCAAAAAAGCCATCTTCCATGATAAAAACTACAAATCAACCGACACAGCTGGTTCAAACAGGGGAGAAACCAAAGCTTGCAAAATGAAGGTTAGGTCCCAAGAGGGCATGGGGCCCTTAACCGGAGGACTAAGAAGAAGGGTACCTTTCAAAAAGGTCTTACAGAGCTTAGACAAAGCTAAGGAAGCCGAATTTTCACCCACATGGAAATTGGGAATCGCTACCAATTGGCCCTTAATAGTACAGAAGCTAGCATCATTATTAAAAATGTATGCTAAAAATTCCAAAATGGCAGAGACTGGCACTGTAAAGGGATCTAGATCATGCTGAGAATCTCAGAACGAAAAAGACTTCCATTTGCTAGAGTGGATTTTCCTGGCAGAGGTCTTGTGAGCCACAATCACCATCTTCTTAACAGGAGAAGAAAGCCCAGGAGTCCTGGCTATCATGGAAACTGGAGCAGCCAAGCTGTGAGCTTCAGGCTGACAAAATCCAGGTGAGGAACCCCTGATGGGTGTGTGATCAGATCTGGAACTGGATCTAGAGTCAAGGGAGGACACATTATATGAGACCTCAGAGTGGGGAACCAAACTTAATGAAGCCAGAAAGGGGCAGTGAGGATAACTGAGCTCCTCAGCCCATGAACCTTCGGAATAAACTTGGGAATAACAGGAAGCGGAGGATACACATATAGTAGACCAGAGGGCCAAGCATGGACTACAGCATCTCTGGGTGACTCCGGTGGAGGGGAGATCAGAGTGAAATACTCACTGCATTTTGTGTTGGAAGGAGAGGCAAGAGATCGCAACAAGGCTGACCCCACTTTAGAAAGATCTTGTCTGGCACTGATGGATTCAGAGACCACTCAAAGGGCATCAGAACAGATTGGCAAAGCCTGTTCGCTAAGATGTTGGACTTCCCTGTAATGTGTGTTGCCACCAGACAACAGCCGGTGGAGATCGCCCACTCTCACAATCTCATGGCCTCGTGGCAAAGGGGATAAAATCTAGAATGAGCCGTTTTTCCAAATAAGGTGGAACCGTCATAGGGAGCATTCATGAAAGACTCCTTGAAGGGCTCCGAAAAAGCACAAAGCTGGAGGCAGGCATGCCGCCGAATGGCCACACTTGTCCCCACAGCCCTAGAGGCAACCTCAGTAGCATGGGAGAGTAGCCTCATAGAAGTGTTTGAAATACAAGGGAGGGTGGCTATGCAGGAATTATACCTTCTCCTCTGCCGACATGGATCCTGGGGCAGACTCAGTGACCTTCTTGACCAGGTCCATCTGCAGTCTGATTACATGTGCCAAACAATTCAGTAAGGCAAATATTGAAGTCTAGGTCCACTTCCCAAAATGATCCATCGCCCGAGACTCCCTGTATGGAGGGTTGACTGAGGAGCTGTCCTGAGCCAGCTCCTTCTTAGTGGCCGCCGCAACCATCATGGCATTGACTGGGGACCCCTTGGACCAATGGGGCTTGTCTGATGGGGCACTGAGCACCTTGTCTGGACGGCTGGAGATTAGCTTAACTGTGTCCAGTTCCTTCCATGCCCTAGTGGAGATGAGATCCACTAAGGTATCTGCTGGGGGGACATTCAGGAGGTAGAAGGTCCTGTGCTAAATGCCTCCAGAAATACTGACTTGTCAGGGTTGGGCTTGAGGTTAGACTACTCACCCCACTGGCGAAGGATCTCCATGATGTTCCCAAAGGTGACATCCTCCAGGGGTGATTGGTGGGAACCCTGCCCTTCCTCCAAGTCTGCATGGTCAGTGAGGGACTCTGGAGGGGGAGTCTAAGGGCCCCCACTTGCACATATGCTTCTGAGGGGGATCCTCAGGGGAAACTCTGGGGAAGATTCAGAAGCTTCAGGAAGTTCTTGGATCGGAACCTCCTGGGGTGAACTGACAGCAGGCTGTCCCTCCCGGTGACAAAACCTTGAGGGGAAGGGATGACTCTGAAAGTCTCATAGGCAAAGCCATCCCCTCGGATATAACACAGAGGCTATGGTTCTGAGAGATAGTCGACTCTGAAAAAGGCAGAGCCAAACCACTCAAGGCAACGGTCGGGATCGAGGTACCAGGGACCATCGGCACAGACCCCTCAACACCTGTAAACCTTGGACCCAAGGGCTCAGAAACAAGGTCGAAATCAGAAAAGGAGAGATAGGAGGAAGGCCGACTACATGATCCCGGCCCCGGTGGGGGATGGAGCAGGCAAGACTCCCAGTTGAATCTGGGCTCAAAGAAACTTTATCATCATTCTGTCCACCTTGGCTTCAGACAGGCTCCAAGTGGACCAGACTAAAGAAGACCCCAGCTGTGAATGATGCAGAGGAGAGGTAGAGGCTGAGGACTGAGTCCAAGAGGTCTCCGGCTCCAAGGAGAACATTGGAGACCGGAGCCGAGGAAAACTCCAGCTCGGATCTGGCCAGGGACTTGAGGGAGGTTCGACTAAGGAAGATCACTCTGAAGACCTTTTCCTAGGCCGATCCCACTCTTTTGTACAGGTCTTCTCTCCATCCCCAGACTTATCGGGAGGTTGAGTCCTAGAAGCCGGGGTGGAGGAAGAAGAGGCCTCTGCAGGACTTGGGAGAATACCTTTCAAAATAAGCTTGTTCCTCCTGTCAGTCAAGGTGCGGGGGTTGAATCCTGTGCAGATAGAGTAGGAGGTATCCAAATGGGGAACTCCAAAACACACTACGCACAGAGTGTGGGCATCGGAAAGTGGAAGCTTATGCCCACACTCTGCACACTTCCTAAACCCTGGCTTGGTGTGTCTGCCATGGGAAAGAAGGCACCACACACATGCTAGGGAGGAAAGAAAATTTTTTGTAAGTCAAAGACTGACACCGAGATGCGGACAGTAGAAGGTAGGGGAAAGAAGACAGATGATAGGAAGAAAGAAAGTAGATAAATTACCCAAAAAATAACACTTACACGCTAAGGAGCTTGGAGCAGTGGAAAACCCGTGCTGTTCAAATCGAGTGGCAAAAGAAATCTGAGGGGAGGAGGGAGATCAGGGCATTATGGGTAGGGGAAGAGCTTGGACTTTGGATCCAATGCTGGAGCCGAGTCGGATAAGTGCCAGATCCGAGTCCCTCAGGTTGAAGATCAAACGAAAACAACTTAAAATCTTTTTTTATAAGTTGCACAGCATAGAAATATTTTCTTACTACCATAGACATCTGATGATCAAAGGTTAGATTACTGTTTGTGCATGTTCCCTAATCCTTGACTACTGGGTCAACTCTCAGGGGTGCATTTTCAATATGGTAGTTGTCAGGGGTAGCCAACTTCCTAAAGGATACTGTTATACATTTCTTGGCATTTTTAATTTTAGCCCATGGCTCTGACAGCAACTATTGGTCTGCGTCAGCCTTTCCTTTAGTGTCAGTAGTGGATACTAGGACTGCTCCTACTTTAAAGTCGTCTGGCAAATTTGGTCAGACAGAGGTCCTTGACATTATTTCAGAGAAGTTGATGGCAAAAAGGAGAGGCCTCAAGACCAATCCTTGAGAGACTCCGCTGATGACTGGCCACTTTGTAGAGGTGGACTCCACAGTTCTAACTTCCTGGATCCTGTCTATCAGCCAGCTGGTTATCCATCAGGTGGCATAATATTTTAAACCTAATCTCTTGAGTTTGTCAACAATGCCTGAGTGGAGTATTGTGTCAAATGCCTTGGCCAGGTCAATGTAGGCAGTGTGAACCATTTTGCCTTCATCCATTGCTTTGTTGACCTTCTCAAAGAAGTTCACCAGGTTTAGTAGGCATGACTAGCCCTTTACAAAACTAAAATGGGTTGGGTCTAGTATCTGGAGGTTTCTTATGTCATTATTGATCATTTCCATGACAATTTTCTCCATGGTTCTTCCTGGTCTGGATGGAAAGATTTACCTAAAATTTGGCTTTGGCAGACTATTTGTCATCTGTGATGTTTGTTTAACAATGGCAATGACTTTATCCTGCTGGGCACAACACCTCCCAATTTTTGTCATGAACAACTTCTTTCTGTTATACAGCCTATTGATAATGTAATTTCACCATTGGTAAGAGCTGTTGGAACAAATCGGTCAGAAAGTAAGTAGATAAGTGCTCTCAAGCAGCACACACACACACACACACACACACACACACACACACACACACACACACACACACACATATCCTTTCACGCACAGTCCTCTTCAAAAGAAAAGCACAAGCTGTACACAAAAATTCCCGTCAGCACTCAAAATACCCTTTGCTGAAATGCCTGACAGAAAGAACTGCAGGTAAGTTATCACAAAATGTACACAAGCATTCCATTAAAAATTTGCTTCCTGCCCTGTAAGGCACTTCCCAAGCCTTAAAACTTACAGACACAAAAGTTCACACAAGCACTACATTTTTACCACAAAAAATGTAAAAATAAGCTATGTTCTAAAAATAGCAGCCCCTAACAGAAAATTTCCCGATACTGGAAAAATATTGAGATGAAATACTACTTATAGCAGAAAATAAAAAATAATCATATTTTCTTAAGAGAGAGGTAATTTCTGTGTGGAAGGGCTTCCCTACGGGGACTTATAGAAATGAAGCTTGAAGCCTACAGTTGCTCCTGTGCAGCTTGAGGGTTAACTTCTTCTTGCAGTAGCAAGAAAGTACTGAAATTGTCTACATTCTGACTGCTGATTTCCCTCCAAGGAACTAGCCAATCAGCAGTCAAGGTGTAGGCATGGGAGTGAGCCAGAGTTTTTTGAAGCTGGCTAGTTATTGTATCCTAGGTAGGATGCAACACATATAGCTAAAGGTCACTGCAGCAATGAAAATGAATATTAGCATTTACACATAATGCGACATAACCATAATATACAACAGTACTATTTATACCTTGACAGTGGCCTGGTAAAATATTAGCTAACATACAACACTTATGTTATTTAGCCTGCTACTCAGCACACCCATTTGCTATACTTGGAATTTGAACAGCTATTTTTCAATAACTGACAACAGCTAAGGTACAATTATGCAAGTAAACTTCCCATAACAGTAGCTATTTGAATAGAATATGGTCACAGTAGCCTAAGTTATATGGGACGTCCTGCCAAGGATTGTTCAAGCCGTCCAGAATCCACAGCCTTAAGTCATCTTTCAGGCATCCTACCTACTGCCCTACATTAAAGGAAGCAGGATAAAAAATCATTGGTCTGGATACCAAAACGTCAGAGCTTTCATGACTCTGAAGACGGCTACACCCCTGCCAGATAAGATACATACTAATAAAAATCCCACACCCCGTCATCAAAATAGTAAAAACAGACAGGGTGACGGAGGGAGGATGAGGCTACTGAAGCAGTGAACTATTTGATCATCTACTGGTATGTTAAGTATGCTAACACAAATGCACTATGTTCATCATTAGATCACTGCTGCAGTAACCTAAGCTATATGGGATGAATACCACAGCTTAGAAAGCAAGGGGTAAGGAATAAGGAGAGTCCAAGAATCCCTGGAGAACAGTCCTAGCAAAGCTGATTCTGGACCTAGAGAAAGAGTCTAGTTTGTAGTGTTTGATAACGTTGTTCTAGTATATGTCAAGACGTTCACCCCTTTCCAAAATGCCACAAAAATAGCCAAAGTCCCAGTAGAGTGGCACCTGACTTTGCCTGGAAATGTCCGCTTACGGTGAGAACAAAAAGCAACAGCATGGGACAACCATTTAGAAATTGTGTTTAGATATTGGTTGTCTATTTTTCTTACCTTCCTAGAAGATAAAACAGCTAATGAGCAATTCTGATGTTTTTTGTCCTGTCAGTGAAGTATCTAATTTGCCTGACGACATCCAGAGTATGTACAATTCTTTCTCCCTAAGTTTTAGGCTCTAGAAGGAAAATAATGAGAATAGCCTGGCTAACTGTGAACACTGAAAAGACCTTAAGCATAAAGGAAGGATTTTTTTCTCAAACTAACCCAATTTTTGTGAAAATGAGATGGGGTGACTTGCTACAACATCTTGTAACTCACATACTCTTCTTTAAGAAGTCAGAAAGTACAATTGTGTACACTTACCATAAATGTTTGAGTGTATTCACTGTTGCAGTCATTACATTTGGGTTATCTGCTTGCAGGTAGCCCTCAGTCGGCCTGATTATCAAAGTCTTGGGTCCTGCATCGGTTGCTGTCTCATCTTCCATGACGTCAGGTAGTCAGGGGTATAAAGCAAGCAGCAGACGCCATTACATCAGTTTTTCATGCCCCAGATGTCAGGTGCTCCCATAATGGGAAGCAATTAAATATATAGTTACACCACCAACAAAAAGCAAATACACCAAAAAGCTTAAGTATAGTAAACAAGAATAGAGGTATAGCCAATAGAAGTCAGGGGGCTGGAGGGAGGGTAACCAGGACAGCAACAGTGAATACACTCGAACATCTACATTTATGGTAAGTGTACAACTGTACTATGTTCTTCGTGTTTCACTGTTGCAGTCATTACATTTGGGTAGATTCCCAAAGCTAAGGAAGGGAGGAGGCAGTTATTAAGCATTAGGAGTAGCTATTAGGCCCAGCAAGACTGCAGTGGCAAAACCAGCTCTGGATTTAACGAAAATTGGCAAGTGGTAATGCTTGAAGGTATAAACAGAACTCCAGGTAGCAGCTTCTAGGATGTCCCTGGTAGGAACACCTCTTGAGAAAGGCTGTAGAAGTAGATGCAGGCCTGGTGGAATGGGGTCTTAGCCCCTGTGGGGTAGGTTTTCCATGGTGCTTATAGCAGAAAAGAATGCAATGACCTATCCACTTAGAAATGGTTTGCTTTGAAATGGCCTTCCCCTCTGCCCCTGCAGCAAAGGCAACTAGCAGCTGTTCAGATTTCCTGAGAGGCTTGGCCCTGTCCAAGTAAAAACTAAGTTGGCTGTGCACGTCCAAGGAGTGCAGTATTCGTTCCCCTTTGTTCTGTGGATTAGAAAAGATGGTTGGCAAATGAATGGACTGATTAAGGGCCACAATGGATACCACCTTGGGCATAAATGAAGGACTGGTCCTGAGGGACACCCTGTCTGCATGAAAGATGATGAAAGGCTCCATGCCATGAGGGCCTGTAATTCAGACACCCTTATTGCTGAAGTGATGGCTAGGAGGAAGGCTGTTTTCCAAGAAAGGAATTTCAACTCTGCAGTTGCAGCTGGCTCAAAAGGAGGTAGAGTGAGCTTTTCCAATACAAAGTTAACATCCCAGGCAGGAGTAGGGGCTCTCCTAGGTGGTCTTAAATTTTTGGCCCCTCTGAGGAATTGTTTCAGTAGGGGGTGAGAGAAGAGGGGAGGCTCAGCATTATAATGTGCTGAAATGGCTAAGGCATGAATTTTAAAGGAAGAGAAGGAAAGGCCCTTGTGAAGCATCTCTGTTACGTATTGAAGAATATGGGGTAAATTGGGCACTGTAGTGCCCATCCCCTGAGTCTGGCTCTAGGAACAGAATCTTTTCCACTTTTCAGCATAGGATTTTCTAGTACTAGGCCTCCTTGCCTCCAGGATGACATCCAGCACTTGTTTTCTGAGGGATGGTAAAGGAGAACTCAGGTAATTAGCCAGGCTGCCAGGTTTGGGGTTTGAAGCTGGGGGTACAGAATCTGGCCCTCCTGCTGGGACAGTAGAGAAGGAGTCTGAGGCAGGTGCCATGGTTCCAGTAGTGACATACTGCGCAAGAGGGGGTAACACTGTTGGCGAGGCCAGTCTGGTGCAATGAGTATTTTCCTTGGTTTGTCCTGTTTGATCTTTAGTAAAACTTTCGAGGGGAGAGACAGAGGGGGAAAGGCATAAACTGAGAGGCTTTCCCAGGTAAAGGACAGGGCATCCACTTTCCAAACTTGTCTGTGGGGAGTCCTTGTGAAATTGGTAGTTCTGAGGGGAGGCAAACAGGTCTATCTCTGGGCTCCCCCATTTGTTTCTCAGAATGTTGAATATCTTCGGCTCCAATTTCCACTCGTGTGGGTCCATGAGATTTCTGCTTAGGTCATCTGCCAGTGTATTTAGCTTGCCTGGCAGGAATTGAGCTTGTAGGTGCACTTGGTAGCTCAAGGCTGTGTTCCACAGAGCCATGGCTAGTCTGCAGAGGGGGTAAGACCGAGTTCCCCCTGTTTGTTTATGTACCACATAACAGTGGTATTGTTCGTCTTTACCATTAATTGTCCTAGAAGAATGTGGTCCTTGAAGGCTCTCAGAGAATTCTATACAGCTAACATTTCTTTTTGATTGATATGCTGGTGCATTTGACTCAAGTTCCATTTGCCCTGAATGTACTGCACTGCCAAGTGAGCCCCCATGCATAGTCTGATGCGTATGTTGTTAGGGTTTGGGCGGCAGGGGGTAGAGTGAATGGCAGTCCCTTATTGTGGTGGCAGGCCTCTGCCCACCAAAGGAACTCTATCTTTATACAAGGAATGATGGGAATCATTGATTCCAGGTCCTGAGAATGTTGACACCATAGGCTTTTTAGATACTATTGTAGTTTCCTCATATGCAGGCTTGCATATGGAATTAGTAGAATGCAAGAGGCCATGAACCCCAGGGCTTGCAGTATTTTCCTTGCAGATAGCTGGGTCTTTGTGGCCAGTAGTTTGAAGTAGGCTGTCAAATAAACTTGTTTCTCTGGCGTGACGTAGGCCATCTGGGAAGTTGTATTCAAACTTGCTCCCAGGAAAACAATTTGTTGGCAGGGTACTACGTGAGATTTCTTTGCGTTTAATGTGTACCCCAGTGAAGTTAGCAGTTTCTTTACAAATGCCAGATGATTTAATAGTATGTCCTGGCTTTCTGCCTGAATTAGACAATCATCCAGGTATGGGTATATTTGAATATTTCTTTGCCTGCAGAATGCAATGACTGGAGTTAGGCACTTTGTGAATACCCAGGGCGCAGTAGATAAGCCAAAGGGCAGTACAGAGAACTGATAGTGCATATAGCCTGCTCTAAAGCGTAGGTATTTTCTGCAAGGCTCCCTTATTGGGATGTGCAGGTAAGCTTCCTTTAAATCCAATGTTGCCAACCAGGCATTTTTGCCTACCATGGAAAGCAGCTGATGAAGAGTTAGCATTCTGATATTTGGGATTACCAAAAAGGTGTTTAGGATAGACAAGTCCAGGATAGGACGCCAGGTATTGTCTTTTCTGGATACCAGAAAAGTCTTGAGTAAAACCCTTGTCCCCCATTCCTCTTCTGGGACAGGTTGAACAGCCCTGATACTTAGAAGATTGAGAACCTGCTGTTGAGCCTCTGCCCACTGATTTGGGGGTAGGTCTGGCCAACCGTTTGGGCATGGTAAGGAGTGGAAGTGGAATCTGTATCCTTGGGAAACTATATTTAGAACCCATTTGTCTTGGGTAATGAGTTCCCAGTTTTTTGCATGCAGGGCGATCTTTCCCCCTAAAGGAACAGTCAGTTGAGCAGGGCTTGGAAGGTTTAAGGTTGTCATTGTGACAGTTTACTATAGGGGGGTGCCTTACCACTTCTAGCTTTGGAAAAGGGAGCCCCCCACTGCTTTAGGCCTGTGAGTACCTTGAAACTGAAGCCTGGGTGGTCTTGCTGGTCCTGGGTTTGGCTGAGAAGGCCTGCAAGAGGCAGGAAAGACCAATTCTTAGAAGGCCAGTGCCTACTAAATCTGGGAGGCTGTACTTGTAGGAAATCTTTAACAGTTTGCATAGATTTAGATTTTTCCTTCATCTTTTTAAGTACTTCTTCTGCTTTGTTACCAAACAGGCAGTCTTGGTTTAAGGGAGAGTCCAGTAATTTAGCTTTAACATGATCTGGTAAAGTTTGCTTCTTAAGCCAAGCATGCCTTCTAAGTACAGACCCAGTGACAGCAGCCCTGCAAGATGCCTCTAAGGAATCAAAACCACATTGCAAAGTATGTTTACTAACTTGTTCAGCAGAATGCATTAAATCCTGTAATTCTTTATTTTCAGCACAGTCAGGAGTCAACATAATTTTCTGTTTAAGTAATACAATAATATGCTGCTGATACTTTAACATATGAAACTGGCAGTTTAAGGCCCTAATGGCCAAAGTAGCAGAAGTGTATACTTTCTTACCCCATCTATCCAGGGCCCTGGAATCTCTATCAGAGGGGGTAGGGTTTTTGGCAGTAGTAGCCTTAATGCCTTTGAGTCCCTGTGAAATGCTCTCTGGATCCGCAGTAGAATTCTTAAAGAGGAACTTGTAAGAGTCAGGTGCTCTGTAATACCTGTCAGGTTTCCTGGGAGACGGAAGTAAAGTGTCTGGGGCCAGGCTAGATTCCATGAAGGCATCAAATACAATGTCCAGTACAGGAGGGATAGCTAAAGGCCTGTGTTGAGGTAGGAGTAAGAATTCCCTAAGCCTCTTTTTAGAGTCAGAGTAATCCTGGCTTTCCCAGCGGAAATGCTCCCTAAGAGTATACAAAGTTTCATCAAAAGAGAAATCTTCTGGAGGGGAAGCAGAGGGAATGGAGTCCTCTGCATCAGAATCCTCACAGGTAGATAAGGGCAAATCCTGGTCATCAGAAGAAACAGAAATATCACAATCCTGATCCGAAGAAGCAGAAGGAAAATCAGTTCTAGGTCTCTTAGAGGGAGAAGGGTGGCTTCCCCTGATTAGAGTAATAAGGTCTTCAGCCATTCTTATCATTTGTTTTTTAGGCATAGGGGCCTGACCATGCAGTCTGGGCGTCGGTTTTCTAGGCTTGGATTGAGTTTTAGGCCTTGAAGAAGAAGATGGCGTCGGTTTGATATGCATGTCAGTAGGCCCGAATACACCTTCAGAAGCCGGTGCCTGCACAGTGGCTCTGGACCCATCCAAGGTAGCGACATCTGTAGGTTCCACAGTCGAAGAAGCATCTCGGGGCATACTGGACTCCGAATGGGTCTCAGTAGAGGCCTGCGAATCTGAAGTAGAGGGTATCAGGGGCTGCGAAAGCACCTCACTGAGTACCAGTAAACTGGTGACTAGCTTAACAGAAGCGTTGTGGGCAGCTTTGGACCTATGCAGTCTGTCTGTCTTTTTTCTTTAAGTTTTTCAGAATGTCGGTAGTCGGATGGCTTACCGAAGCCATTTCTGGATAATTGAACCGAGTACCAAAATAGTTAGATGCAAAAATGAACTGATGACGAATAGTTCGAGGACTGAATAAGGCACAAAACCGACACTGAAGGACTCGTGATCTGGGCCTAAGCAAGGAATGCAGTACGAATTAAAATCTTTATGAGGTATTTGCTTTCCACACGAAATACAATTGTTAACTTTTACTGACATTGGTTTAGAGCAAGAAAAAAGATCCCCAACGAGGTACTTAGCTTTTTCGAAGACTTCGGATCTGAAACTCGAAAATGAAAATTTCAGGAGTCGGCCGACTGGCACTTGCAAACTGCTTCTGCTTCGGGCACCACACAGCCAGAAAGACTGATGTAATGGCGTCAGCTGCATGCTTTATACCCCTGACTACCTGACAACATGGAAGATGAGACAACAACTGACGCAGGACCCAAGACTTTGATAATCAGGCCAACTGAGGGCTACCTGCAAGCAGATAACCCAAATGTAACGACTGCAACAGTGAAACATGAAGAACATCAATAAGTAATACTGTTTTCCAAGATAAGAACTTCAAATCAGCCTCATAAGCAGATTCAAAAGTTAAAAGTGCAAGTTTTTCCAGAACAAAGGTAAGATTTCAAGAAGGAGACAACTGCCTTCTAGGTGGATCAATATGTAAAACCCCTTTCAGAGAGTGCTTCACCTGAAATAGGGTAGAAGGGGGGATCTAAGAGCAGACAAGTAGATATTGTTAACAGATGAATTTGACAGAAAAATAAGACAGGCCCAGAATTTAACTCAAACAAATACTGAAGAATCACAGGAGCCTGAGCCTTAAGAAGGTCCTAGTTATTGGTTTGACACTGAGTGGAACATAATTTCCACTCACCCATACATGAACTTCAATGCTGGATTCTTTTCCTTCTTTAATACCTGCTGAATGTCCTCAGAAAGAAAAAGGTGCCTAAGAGATATCAAGATTCTATCATCCAGGCACTCAACTGAAAAACGCTGAAAGACAGGGTAGATCAAACAACCCCTGTCCTGTTTCAGCAAGTCCAGAATGTGAAAAAGCTTGTGGCAATTGTTCTTGGCCACTTTCAAAACAAGGGAGAAAGTATATATTTTTTTAAATAAACTTATCATAACAGTAGATGATCGAATGGTCACTGCTACAGTAGCCTTAGCTATATGGGTTATATCCTATTTGCTGACAAGCTTTCAAAGCTTCAGGGCAACTTTCATACACCCAAACAGTTAGTCAGCTCAAGATGAGCTGACTAAAAAGTCAAGTTTGGGCACCAAGCCCCTCAGAGTTTTCATGCCAACAGTGGGAGAGAGAGTGGCTGAGTTCTGACAGAGTGGCTGAGTCCTGAAAGGACAACACCAGGAACAGCAAAATATAAGTGCCCACACTGTGTAATAAAAACACCAAACATCAAGGGGGTATAGAGGGAGAGAACAACAACTACTGCAGCAGTGTCATTTGAATATCTAGTGTTATGGTAAATTTACTTTCACAACTGTACTACGTTCAACAGAATAATCACTATTACAGATAGACTTCACTATACAGGTAGACTACCCTTAGCATTCTATAATTCTGAAGTGGAATGGGAAGGATCCAGAAGCCCCTAGAGAATGGTCCTAGCAAAGCCTGAGCTAGACCCTGAGAAGGAATCAAGCTTGTAATGCCTTATAAATGTATGCAGAGAGGCAAACGTAATACATCTAGAATACTTGTAGAATCCAACCCTTTCTAAAAAGCCATATATGAAGCTTAGGCCCTGATAAATTGACCCTTGATTATGCCTCGAATGGTTTTGTTACAGTGAATATAAAAAAAAAAAAAAAGTTATGTACTTACTATAACTTTCCATCTGTGTTGTCCATTTTCTTTCTTCCTCAACTAATGGGTTTGCATCTGATCAAACTTGGCCTTTATACTAGCTCGTGGCCTCCAACAAACGCTCGAGCTCCTTCCCTACCCATAACACACCACCATTAACATCTCTCAGATCTTGCTTGTAGCTTGTCAGGAAGACTAGAATGATATGCCATAACTGGAGTTCAACACAAAGGACATAGGTGTCCTTGAAGTGTCTCATTCCTCCAGAGATCAGTCATGAAAAATGGTGGGGGATAGTGGGTGGAGAGTTGCGGAAGAATGAAAATTGACAACACAGATGGAACATTATGGTAAGTACATAACTTTTTTATCTGATGTTGTCAATTTTCCTTCATTCCTCAACTAATGGGACAGAGTCCCAGCTACCCAAATTCCTGGATGGACTCGAAGGAAAGATATTTCTGAGTATGGCTGAGCCAAAGGCTGCGCTTCCCTTAGAAACCAGATCTAGTTTGCAATGAGTGATAAAAGTATGAGGATTTGACCAAGTTGGAGCCGCACGTACATTGTCCATAGAAGTTCTAGAGTGTAATACAGCAAAAGTTGCCATAGAGCTAGTTGAATGAGCCTTCAATGATTTTGGTAATGCAATCTGTCAACCATCTAGCTAGAGTTACCTTTATAACGGATTCATTTTTATGTGCAAAGGAAACAAATAGCTGATCTGTCTTTCTAATATTTTTTGTTCCGTGTAGGTAAAAACATAATTGTTTATGAACTTCCAGTAAGTGCAACATATATTCTCCTTTATTTGTAAATTTTGGAAAGAATACTGGCAAATTAATGAATTGGTCAATGTTGGATTCTGACACCACCTTAGGAAGAAGAAAGCATTGGTATGTAACATGACCTATCCTTATGAAAACTCAAATATGGAGGCTTAGAAAATAATACTTGAATTTCTTCTAGCAGATTGTTTTCCAGGTCAAAAATTCAAGTTCACACTTCTCCCTTTGAACCTGCAGTTAAGGCTTGCAGTACCAAATTTAAATCCCATGGTGGCATGGGGTCTTTATAAGGGGGGGGTGGCTCTTAGCAGAAGAGTGCCTCTCAAAAAAGCTTTGCACAGTTTAAAGGAATACAAAAGAAAAAGAAATCCACCGAACTACAGCAGAATCACTATTTAAAACTTTTTTCAATGCTAGTTAAATCACTTTCTCAAAAAAGCTTCTTCAGGCATATTTCAAGGAATTAAAGAATTAATTTTATATAAAAAAAATTTCATCACATAATTCATTTAATTAAAACTTAAAAGTGCCAAAATCAATTTACTTGATTGTGTAATTCTCTGGCTTTAAAGTAACAGTGTCATTTAAAGATTATAGGAAGCCAGTGAAGCATTTTGAAACCCCGCACGAAAGTTAGAAATTGCTGCGAGTTGAACTTCAAAATGAACTAGCACCCTCATTAAATAAACTCACTAAAAATGATAGAACTGACTGAATTGGAGCTGAGAAGGGGGTTATCTAATTCTGCACCGCAAAATAAAAGAACCTTTTCCATTTACTCCTACTGAGTTTCCAAATAGAATGTTTATGGGAAGATAAAAATATGGAATGGGCAGGGATGAGAGCATTTGTTGCCTGGCTATTAAAGGAATTGGAGAAACCATGCTGTTAGTCTGAGATCTGAGACATCCAGGTGAACCATGTCTGTTGGGTGACAGAAGGTCTGGAATTGGATCCAGAATCCAAGTTGGATATAGTAGATGAGGCCAAAGCCAGGGAAATCAAATCTGCCGAGGCCAGTAAGGTGCAATGAGAGTAACTTTTCTCTTCAACCAGGCTGCTTTCTGAAGGAATTTGGGAATTAGGGGAGTCAGAAGATAAGCATACAGAAGACTGGGGGCCAATCGTGTAGTAGAGCATCCCTTGGTGATTTCCCCAGTCGGGGGATCAAGGCAAAGAAGCTGTTGGACTTGTTGTTTAGGGGAGATGCAAAAAGATCACAGCAAGGCTGGCTCCACTGACTGAAAATCATTTCCATCGCTTTGTTAAGACCACTCATGAGGTAGTAAGATGGACCTACTCAGATTATCTGCTATCACACTGGACTTCCCCAGAATATGCATTGCTATTAGAAAGAGGTTGGAAGATATCTCCTACTGCCACACTGAGGGCTCCTCGACACAGGAGATAAGATCTGGTTCCCCCTTGTTTGTTGATGTACCAAAACTACTGACAAATTGTCTGCCTGGACTGCAATTGTCCCAAGAGGGAGAGAGTCTTGGAATACCTGCAATGCCAAAAGCACCACTCTCATCTCCAGAACACTGATGTGCAAGTTGGCCTCTTTGGAGGACCAAGTGCCTTGGACAGTTTTCCCCAGGAAATGCCCCACCCAATATGGGAACCGTCCATGGTCACTATGGTCTTGGGCTGAGGAAGGATGAAAGGACAACCTAGTAACAGTTGTGACTGCATCCACCAGGAAAGGTGTTGTTTGCAAACCTAGGTTATTCTTATTTTTGCTGACATGGATTGGGAAAGCACTAACCATTGTGTTGCTAGCATCCATTGTAGAATTCCCATGTGGAATCTTGCTAAAGGAACTAAAACTATTGCCACTGACACTGAACCCAGGGCTTGCAGAATCAACTGGGCTGAAATTCTGGTATTACAAATTATTTTCCTGACCTGCATCCTTATTGTTTGCACTCTTGATAGGGGAAGAGAAGCTACCATAGATACTATGTTGAACACTGCTCCTATGAATTCTAATGTCTCTGTTGGTTGTAAATGATACTTGTAAATTATGGTTATTCCAAGATGTGAACAGTGTGTAACACCCGATCTCAAGCTCCCACCAGTTGATGCCTGGTCAGGGCAGTAATGAGCCAGTCGTCTAAATATGGAAACACCCATAATCACTGCAGTCTCAAGTGAGCTGCTACCACTGCCATGCACTTGGTGAACACCCTGGGGGTTGTGGTGATCCCAAAGGGCAGTGCCCTGAACTGACACTGACTGGCTCCCAGCAGGAAGTGTAAGTACCTTCTGGATTGTCTGTTCATCTTTACAAGATAGATCTTCAGGATGTGTACTATCAAGCATATTTAATTGTCCTAACCCAGAAAGGGCAAAATAGACTGAACCGTGACCATCCAGAACTTTACATGTCGAGCAGACTTGCTCAATACACTGAGATCCAAACTTGGTCTCCAGTCTCCTGTTTTCTTTGGCACTAAAAAAAGAATCTTGAGTAAGTTCCAGATTTTATATGGTCTGGTGGGACCTCTTGGATAACTCTTTTCTACCAGCTTTTGTATTTCTAGTGCTGCTGCTTTCTTCAGATTGGGTGGAACATCTGGAAATTTTCTTGACAATGGAGGAGGTACGGAAAAGGGAATTAGGTAACCTCTGGAAATAATTCTCTGCACCCAACTGTCTTTTCTTTATTCTAGCCAGGCTCTCGGGTGCAGAGATAATTGACCCCTGACTGCCTCCAGAGGTAAGCAATTGGGCCTCCATTCAGGAATGCTGAAAGGGTCTGTCAGAAAAGGAATCTCTAGACCTCAGTTTTGCAGGCCTCCTCTGCCACAGGGGCACTGTCTTCCATCATCAGTCCCACCTCTGCCTCTGGGGGAACTACCTCTACATGTGTCCTGGAAAGGACAATAAGATTTTCGGAACCACGTTTTTTGGCCTCCACACTGATTCCTGGAAAAGGTCCTTTAAGGGGTCAAAAAACACATGTCTACTGCACAGAGGGTCTTTCCATCTTTCTCACACCTGGAAAGTGTCTCCTTCACTGTGGGGCCAAAGAAAGTGCCCTCAATGGGAGCACTGACGAACAATGACTTGAAGGACTCTGCAAAATCAAACAAGCACATCCAGGCATGCCTTCTGATGGAAATACTGAACCCACAGCCCTTGAGGTGCCTTCTGCAGCATGTGAGATAAGCCTCATGGACGAATTAGATATAGCTTGTAGGGTAGTCAACTGAAAGACTACTGAATAATGAGCCTCAGCAGTTTCGGTTCTAGAAAGAGATTTTGATAACTCTTTAATCAAATCTCTTTGAAGCCTCTCCAAATTAACATTAATCTGCTAATGATGCAGATTAACTTGTTCAAATGGAGCAAATGTTGGCTTCTCTAACACAAAAATTGAGATCTTAAGGTGAGGCCACTAGTTTTCTTGGTGACCTGTTATACAAAACCCCTTTCAAAAACATTGTAACATGAGAATGCATTAAAAGAGAAGGACCCATGGGCAGACACACTGAAATGGCTGACTAATGAATAGGAAAACAGCTTGCCCTGAAAAGGTGATGGGTATTTTGATGGCAGCAACTAGAAAACCTTACCCATTTGCCAATATATGCTTTTCTAGTAGCAGGCTTTCTTGCCTCAGTTAACCGTTAGTACCTGCTACATGTTCTCAGTAAACAATTGCTTAAAGCGAATTAAGACCCTATCATCCAGGCAGTCACTGAAGTTGAATGGGGTCATGGTGTATCAAACACCTATGATTCTTGTGAGAGTAGATCCATTCTGTACGGAAGCTTGTGGTAATTGCCTCTGGCCATTTCCACAAGAAAGTAGTTACCACAATGATCTTGGGAGATTCCTTCTGAATCTTCAGAAGTAACCTGGATATCAGTGGAAAGGGTAGAAAAGCATACAGGAACATTCCTGTCCAAGGAAAGGAAAAGGCACCTGTCTTCCAGGTCTTCTTGCCTGGATTCTGGAGCAGAATCTTGCTAGCTGATTGCTCAGAGAGGAGCTCTGTTTGTGACATCAGCTGAATTATAAACAGATTACAAGAACATTTACTCATTTGAGATACAGAAGCAGTAAGATTACACAAGAGTGGATTTTTCCTCAGATGAGGAGGGAAAAGAAGCCATAATGTTCCTCATATTGTCAAAAGACGCAAACATAAAATTTCATACACAAGCTTAGCAGTTAAGGGTGGCCTAATGGTTAAGATGTTTGCCTTACAAATGCAAGGTGCAGGGTTTGAGTCTCACAAGGGATAATTGACTAGGCTTGCAAGGGCAGTTAGCCTAGTACTAACCTATGAACCTAAAAGTAAGTGTTGCAGAAGAATGCAATTTTTTCCAAATCTTTTAAAGACTTTACCATCCTTGTCAGAGGGAGAGGAATTAGCATTAACCAGATATTTAAGAGCAGATGGGTTTTCCAAAAAAAAATCACTGCTGGATCTGACCTGGGGTTAGAAAATAAAAAACCTTACAAAACTGAAGAACTTTATATAATCTATCTGCATTCTTGGAGGCAGCACGCTGGCTATTAGGTAAATTGCAGGCTGTAATAAATACATCATCCAATGCTGGAAGAACATGATAAACTGGAAAAGGTTCACGAAATTTCAGTTGTAATAAACCGTAATACTTCTTTAATGACAGTGGAATATCATTCTGGATATGGCTTTGGAAAAAGAAAATCCTTCCAAGGGACTATCAGAACAGACAATCTCATGTCAGAATCAGAAAATTGAGGAGAGAAAACAAAAGTTGTCCCCTCACAATCATTTTCATGTTCAATGTCCTGATCATCATCAGACAGTGAAGAATTCACTCTCACCAGTAATACCAGAACTTGTGGGGTCAGTGACCTGAACCCCTGTGCTAAGCCCAATAAATCACTCCTATCCAAAGTAACCGAGACAGGTGAAGATAAGGTCTTAAATTTTTTGCTTCTATTTGAAAAAATTTCTAATGAAGCAAGGGAACTTACCTTCGGAGTAACGGAGACACATCAGTCAACAGTCCATCCTCAAAAAGTCCACAACAGGAGCACTCTTCTGTGGCAGGAAAGCTATGAAGGGATTGGCACACAAACCACTCTTTCTTCAGCTCTGGTTGAGCAGGTTAATGGCTTAGGTGAATAGAAAATGTCTTTACACTTTGGAAGCTGGACAGATGTTGCATCCTTAGCAGGGCACAATCCATATAGCTAAAGCTACTGCAGCCATGATCAAATGATGAACACTGAATTGCTTTAGTCATCTGTAAATGTATTAAATCATAAACACGTTCTCAGAGTCTTAGAGACTTCACTCTGTTCTCACTGAAAAATCCCACTCATATTGCACAAAATTTCTGAAAAGGAACTCTTCATTAGGGATTCCTGTATGAATTTATTTTTACTTATATCTGTGTACTGCGGTAGTGCACTGATCAATACTGACCAATTTCAGGCTCGGTCCAGGTGAAATACAAAACATCTCACAAACAAAAAATACAGAGATGTAAGCAATAACCGTGTAATTCACATTAATTACACAGAAATGCTTTCTTCAGAATCTGAAAGCTCATACTGGGTAGAGTCCTCAGAAGAACACTCCTCCCTATGTGAAGATTCACTTTCTAATTGGAAAATCCTGTCAGACTGAAGGAATTCTTTTTTCTATTCCTGCCCGAAGACTTTGTATATGTTGAAAAGTCAGTCTTCAGTTCTTTAGGAAATCCAGCTTACACACTTCCCTCCTGGCCAAGTGAAATATCTTCATCTGCCCCTCTCCCAGTCAGCAACAAAGGTGGTTTGCTTTGGGCTTCCCTGCAGTTGCAGAAGATGTGGCTATCCTCCAGTCTTTGGTGGCTGTAAATGCTATACTAAAAGGACTGAAGGAAAGAAGACAGTGGTCAGAGGAGCAGCAATTGGCACAGCCAAGTCAACCACTTGTGGTTGAGGCAGCGAACAAGCCTGGAACATCTTACAAGACTCCTTAGACAATCCCTTCTTGTGAGCTGGGGATGGTAATACTGAGGAGACTTGA
Source organism: Protopterus annectens (assembly GCF_019279795.1). Lineage (NCBI taxonomy): Eukaryota > Metazoa > Chordata > Ceratodontiformes > Protopteridae > Protopterus > Protopterus annectens. Next base: position 1,594,304,082 of record NC_056733.1, read on the forward strand.
CTGCTGCTCCATAGGTAAGCCGAGAAGGAAGATGTGAAAGTGTGTATTATAGCTTTGAAGCACCAGCAAGTATATAAGGGTAAGATCTAGAGATTCTGCGGTAAGTAATACAGTGACAGCAACCACCCCATCCCCCCAACAGAGCATCCTTTAACCAACACTTTAAAGTCTAAATATAGTACAGACTTTGGTTAGAAATAAAACTTTTTCTCACACAAATTTCACCCAATTACATGGAACATCACACAAGAAATAAAATACATGCCAGCCCATTTAACTTTGATTCCTGGACACACACACACACACACACACACACACACACACACACACACACACACACACACACACACACACACACACACACACACTTCTTGAGACATAAATAGTAGTAATTTTCCACATAAAGTCTGAATTTGAAGGAAAGACTATCCATAACAGGAACTTTCCTGCCCAGCAGACAGATAGATGCACCACCAAAGAAAAACCCATTTTGGCAGCAAAAAAACTAGTGCTTTTTATAGGAGCTCCCTATGCTTCAGTCAGGAGGAGCACCTGAAAGGTGTTGAAAGCTTCTGGAAGCTGGCAGGTGCAGAAGAGGTAAACTCATAGCTTTGACTACTGCAAAAGTGATTTTTTAAAAATCTTTGGATATCAGCAAAAGAGGGGGGGGGGCATAGAGGAATATACCCTTCAGTGTGAAAGGAAGTGCATCTGTTTTTCAGGCCTTTTTGCAAGATATTCTAGAAGAGAAAGGATGGTTGTTTAAGAACTTACCATAACTGTCAATGTCTGACTGATCACTGATGCAGTATTACTAACAGATGAGATATCCTGCCAAGGATAGCCATATGTCCAACCAGCATCCCAAAATATTGGGTGTCTTCCTCTCATGACATATGCCTGACATATGACAGAAGCCCAAAAGAAGGTACATAAGTGATGTATGGGAGTGAATTACCTCAGGACTTTCCTGCCTCGACTAAGGAAATGAAGCAGAAGGACAGGTAACGATATATGTTCAAGTCAAAAAGAGAGGGGTCAAAAACAGTCCACCTTGGCCAAAAACTAAAATAAATGAAAAAAGGGAAAGGAGGGTAGGATGTACTACTGTAACAGTAATCAGTCAGACATCCACTGCTACGGTAAGTTCTTATATAATTGTACTATGTTTTTCCTTGGATCACTGCTTCAGCTTTACTAATAAATGGTAAATTCCCAAAGCTGTCTTAAGAAGAAAGGCAAGATGGAGTTTGAGCTGTACAGTCTAAAATGCCCTGAAGGACAGACCTAGCAAACCCTACTCCAACTAAACGTTACAAATTTGAAGTTCTCTCTACAACTAGAGTGTGAATAGAAAATCAAATTGCTGCTTAAAGGATAAACCTAGAATACATACTTTTGAAGAATGCCCAGAAGAGGATGTGGCTCTGTTGGAATGTACCTTAATTGGAGACTGAAGCAATTTGCCATGGAAGGAATAACACAAAGAAACAGCCTAAGAAATCCAGTTTGAAATAGTCTGCTTGTAAAGTGGTGAGCCTAAGTTAATATCTTAAAAGGATACAAAAAGATGTTCAGATTTCCTGAGATTTTTTGGTTTTATCCAAATAAAATCTAAGTTGTCTATGTACATCTAAATAATGCAATATTCTCTCTTTTATTCTGAGAAAAGTGGAAGAAAATGAGCAGATTTATGATCCATTTTAAAGAAATGTCATTTACTACCTCAGGCATGAATGTAGGGTTAGTTCTAAGATTCAACCTATACTTTTGGAAGATGGAAAAATGGTGGAATGGCCATCAATCCTTATAACTATGACAACCTTTAAGGAGTAGTAAATGCTACAGGCAAAAGAGTTTTCCAAGTACAGAATTTTACAGACAAAGAAGCAGCAGGCTCAGAAAGAGCTGGTGTAATTTTTTCCAATACATAATTCAGATCCCAAAAAAGGGAACGTCACTTCTGGGAGGTCTGATGTGTAGTCCTCCTTTCAAAAACTGTTTGATCTCAGAACGAGTAGAAAGTGGTGAATCTAGAGGCAGCCAGAGATGGACGACAGATGCACTTTATTAGAACAGAGAACTGTGCAGCTCACATAAATACAAAAGAATGTTATGAATACCCAGTTAATAAGGGTCAAGATTCTTTTTAAGGCAGCATATGGGTAATCTTTTCCATTTAAAAACATAGGATTTCCTTGTAGTTGATGTATTAACCTCCTGTAGAACCTTAAGCATGTCCTCAGTAATGTGTTGCTCAAATGGAATCAACATGATATCATTCAAAAGGCCTGATTTAGAGTTTGTAGATGTAGGTGAATTGTCAGCAAGTCCATTCTGTGAGGTAATTTGTGATGATTTTCCTGGCCAAATGAAAAAGAAGCGAGGGGAGTACACTTTTGTAAGCCGCACTTGCCACAACAGTAGATATTATAGCAATAACCCACGCCTGGGTGTGGGTAATGCTGGATTTACCCATGGTTGGAGTGGTTTGGTCCTGAGGGCGAAGCCCGAGGGACCAAACAAAGCCAACCGTAGGTAAATCCAGCATTACCCACACCCAGAAGTGGGTTATTGCTATTATACAATGACATTATTTAAGAAAAAAAATAATTACTTTTCTTAAATAATGGCATTGTATAATGCCTCCTTGCTGCCCTTCCGCAGCTGTCTGGTATTCCGTGGCAGTTCTGATGTACTGCGCATGCATATGCCAACGCAGTACATCAGAGCTGTGGGCAAAAGCAACGGAGAAAGCAAGATATCCGTTGCTTTTTACTGTTTTGTTATGTTAAATGGGTTTAACATAGCGAGACAGCTTTAAAAAATGCAACAGAGATCTCCGTTGCTTATTTTAAAGCTGTCTCGCGATGTTAAACCCATTTAACATAGCGAGACAGGTTTAAAAAAAGAAGCAACGGAGAAAGCAAGATCTCCGTTGCTTTTTACACACTGTGTCAAAGAAACGGAGATCTCCGTTGCTTTTTTTAAACCTGTGTCGCTATGTTAAACTCCTTTAACATAGCGACACAGTGTTTTAAAAAAAGACTTATACTAATGGAAAAAGTCCGGGCGACCGGACCTTTTTCCATTAGTATAAGTCGATCAGCGTGCACGTTTTGGAATATTAATGGGGGGGTCATGGTATAATCACAATTCCTCACTGCAGGAGTAACCTTCTGGCTGTATGATTTGTTTCCTGTTTATGAAACAACTGGCTAACACCACAAAGCTTTGACACCCCCCACAACAGTGAGGAACTAGAACATGTGCAGCAGTAAGAATCATGAACTACAGTTATATAAGTATACTTACCAGAACAGTATATGTTCAAATGATTACTGATGCAGTAGCCTTAACGAATGTGGATACAGCAAACCTGCTTGCTGATGGTTTCAGTGAAAACTTCACTCCCCTGTCCCCGCCACACATAACCCAAAGCATCCCCAACACCTGCCACCCACCTAGTATCTCTGAGCAGCAGGTCTTAAATGCCCTCTTTAAGGCCAAAAACACAGCCTCTATGGGACCAATCATCATCCCGGGCTGTGTTCTACATGGGTTAAAACAGGAATTAGCATCACCATTGAACACGCATTTCAATCACAGCCTAAGCACTGGCTTCGTCCCAACGGAATGGAAAACAGCTACTGTCATTCCCTTTGCACAAAGGGGGTGCCATCCATGGACCCCAGGAACTACAGGTCCATTACTCTTGACCAGCCTTATCTGCAAGGCCATGGAATGAATCATGGACCTTATTAACAAAGATATAGGAAATCACCAAATGCTCCCTTTGTCAAGGGGAGATCATGCTTGTTAAACTTAGTGGACTTTTTCAAGACAGTCACCAAAGCTCTAGACAAGGGCAAATCTGTTCATACAGCCTACCTAGACTTAGCCAAAGCCTTTGATACAGTCCCCGACTCAGGCATTATTGATAAACTCACCCAGCTGGGTATCAACCCATATATTGTCAGGTGGGTTGCAAACTGGCTCACAGATAGAACTCATACGGTCAAAATAGGGGACTCTACCTCCTCCAGCAGACCCGTAACCACTGGTGTTCCACAGGGATCAGTTCTGGGACCCCTACTGTTTGGAATCTACTTCTCCGAAGTACAGGCTAAAACTAAAGGACTGTGGCTGACAAAGTTTGTTGATGACTGCAAACTGGAGGAGGTTACTGAAACCCCTTGCAATGTCAACATCCTGCAAGAAGGTCTTACGCAGACTAAACACTGCTGCTAAAGTTATGGTCTTACGCGTAATGCAAAAAAATGCATCATCATCCCCTTCAGCAAGAGTGATGTTTCTATAAACTACCACATCAACAGCAATACCCTAAGCACAAAGTCAGTGGTGAAAGATCTGAGCATACAGGTTGCCAGCAGCCTTAACTTTGATCACCATGTCTCCACAGTGGTAAGAAGAGCATTTTATATTACTCATCTTATAAGTAAGGGCACTGCCTCCAGCAAAAAAGTGGTTATAACCCCCCTGTACTCTTCTCTCATCAGGCCAATAATAGAGTACAATGCTCCCTTTGGCATGTTCCTTTCCGAACACTTGCAGCAATTGGAAAGACCACAAAGGTTCCTTACAAAGAAAATTCAGGGTCTTCAAGATCTGTCTTATGTGGACAGACTGAAATCATAATCACTTTACTCTGTTGTACAGACTGCTCAGAGGTGACCTGTGCCTTGCATACAGAGCAATCTCTGACCCAGCTTTAATGGAAATGCTGCACATTTGCAAGTCAAAAGGCACATGAGTCACTCGCTCAAACAACCTAAACCTAGGATTGCCAACTGTCTTGAATTTTTCCAGACAGTCCAGAATTATGGGACAATGTCACTTGACATTGAAGAGCACAAGAACATGTTTGATTGAGCACAGTAATTTTGTATGACAATCCCCTCGAGGGGAGGTTAATGCACACTTCTATTCTGCATGCATTTTGCTTTCATGTATATGTCCAGAATTTTTGACATGAAAAGTTGGTAACCCTACCTTAACCTGGCATGTGACATTGACAGAGCTTGCTGGAGGGAGAGTTTTATCTGACAGAGGTCGCCCCAACTTTGGAACAAGCCTCCTAATTCATGTTACAAAAGCCCCTTGTTGGCCCTATTTAAGTGTAATTGGATGCAAAACTGGAAATTCACCCCAGGGGTTCCACCGGTGTCCCTCTTGGACAGGGGCAATAGGTGCTAATTTTAGTGTCAGCTTGAACCAGACACCCATGGAACACAGGATGAACTTAGCAAGGCTTGTTAGGGCCCTGGGGCCATTAGCCTAGTAACCTCCTATGATCCTATTATGAGTTATATCCTGCTAAAGAAACAGCGGGACAGCTTCCAAAACGTCAAAGCCACCTTCCTCCTACCCAAACAGTTACTCAGCTCAAGCAGATCTGAAGAAAAAGAGTAGTTTGGTCGCCAAGCCCTTAAGAGCATTCATACTGAGAGAGGGACGCTAGAGCCCTGAAAAGGTCAATGTTAGGAAAGAAAAAAAAATGCGTACACATATCCTCACCCTGTCACCAAAACATAAATAAATAAATAAAGGTGAATGGAGAAAGGGAATGGCTAATGCAGCAGTGATCATTTGAAAATCTACTGTTATGGTGTGTTAACTTGCACAACTTGTTCATTATTATGATCACTGCTGCAATAGCCTTGCCGGGCAGGAAGAAGGCTGAGGGTCAAACAATCCCTGGATAACAATCCTAGTAATGCCTCTATTATACCTGAAGAAGGAATGTTTTTTATATTACTTTGAAAAGTATACACAGAGGAATAAGGTGCTGTTTCTACACTACTACAAACCAACCCTTTCCAAAAAGTCACTGATGAAGGGAAGGTCATGGCAGAATGAGCCTTGACCCTACCTGGAATTAATCTCTTGTGGTGGGTATAGCAAAAGGTAGCAGCATGGGACAACCATTTGAAAATATTCTGCTTTGACAAGGGTTGTAATTTTCCTTATCTTCACAAGAAATGAACTAATCAGAATTCTACAAGATTTGGTTCTGTCAGGATAGCACCAGAGTTCTCTGTGGAAATGAAGGTATGTAGTATCCTCTCTCACTCAACTTTAGGTTCTGGAAAGAAGACAGGCAGATGGACAGACTGACTGAAGATAAGCTCAGATACCAACTTAGGCATAAAAGGATTAGTTCTCAAGGAAATTACACAAGGCTGACCCACCATAAGAGCTTGCGCAGAGGTCAGAGCAATAAGTAACACTGCTTTCCATATTAGGAACATCAAGTCAGCCTGATGAGCTGGTTAAAATGCATCAAGAGTCATTTTTTCCAAGACAATATTAAGATCACTAGTAGGAGGCACCTGTTTCCTAGGAAGTCTGGCATGCAAACCCTTTTCGAAAACATTTCCACATGTGACTGCATTGAAAGAGGAGGATCCATGGGCAGACATGCTGAAATGGCCAACATATGAACTTAGGCCAGAGGATCATTACTCAAACAAATAATGTAGAACCAGAGAAACATGATCCCTGAAAGGGTGATGTTTCCTGTCTTGGCACCAACTAGAACATCTTTCCCATTTACTAATATATGATTTTGTAGTAGCAGGTTTTATTGCTTCCTTTAATACCTGCTGTACATCCTCAGAAAATAGGTGCCCAAAAGGTATAAAGATTCCATCATCTATGCAGTTAGTTGCAATTGTTTGGGGTAGGGATGAATATAAACATCTTTTGTCCTGTGTGAGCAGGTCCATTTTGTGGGGAACATTGTGGTAATTGTCCTTGGGGATTCCAAAAGGAGGCAGAAAGTACAGTTGTTTAAGTAAACATACCACAATAGTAGATGTCTAAATGATCACTTCTGCAGTAACCTTAGCAATAGTCTGTCTAGGATATAGCAGTCAGACAGGTTCCAAAATTTCAGGGCACCTGCCACATGCTCAAACAGTTAGTGAGCTCGAGTTCAGTGGATCAATACAAGTTTGGGAAGCAGGCCCTTCAGAGCTTTCATTCCAACAGAGAAAGGGAAGCTGAGCCCTGAAAGGAAATTGCTAAGAACAAAAATAAGTAAATAAAATAAAATTAAATATTCACACCTTGGCATGAACACACAAAAAACGAGGAGGATGGAGGGAGGGAGCAGGCACTGCAGTAGTGACCATTCCAGCATCTACTGTTAGGTAAATTTACTTACACAACTGTATTACTTTAATCATATTAATCACTGCTGCAGTAGCCTTAGATATAAGGGTAGATTACCCTATCTTACTACAGCTGGGAGATAGAAGGGGAAGGGTCCAGGAGCCCCCGGAGAATGGTCCTAGCAAAGCCTGATTTACAACAGAGAAGTAATCAAGCTTGTAAACATATGCATAGAGGACCAAGTTGCTGCTTTTAGAATACTTCTAGAATCCAACCCTTTCCAAAAAGCCAAATATGAAGACAAGGCCCTGGAATAGTGGGTCTTGACCCTGCCTGGAATAGCTTTCTTGTGATGAGAACAAAAAGGTAACAGTCGGAAACAACCATTTAGAAATAGTCTGTTTTAGTACAGGTTGTCTTTTCTTACCTTTGCAACAAATGAACAACTGATCCGAAGATTTGAAAGATTTAGTTCATCCAAGACAGTACCTGAGCTGTCTGTGGCCATGCAAGGCATGGGGTATCCTTTTCCCTCATTTTAGGCTCAGGAACGAAAACTGTGAGATGGATAATTTGGGTTGAAATAAACTTGGATACCACTTTAGGCATAAATGGATGATTAATCAAAGAAACCCTGTTTCTGTGGAAAAAATGAGACAGGGTTGACTCACAATAAGAGCTTGCACCTTAGGTATCATTCTTGCAGAGGTCAGAGCAATCAGTAAAATTGTCTTCCATGTAAAGAACCTCAAGTCAGCCAGATTAGCTGGTTCAAATGGAGTAAGTGTGAGCTTCTCCAACACAAAATTAAGATCCAAAGGAGAGGCCAACATTTTTCTTGGAGGTCTCTTATGCAAGACCCCTTTCGATGTAGTTTCATTTTAAATGTTCTTGAAAGAGGATGATCCATTGGTAGACATGTTGAAATGGCCGATTAAAAAACAGGTTAGAGGAATAAGAACAGTCATAGGATAGTAACTCACACAGATATTGTAAATCCAGAGAACGGCTAGCCCCAAATGTGTGCTAGTTATGTTGTTACCACCAACTAGAAAACCTTTTCCATTTGCTAGTCTACGGTTTTCTAGTACCAAGCTTTCTTGCCTCCATTAGTACTTGTTGCACATCCTCAATAAACAGTTCCCTAAAAGGAAGACAGTCAATTGAAGAGGACTGATGTCTGGATGTATCAAGCACCATGGTTCTTATGTGAATAGATCAAGTCTGTGAGGAAGCTTGTGGTAACTGCCTCTGGTCATTTCTAAAAGAAGGGAAAATAATGGTTGCCTGGGCCAGAAGGAAATCACCACAATGATCTTGGGGGATTCCATCTGAATCTTCAGAAATACCCTGGATATTAGATGAAAAAATGGAAAAACATACAGAAATATTCCTGTCCAAGGCAAGGAAGAGGCATCAGTCTTCTTGCATATAGTCCTGGAGCAGCATCTCATCAGTTGTTCCAACAGGAATCAAAGAGGTGTAACTTGAGGACCTCCTTACAGATGGGTCAAATATAAGATGACCCCCTGATCTAGTTTCAAGTTTGTGAGGGTCTGCCCTAATCTTGCTCAGCTTGTTTGCCTCACAATTTTGCTTTGACAGAATGTACGATGCCTGTAGAGTGTGATTGAGATACAGATACACAGCACAAGCTAGTATGGCTAGTCTGCAAAGGAGATACAACTTGGCTCCCCCTTGCTGTGACTGTGATATTGTCTGCAACAACTTGAAGAGGTCCCAGAGACCAAAGACGATTCAGTGGGTTAAGTGCCTTGATCAGGGGAAAAATGTATTTCATATTTATGTGTTTGCATCAGACCCTGATGATCCACACACCTTGTACTTTTATTCCTCTTGAAACTGCTCCCAAGTAAAGTCCAAGGCCTTTATGGTGACTGCTTTGGAACAGAAGAGGAGACCTAAATTTACAGATATTTGACATCTCCAACAATTAATTGCTTTTCTGACAAACCCCAACACTGGGATTTGACAAGAGAAAGGATGTTGATGCTAGGACCAAACAGACTTCAGATACTACTGTATCTTTCTCATGTGTAATCTTGCCAAGGGTATCATTAGAATCAAAGATACCATGAAACCCAAAATCCCAGAGGTATTGTCTCACACTGACCAAAATCTGAGTGGAAAAAACTTAGAAATATATGTAGATACAGATGTATTTTTCCCAAACAAGAAAAGCTCTTTGGATTGAGGTGTCTAACACCCCAGGAAAGCAATCTTGTGAGAAGGAGTCAAAAAAGACTTCTGAATGTTGTTTTGGAATCCCCGCTTCTGTAAGAGATCTTTCATCCAAGAGAGATTTCTGACACTTTTGAAGACAACTCTACAAAGATATGCAAGTTGTCTAAATATGGAAAAAATGTGGATACCATGTAGCCTGCAATGAGTTATAACACCTTGTGAACACACTTGGTCCAATAGATAGTTCAAAGAGTAAGGCACAGAACTAATCATGTAATTCAGACACAAAACCTTAAGAAAAGCCTAAAGTCTAGATAAATAGGAATGTGATGATAATTATCTTTCAAATCTAGTGTCACCAGGAAACTTCAGTGAGGAAGAACAGTTAACAGGTTGTACTGTGATATCATTTTGAATTTTGGCACCGTGACAAACACATTTAGGTAAGAAAAAACCCAGAACTGCTCTCCAAGATTTTTCTTTTTCTTTGGCACTAAAAACATCCACGAATAAAAACCTTTCACGGTAAAAAGATGAGTGGTCTGTGGTATAACAAATGGCCATAGCAGAGTCATCACCTGCGGCTGAGGCAAACTGCTAGCCTGCCGTGCTGGAAAAGGCTGCTGGCTTATCTTTTTCTTTTAGTGGTTGGAAGAAGGACCAACCATGGGACCAGTAGTTTGTTCCATGGTCAAGGTAAAAATGGCACCTCTTTCCAAGAAGCAAAAGCCGATAAAAAACAGTGCCTTTATAAGTCATTTTTTCACCACAAAAACATAATGAAAAGCACTTTAAAAACACTTTCCAGTCCCAAAAAGTAAAATAAACACAGTTTCTACACAGGAAAAAAAGTTTTTCGATTACTTTGAACAACTTTTAAACTGACAGAAAACTATACTTTTAAACAGTAGCACTGAGGCTGATTTGTTATGACAGTCACTTAAAACATACACTCCTAATTTAATTTAAAAATAACTTTTCTAAACACGGAAGTACAATTAAATAACAACTGCTATAAAGTGGAAGTTTTTTCCCCAAAGGAAACTTATCTGACCAGCAAAAGAACAGCACAAGCCGACCTTCGATCCTTGAATGCCTGCAGAGGAGATGTACTCTTGGGCATCAGGAAAACTCTGAAATGCTTGGTGCCCAGATTTGTCTTTTTAGTTTAGCTTAGCTTAAGCTGACTGACAGTTTGGGTGTGTGGAGGGTGCCATCGAGCTTTGTAAGCTGACCATCTGTTATATCCCTGGCAGGAATATTCCCTATAGTAAATCGGTGATTAATATGATGAACATCAAACTTTGCCTATAGGAGGAATAAAAATTTAAACTTTTACCTCCTCAGGGAGGTTTTGAGTATGCTGCCAAGCATATCTCCTCATATTAGTTTCAATGGCAGCAGCCCTAGAAGTAGCATCAGCAGAATCATAAGCACATCTCAAGCAGAGGGCAGCCACTTGTGAAACACACAATTAAAAGTTACACATTTTTTTTCCCTCAGAAGAAGAAACAGATGCTATAATCATGTTCACAAAACAGGCAAGCATAAACTTTAATAAAGGAGCTTGAAAGTTCAAGATTGTAAAAATAAGCATTGCAGAATAATACATTTTAGCCCAATCTACCAAAAGCGTTTACATCCTTGTCAGAAGGGGAAGGATAGATATCAACCAGATGTTTAAAAGCAGCTGAGATCACCAGAGTATTAACTGCTGAGTCTGATCTGAGATTACTGTATAAAAACATATAATTCTAAAGATCTTGTACTATTAAGCTGTTCATGGACAGCAGGCTGGCTGACAGGCAAGTTAAAGGTTGTCACAAAACATCCTAGAAGGAAATGGAGGTTCAAGAAAATCTGTTTGCAATAAATCATAATACTTTTTTAGACACAGTGGAATGTCACTGAGTTTCAACTGAAAAAGCAAATTCATTCAGGAAATAAGTTTCCGAAGAGAATGTTTCAAGGGGACTAACAGAAAACACACTCTTCATAGAATCCAAATAAAAAAAAAAAACTGAGGAAAATACAGAAGCTGTCTCTTCACAATTATATTGTGGTTCAAAATTTTGAATCTCTTCAGAAAATGAAGAATCCCTTTTTCTCTTGCCAAAACAGCAGAACGAAAAGGGTTGAGGGCCTAAGCTAAGCCTAATAAATCATTCCTGTCCAGAGTAATTGAGGCAAGAAAAAACATATGTCTGAGTTTTTGCTTCTTTTTGACAGGAATTTCTAAAGATGCAGTCTCACCTCTGCCAGGCAAAAACCTCCTAAAGGACAGGCAATCTATTTTGACTAAGCAGAGAGGAATTCCCTACGCCTTCTCTCAGCACCAACAAGAGTGTTTCTCCTTTGTCCACCAAAGACACTCCAGCAGCTGCAGAGGATGAATCTAACCAATGGTCCATTGTGGCTATAGGGATTACGAGAGAGAGATGAATCACCTGCGGAACAGAAATGGCCACAGCAGTCCGCTGTTGTGGCAAAGCTGGTTTATTAATTTTCTTCTTTTTATGTAGAGGAACTGGTAGGCTGTTCAATGTAAAAGTGAAAAAAAGTCCCACCAGGTTCTCAGTGAAGCCTGGCAGTAGTCAGTAAAACAGATAAGTACTAGTAAAAAAAAAAAAAAAAAACTTCTCACCAAAAAACAGTAAAAAGCAATGTTGACTAACTAATTAAAATTACAGAACTTTGATATCAGAAAAGCTAGTTTTAGATGAGTTTTAGCAATTTCTTTTCCATAAAAGTAGCACAATTAACTATCCTGTTTATAAAAGTTAGCAAAACGTCAAGTGACAGTTAAAAACACTTCTTTCTTGGCTTAAAATGTATAACTTCACAGAAAACATTCAGTTTCTAATAAAAGTGTAGTATGTTCCCAGAAAAAAAGTTCAATAGTAAAGCGTAGAAGTTTTTTCCTCAAAGGGAACATATCTGCCCAACAATGAAAACGTTAGCTGACCGTCAATCCTTGAAAGCCACAAAAGAGATGCTCTTCACAGGCAGAAGTACCTTAAAGGACTTGGCTTCCAAGCTGCTATTTTTCATTCAGCTAGGCTCAAGATAACTAATGGTTTAGATGCATGGAAGGTGCCCTTGAAACGTAGGGAAACAACAGCTGGCCATCTTCCAATCAGGATATAACCCATACAACTAAGGCTACTGCACGCAGTGATCATAATGATGAATATCCAGTGCTGTCTGGGCCAAGGGAATCACCAGCAAGATTTTCCACTTGTCTTTCTTTAGGGAAACTAGAGGAACAGATGAGTATGCATACAGCATCTTCCCCTTCCAAGAAAAAGATATGGTGTCAGTCTTCTATGCTTGTAAGAATGGCACTCTGGTAAAGAACTGTCCGAGTTGTCTGTTCTGTCCAAACAGAAAATAAAAAGATCTATCAGGGGAGTACCCCACTGATGGACAATGCCTAGAAAGACCTCTCTGTTCAGCATCCATTTGTGAGGGTCTGCTCTGGATCAGCTCAAAAGATCTGCCACAATGTTGTGCTTTTAATGGAATATACATAACCTGAAGGAAAAAGTTGTGTTGAATAGTACTGTCCCATGCAATCAAGGAAAGTCTGCAGTGGTGGTAAGACTTGGTGCCTCCTTGCTTACTTATGTATCTCATTACTCTGGTGTGATCTATGTATATCCAAAGAGGATCTCATGTCCAGCGGTAGTACAAGGATTGAAGAGCTAATGGCCTTCATTTCCTTTATATTTATGTGATCCTTTCTTTCTCTGGAAGACCAAAGTCCCTTGACATGGATGCTCTTGGAGCAAGTTATTCAGGCCAGGTGTGAAGCATCCATGAATAGCTCCTGGCAAGGGAAGAAACCAGAAAGGGCACTCCTGAGTTGAGTGAAATCTGGTTGACCCACCAAAGAAATTCCGTTTTGATGAAGGGCAAGAGAAGGAAACTTAATGGATGTCTGTGCTGAGTCAAAACTGACTTGAAGTACCACTCCATCTTCCTTATGTGGAATCTGGCATAAGGTACCATCATAATTGTACATGCCATGTACCCAAAAGCTCTCAATATCTCTCTTGCTATGGTCACATCCAAGGACAAATGGGTTAAATGTGTTCTGAGAGGAACTGAACTTTGCATGGGGGAAGAAAGGCTGTCATGGACAGAGTATTGAGCCTGCCAACCACAAAAATCAGATCCTGGTATGGGCTCAAGAAAGACTTTGTAAGATTCAAAGTGAACCACAGAGTGTGCAGAAGATTCATTGCAAAGTCTCTTAAAAGTACCTCTTGGGAAGGAGCCTGAATCAGGACAGTGCCCAAATATGGAGAAATATGGATTCTTTGAAGTCTGAAAAAGGCAATGGAAGTTACAATGCACTTTGTGAATACCCCTGGGGAAATTGAAAAGCAAAGGGTAAAGCAAAAATAGAGTGTGAAAAGAACACGCAAAACCTTAAGAACTTCCTGCATTCTAGATGACTATGAATATGAAGGTAAGCATCCTTTAAAAAAGCTTGGGGAAAGATCACAGGAAATAAGGACTGCGGTGTCAACATCTTGAGACTTGGAATTTTGAGATAAGTGTTGAGAGAAGAAAGATCCAGAATGAGTCTAAAAAAAGACCTTCTTTCTGGGAAGCAGAAAAATTCAGAATAAAACCAGGAGGAGGAACAAATTCAATTATCTGTTGAGCAAAGAGGTCCTAAAAAAGAGGAAGAATGAGTTGATTCTGGTTTCAAAGAGGATAAGGAAAACCTGCGAGATGTAGAGAAGCAATCCCAAGACATTTTGTATCCTTTTTGGATGATGGACAGGACTCATCTGACTGAAATTATGAACTGCCAGGTTAGGAAGGACAGCGATAGCTTTTGAGACAAAGTAACAGGGGGATGGCCAAGGTGTGTGTGTGTGTGTGTGTGTGTGTGTGTGTGTGTGTGTGTGTGTGTGTGTGTGTGTGTAGGGGGGGCAAGATTTATGGTTTTTAGTCATAAAGAGGCTGGTTTGTCAGGAATGTAGCATTTAGATCCTTTGGAATACTATAAGAGATATGCAAGGATAAGTATGAGGCATAGTCTAGATCCTCAACATCTTATTCAGAAAGATCCTCTTCTTCTGATGAAAAGAGGGATCTATTTCTCTTATCTGGGGGAGAAATTGGAAGAGAAGGATGAAGTGACTGAAGTGCCTTAAACAGACCCTCTCCAAAATTATATCAATCATATCAAAAAGACTTCTGCACAGGAGTGAAAGGAGGTCTTTGGAGCCCTATTTTTAGGGGTCTCCAGACAGTTTTTGGATAGAATCCAAAGGAAGGACCTCAGGGATCCATCTATGACCTCCTCCAACAGTCTTGGTGAATAGCCCACTCACCCTCAAAGAAAATAATTCTAGACTCTCCCTTCATGGCAACAGCATGGCTTATGGTCTACCAGGATGTCCTTAAATCCAGGGCCTTAGCAGCTTCTGGAAGGGTCATGTTAGAGGGACCAGGAAAGCCAGACAGAGAGGTCAAGATCTGCAAAAGCACCACAGCAGAGACATCAGACCAATTTCGCAGAAAAGAGGGAGAAAGTCTAAGTTTCTTTAGAAACCTTTTTCATAGCTTTCTTCTTTTCCTTCTAAGGAGGAAGGTCAGCTGAATGGGAGTTTGTCACCATGGTCTCTACCGCCAATTTCCTAGGTCACCTATTTTCAAACAGAATTTAGCCTCACCTTAGAGTTTTGACAGTAAATCTGACAGGACCTCATATCATGTTGATCCTCAAAACAAAAAAACGCCAGAGGAAAAGCCATCCTTTTAAGGAATGTGTCTAAAACAAGACTATTTATCCTTCCTGACAGACAAAAATCAGGTTTTACATAAACATTTCCAAAGCAAAAAAAGGAAAAGTAATCCAATGTGGATGCTTATTTGCCCAAAAATTTACTTTAAGCCATTCACAAAAACTCACATCACTATGCTTACAAGAAGTCTGCTTAAGAGTACATATGAAAAAATGTTCTGATTTTTTGTGTGCCTATCTGTCCCTCTGAAACCAGCATGTACTCAAGTACTAAGGACAAATGTATGGTGCACAAGGAGGAAGCCCAAAAGCTTTGTAAACTGGACAGACATCTGATCCTTGGCAAAATGTGTCCTATACAGATATGACTATCTTAACAGTGATATAATAAAGAACATCTGTGATCATCTAGAGCAAACTGTAGAATCCTTCTGTGTGAACACCACACAATGATGTGCTAGAACGCCTTACTCTTGTCCAACACCAAACTCCAAGTGCCTTGTGACGGCAGGAGGTACAACTCCCTGAAAAGTCAACCTCTAAAACAAGATGCACCAAATGTGATCAAAGACGCTGCTGACCAAGATGGGATAAAATTCATCCCCCCCAAAAAATATCAAGAGGAAGGACTACAACTTCAACTTCATTTCAGAGAAGAAACAGCCACTATACCACCTTTAAGTAGTACAGGCTAAGTATGTCACAACAGTTCTGCATTGAAAGTGTGGCCTCTGAGAAGAGCACTTCTTTAATGTCAAGAAGATGCCCACATGTGACCACAATGAGAACCCACATGTCTTTTGTGAGGACCTTCTGAGACAGGACAAAATCCTATAACCCCCACTCAACAGTCCTGATCAGCATTTAGGATTGCAACAAATGGGATGAAAAACTCACTCTCCTTGGTGGATTTAACTACTGCAACCAGGGGAGGCAGGACCACTTGATGCTTGGAGGTAATCTTCAATCTGCAACAGGATATCAATATTCCTGGGAAACTGTCACGTTCTGGAACAAGCAAAAGAGACTGTACAGGAACTATAAAGATGCTTCACTGTGGCCAAAGCCTGTTTTCTCTTCTACACAGCCACACCATGTTCTGGGAAGCCTCTGAAAATAATATATTCTCCCCTCAGAACAGCAAAGCCAAGATAGCATACTTAAGCTCACCCCCAAAGAAGGAAAGTCTCAGCCATGCCATCCTGCAAAGCAGATACTAGAAGTAACTGACATCGGCCAGAACACTTACATAGTCAAAACTGCAACTGGCTACATGAAAACCTACTGCAGAAGCTGTATAAAGGGTTTCAACCAACTCTTCATTGACCCCACTTATCAAGAAGGTTGAAATCTTTTCCAATGTTTGACCTCCAGAGAGGACTGCAACAGTTATTTGCCTGAATAATTATCTTTTATAGTTAAATCAAAAAATAGTGACCAAAAACAGTGGTTTATAAAACAAAATAAAAAAAAAAAAAAAACATAAAAGGAAACAGAAGATGCACTAAAAAAGCCCAGTAAAGCACTTTTGTCCCAACCAAAAAGTTGAACAACCTATTTAAAGACCCTCAATTCTTAAAGTGCTCACCATCATATTACAAAAATTAAAATTCAACAATAAATACTAAAACACATTTACAAAAATGAAGCAAAAAATCAATAAATCCCTATAAATAGATAAAAATATATGTACGCAAAATAAACCCATTTATTTTCTGTTATACAGACTGCTTGCTTTCAACAAACTTCATATTCAAGTGCCTATTGAGCATTGGTGGGCATCAAGTTTAATTTGCCTCTTTTATTCTTTAACCTTGAGCTTGTTATTTAAAGAACAATGGGATTCTATTATTAAATGCTCAACTTCTCTGTCTTTTTTCTCCCTATTTACTGTCCCTGCTATGAATAAACAACAATACAGCATTTAAAATATTTTAAAATTGACTGTTTCTCTCCACTAGATCAGTACCTTATTGTACTGTGCTGGTTTCACTTTCAAAAAGTCTCCAATTCACTGATGTCATCAAGGCCACTGAATACAGATAGTTTTTTGGTCATTTCCCTCTCCAAACTGACATCACCGCTACCGTCCTAAAACCCACCCATGCTATGATGTCACATCTCCCTGGTCCTTCCCCTAGCCATACAAAAAGTAAAGGCTAGAACAAGGAAACAGTACATGAGTCAAGTCTCCTGCTGTGAGTTGTCAATCACAGTAGGTAACAGCTCAAATTACCCTTAGCACTTCGACAGCTAGGGAAGTTAGGTGTGAAGGGGGATGGGAGATGAGTCAAAGTAGTACACGTTCAGGCTGCAGTTTAGCCATTCTAAAAAGAAGCAGCAATAAAAAGCACTTTGAAAGTCTGTTCTGTGTCATTTGCACTGTTTGTGTTTTAAGTAGTCATTGAACGGCATGAAATGTTACTTAAAACTGACTGATTGAAAGATAGTAGTGTATGTATGTAAAATCAGTGCAGTGACAGGAACTTTAGGAAGAAAGAGGCATGCGTGCCGCCATTTTTTTTTACAGACAAGCACTGAATTGTGGGATATCTAGAAGCAGACTAAACAATCAGAATTACTTCAAGATGCCAGACCCCATGTGGTCAGACTCCAAAATTACGTATAAAAATATTTAAAATCCTGTAAATAGTCCCAGAGTGGTGTTAAAATGTAGGAAACACCAAACCATGATGAAATAAACATGTTTATTTTTTTAGTCTGTGGGTGCGGTTCTCCTTTAAATCACCACCAGTGTTATCATCTGTAACATTATCTAATACAAAAGAAAATTTCTTAAAAGAGGAACATAAGGTAGAATGGCTGTCCAAGGCATATGCATATTTTTTGTTCTTGACAGCAAGATCATGTTCATTAATTCATTCACTGCATTTGACAGTTTTGCTTATATAAAACCTGTTGCAAAATATGCAAATAGCAAAGCACACCACTCCTCTGTGTAACAAAAATTATGCTGTTTAGTAGTGTACTTCCTCCCTTTTACTAACAGGTGTTGTATTTCACTGATGTACTTACACCACTTACAGTTTTCTATACTTCTAGGCCAAATGGCCTACATTCACATTTATATATTCACTTTTAACTGCTTTCTGTTCCAACAACCCTTTTATGTTGCAACATTTTTTCTACAAAAAAGATGGGGTACTACCTATCTTCTGCAACACTTCAGTGCATCCATAAAACACCATCCAGCTTTCCTCAACTATGTGCTTAATAGATTCACTATCTACACCAAGTTACGGCAAGATTATTAAAAAAAATCGCTCACCTTCTTATTACTTTCTTTCTCACTGTATACACCAAGTTACAGCAAATGAATTATTAAAAATCTCTCACCTTATTGCTCACTTTCCCCACTGCGTTCCTCATAAATAATTTTGTGTATTCATAAGACTAACATTCTTTTGCATTTCTTATTAACTTCTTCAAAAATGACAGTCTGCCATACATCTCTGCTCTAAAAACATACATTTCAAAATATCCAAGTTGACAAGAAACTCTTCTGTTGTCAAACGTGAGAGTAACAGCTTGGATCTATGTCAAGCAAAGTTCCTCATTAGCACTCTTCAAGAAAAATCTTGACGAGTGGAGGGGAAATAGGAACTACACCCCGAGGATCACTTCTGTGGCTCTGCTCGACAGGGGCTCAGGAAATTAACTTTCTTGGGTGGCGTAAGCCAGGGAACCTTGTTGGCTAGGCTTACTTAGGCCCTTGTGCCGATAGCCTAGTACCTACCTATGAACCTATATACATTTTTTAATACGTAATGGATGTCCAGTAGCGAGATATGAAGGAGTGGACATTAGAAAAAGTAGATGATGCACAACTGTCATCAGCTGGTACTCTAGAGAAAAAGGCAGCTGAAGTAGTGAATGATCCAGTAGACTAGACCTTAAGACTGCTAAGTAGAGGCAGTCCATTCACCTTACATACATGAGAGATGCATTCAGACAGCCATCAGGAAAGATCTATTTTCAAAACTCCTTTACCCAATTTAGCAGAAGAGAAGGACAGAAACAATTGTTAAGTCATTCTAATACTTTTAGTACAGTGCAAAAAATCTGAGCTGTTGGAGCTCATCCAAAAGGCATAGCACTTACTGTCTGTATTAGAAAAGTAGGGAAAGAAAACAAGAAGACTGACAGCTTTGCTCAGCAAAGACTCTGATGCCATCTTGAAGAAAAAGGAAAGACTGGTCCTCAGTGATACTTTATATTTATGGAACACAAAATATGGGACTTACAAGAAAGCCTGTAAAGTTCTGAAATTTTTCAAGCAGAAGTAACTGAACCAGAAACAGTGTTTCCCCAACAAAGGTATTTCAAATTGACTGTGGATGCCTGTTCAAATGGAGGTATTGCCAATGCCTGAAAAACAGAAGTACTGTCCCAGCACAGGACAAAATCCCAGAAGGGATTCTGAAGGAGGAAACAGCCCCTTAAGAAGACCTTGGACAATTTCAAAGAAGCAAATGAAGTTCAGTTTTTTCCTTTGTGAAAGCTGGAAATGGACCCCAGTTGAACTTTAATCACTGAATAGCCAGCTCCATCATAAACAAAGGTCAGCCAGGAAATCCAAAATAGCGGTTAACTTGAGGGCTTTGATGTTCAAGTGAGGCATCCTGGTCAAGTACAAGAAAATGTCTGGAGCTGGGCTGGGTCCAGCACTCATGGTGGGCAGATCAGATGAGACCACAGGAAGGGAAACCACATCTGTCGAGGCCAAAAGGTGTAATAAGGATCACAGCTGCATTGCTCCACAATGCTTTCTGTAGAAACTTCATTTTGAGATGAATGATAGGATAAGCATAAAGGACACCTGGGGCCAATTATGGACCACAGCATTCCTCGGGGACTCCTCTTCTTGGGGAGAATTAGGGCAAAGTAACCTTTGCATTTGGTGTTGGAGGAGAGGCAAATAAATTGCAGCAATGCTAGCCCCAGCAGCTGAAAATTTCCTCTGCTACTGGTGGGTTGAGGGACCACTTGTGAGTAAGAAGAATAGATCTGCTCAACTTGTCCACCAATACACTGAACTTCCCCGGGATGTGCACTGCAATCAGAAAGCAGAGAGAAGACATCGCCCACTGCCAAACCCTCATGGCCTCTCAGTGCAATGGGTAAGAATGCTTTCTCCCTTGTTTGCTTATGTACCAAACCACTGACGTAATGTCTGTTTGGATGTCAATCGTGCCCCTATGGAGGGAATCCTGAACAGCCTACAGAGCTGGAAGGAATGCCCTCATCTCTATTACACTGATGTGAATACTGGCCTTTGTGACAGACCACATGCTCTGAACCATCTTTCTCAAGAAATGCCCCCCCAATGCCAGTTGGGAAGCATCCATGGTCACTGTAGCCTGGGTGGAAGGGAAAACAAAAGGTCATCTTGAGAAAACTATTGGAGAATTCAGCCACCAGTGAATATGGCTCTTGCAGATCTGGGTGAGGCTCATGGGAAAGTTCACTGGTTGAATTTGCAATTTTGGGAAGAACAGGGATGTGGAATTAATAACATATAAAAAAAGGAAAGTGGGAGGGAAGCCCCAAATCATACTACTTAATAAAATTATATATACTTACAAATTAGCACAGAAAACTAACCAGACAACTAGAAAGTTGTTCAACAAATTTGTACTACACATGGGAGGAGAACTACAGGTCATCTAAACCTCACAGTTAGCCACAGATATCTTCACCCTTCTTCCCTGCATTCAAATTTTTAACAGAAGCAAGTATTACCTCCACCAACTCTGAAGTGCCATAGAAGGAAATTCAACTTTCATACATCTTTAACAAACATGCACAAGATAAATTTGAGTCCAGAAATAAAACTCTTTACTACAGAAACAGCAAGTAGAATGGCTCTATTAGAAAGCTGATAAAACATTGCACAATGACAGGTTATAGAAGTGTTTTATGGAAACTGGAGAAAGACAGCCAAGTAAAGAGATATTAGGGTAGCTAAAGGGAACCAGTCCATTACCTTATTTAGGTTCCCCACCTGACCCTGAGCCAGCTCTGCCACCACATCAGCAAACAAACACAAATGTTAAAAAAATAGTATCTCTGCAAGCTGCAATGCACAAGCTTCACTGAACTGCATATCTCAAAACAGAGACGTTTAGCCAAACTTACCTCATTCACTCCATTTTCGACATTTTTGTACATAAAGTGATGTAAGGGAGTGTTCCTGAAACACCTTAAAGTGTATAACTGTGATTTGTCATCTAGCTCTACCCTAGACTTTAAAGAGCTGTGTGCTTCCAGAGCAGTTTTATTACTGAGATGTACTACACTCTGGATTCTACTGTCTGAGGTCATGCTCCCCTGGCCCAGCTGCTCTAAGACAGAAACATCATGCTCTGGTAAGGTTATGCTCTGTTCATCTGGTGAGAACTGGAAGTGACCGGCACCCCACCGAAATGGAGAAACTTCCTGGAGTGTTTGTCTATTTTTATATGATAGTATGCTTCTTGAGGTCTACTCAACACATTCAAATCATCCTTCCTTAATAACAGTAGGATGGACTGAAATGTGACCATCTGAAATTTTGTTTTTCATAATGATTCAAGTACTAGAGGTCCAGAATGGGCACAACGTCACAATTTTTCTTTGGTATCAAAAAAAGAACCTTGAATAGACTCCACACCCATACTGGTCTAGTGGGACCTCCTGGATGACTCATTCATCTAGCAGCGTTTTTATTTCCTGAGCTGTTGCATTCCACTGTATGGGTGAGACATCGAGAAGTTTTCTTGAATAAAGGAAATGACAAAGAAAAGGAATGATGCAGCCTCTGGTGATGACTCTGCACCCATATATCTTGGGTGATGGCTGACCAGGCCATGGGGTGCAGAGAAAAAAATGCCCCCAACTGCCTCCAGAGTGCAACAGGTAGGCAACAGTTCAGGAGCTCTGAAAAGGCCTGTCACAGAAGGAACTCAAAAAGCCTTGATTTTGAGGTCCACCTCTTTGATGGGGTGATGTACATTATGATCATTCCCCCTCTGCCTTTGGGGGACTATTGCTAGAATATGGGCCATAGGCTTTAGACTTGCAAAATCACAATTTCTTACCTCCTTTTTGTTTTCTACAGAAAGACTTGCCATCCTGTTCATTTCTTTTAACTTTAGGTCCAAACAACATGGATCTATCATAAGAGGCACTGATGAAGGACATCTTGAAATGTCCTGCGAAGTAGCAGAAACACATCCAGGTGTGCTAGTGACATCAGAAATAAGGTGCATGGACATGCTTGATAGAGAGTGAAGGGTAGGCAGCTGTGTATCAACTGATTTTCTATCTTCCACAGATAAGGATCGGAGAGGGCCTTCAATAATTCTTTAGTCAAGTCCCTCAGAAAATGTGTTACATGGACCAAATAATTTAGTGCCCAGACAGCGAAAGTTGCTGAAGCATTTATTCAATTTCCAAACCTGTCCAACTCCTTAGACTCCATGCTAGAGGAATGGACACTAGAGCTCTATTCAGCAAGCTCTTTCTTGGTGGCCACCACTAGCACCACAGAATCCACAGTGGGATCCTTGCTTCAGAATAGCCATCTTTTAAAGAAATCTAGAATTTTATCAGATTTTCGAAGGATTGGTTCAACCACATCAATTTCCTTCCACACCCACCTTGAAACCAGGTTTACCAGTTCATCAACGAGAAGGACCACCCAAGAAGTAGACATTCCAGACCCAAAAGCCTAAAGCAATACAGATTCCTCCTGGGAGGTGGCGTCAGTGGATGACCTCCCTTTCTGCCTATGTAGGGGGGCTGGAGGACCTCAGCTCTCATCAAAAACAGCATCTTCAGTGAGGGACTCCTTAGCATTTTCAAGGGGGGCTGGGGGACCTCACCTCTCATCAAAAACAGCATCTTCAGTGAGGGACTCCTGAAGGAGAGTCCACATGCCTCCTTTCCTTACATGCTTTAGGTGCACTTCCCCAGTAGAATACTCCGGAAAACACTCAGAAGAAGATGGGGAGTCCAGGATGTGAACTGCCTCAAGACTTCGAGGGGCTGGCTGCCCCAATCTGACAAGAAGAGAAGAGAGAAGATGTGAATAGAAGAGAGAAGATGTGAAGAACTGTGTGTGTGTGTGTGTGTGTGTGGGGGGGGGGGTGAGTGGGAAAAGGACACCAGTTCCTTGGACTGCAAGAGGACTCCGTCAAAGACCATGAATGCCAAAGCCAAGATGAGTCCTGAAGTCCCCTCTAGGTTCCAAGAAACTCGACAAAGGCAAGCTCCAATAACCCATTTGGTTCAGCTCTGAAGCCAGTGCCTGAGCCAAGTTGTCAACAGCTGAAGCGTGGAGAGGAAGGGACAGATGTGAAAGCTCCAGAGTAGATCCCGAATTAAATGCCAGCTCTGACCCCTCGACTCCAAAACTCATTGAGATTATGAGATACTCTGAGTCATTCGGGTCAGAGATATAGTCAGAGTCAACAATGTCCAGTTTAAAGCACCTGTTCGTTGGGCAGCACAGGTTGAATAGTCTTCTGAAAGATGTGAAACCCCTAAACGATAAACACATTTAAAATGGGCATTTTGGTTATAGCTTTTATGCCCACATGTGACACATTTCTTAAAGCTGGACCTGCTTCTCTGACATCCTTCTGCTAAAACATCATCAGTAGACTGACAAAAACAGTAAACAATCCCAAACAATAATAAAGTATCACTACAAAAAGGCAATAGACTATAGTGATTTAGCTCCAACAGCTACCCAAAAATCAGGAGAGGGAAAGGCAGGAAAAGATATTAGGGAGGATAGAAAGTGAAAGCAGAAAAACTATTGGAAAAAAAACCCCCAAAAGGTAAAGGAGGGGATCAAGACACACTTATCAGAGTCCAAAAAGTATTCCAGAATTACTAAGCCGAGAGATCTGGGTCCGTAGTGTTCGAGTGGCAAACGAGATATGAGATATGTAATTCATTGCTAAGACGGGAATTATGGGTAAAGGGAAGAGCCTGAGCCTTGGACCCAAAGTCTTAAAAGTGGCTGAAGTTGGATCTGAAGACCCAAACATTGAGTGCAGTTGAAGAGACATCGAATGCATGTCCTTTCTCATTCATTTATAACAAGCTTAGCAAATGTGGGAACAATACTTGCCCCCTTGGTAACACAGCATATATGTTTACATATCTGTCCATCAAATACAAAAAAAAGAATGTTGTCTAGTACTACTTCCAGCAACATACACAAAATATTAACCTCCTTAGTGGTGAAATCAGATACCTCTAAAGTTGAAACTTACATTTCAAAACAGCTTCAGTGACAACAGCCAACACTAGTAGAATTTGCAATTTTGGGAAGAACAGGGTTGTGGAATTAATAACATATAAACAAAGGAAAGTGGGAGGGAAGCCCCAAATCATACTACTTAATAAAATTATATATACTTACAAATTAGCACAGAAAACTGACCAGACAACTAGAAAGTTGTTCAACAAATTTGTACTACACATGGGAGGAGAACTACAGGTCATCCAAACCTCACACTTAGCCACAGATATCTTCACCCTTCTTCCCTGCATTCACATTTTTAACAGAAGCAAGTATTACCTCCACCAACTCTGAAGTGCCATAGAAGGAAATTCAACTTTCATACATCTTTAACAAACATGTACACGATAAATTTGAGTCCAGAAATAAAACTCTTTACTACAGAAACAGCAAGTATAAGGGCTCTATTAGAAAACTGATAAAACATTGCACAATGACAGGTTATAGAAGTGTTTTATGGAAACTGGAGAAAGACAGCCAAGTAAAGAGATATTAGGGTAGCTAAAGGGAACCAGTCCATTACCTTATTTAGGTTCCCCACCTGACCCTGAGCCAGCTCTGCCACCACATCAGCAAACAAACACAAATGTTAAAAAAATAGTATCTCTGCAAGTTGCAATGCACAAGCTTCACTGAACTGCATATCTCAAAACAGAGACGTTTAGCCAAACTTACCTCATTCACTCCATTTTCGACATTTTTGTACATAAAGTGATGTAAGGGAGTGTTCCTGAAACACCTTAAAGTGTATAACTGTGATTTGTCATCTAGCTCTGCCCTAGACTTTAAAGAGCTGTGTGCTTCCAGAGCAGTTTTATTACTGAGATGTACTACACTCTGGATTCTACTGTCTGAAGTCATGCTCCCCTGGCCCAGTTGCTCTAAAACAGAAACATCATGCTCTGGTAAGGTTATGCTCTGTTCATCACAGGAATTACAACAGGAGACTGGAGAAACATGCAACTCAAAAGATACTTTTCTGTTCTGAGGCTCAGGCTTAGAATGGTCATCTCCCAAATCCTCTATGTTATCATTTTCTAAAGACCACTCTGCTGAAGATAACGAAGAATGCCCAAAGCTGCTGTTGGGAGAGGGACACCGTTTTTCGGCATCAATTAAAAAACTGTCTAAGGAGGACCCCATATCACTGTTAATACTAGTCCTACTGCTGCGATCTGGAGTATACAGTGAATCCACTCCATTTTTAGTAGACAAAGGAAACTGTTCAGAAACTGAAGTAATATTACCCTCCATCTCAGAAGTGACATCTGAAACAGGTTCAACTGATTCATCCCACCAGGGACAGTCAGTCAAAGGTGAGAGTTTCATAAAAGAAACTGCATCCTTGCAATCCATTTCTTTCTCAATATCCCCACAATATTCTGTGTAGCAGCTGATCGAGGAAGATTCTCCTTTACTCAAAACTGAGTCAGTGTTGTAGTGTAAAACAGAGTCATCACGACTGAAAACTAAGTTTTCTGATGTGTTATCCACCAAATCGCAGTCAGTAAGGTCTATTACCTCTGCCACTCCGCTCTTGCATTCTGTGAGGATACTTCTGCACACCTGCTCATCACCCGTTAAGTCTATGTAATCCTATAGAGTAAAAGAAAAAAAAACAAATCTGGTCATTAACCTAAACAACTTGTTACAGTTTACATTTTTTACATCCTAGATAAAATTTAATCCTTTTTTTCTTTACCTTTATTCAACCTAATCCATCTTCTGAATAACCACTTTTTTGTAAAGCTTTATGTATTCACTGTTACAGTGAGTATACTCAGACAACTAGTCAGCCCTATGGAGTAAATAGATTAAACTCTGATAGAGGCCAAGGTGAACAGAGTTAAGATTAGAAGCTTAGAAACTTGACAGTACTGGTGTGTGTGTGTGTGTGTGTGTGTGTGTGTGTGTGTGTGTGTGTGTGTGTGTGTGTGTGTATATATATATATATATATATATATATATACATATATAAATAAAAAACTTATACACCTTTAATGTATATAGTGTAAATACTATACACACCCTTTAATTTAGCAATGCTGAAATAGTCATAGGGATACTCAAATTGGATAACTGTAAAAGTATTTGCATTATGAGCATCTACATTCCCCCTGGAAATAATATCCCTACTCTTGAAAACATTCTATGGTCGTCAACTAATATTAAACTAGACATACATATTAGGAGATGTGAATATAGATTGGAACAAAATTAATAACAATAATCCCTCTTTATCTATTAATCTACTCAACTTCACTCAACTAATAGATGGCACTACCAGACCTAATAGAATCAACCCCCCAGGGTCCACCTTGGACTGGATCTTAGCCTCCCACCCAAATAAGATATCTCACTCTGTTATCCTACCAGACACCATGAGTGACCATCTCCCAGCTTCCATTCTCCGAGCTACCCACTCCTCCCCTCATACTCGTAATCTCAAAAACTTCAACCCTTCTACATTCTCAGAAACACTTAAACAAACCAACTGGGACAATCTAAAATCTCTTCCCCTAGATGAAGCCGTACATTTCTTTAATACAACCTTCCTAGACATTCTAAATGCCCAAGCACCTCCTAGAGCTAAGCGAATAAAACCTTACTCTGCCCCATGGCTAACTAAAGATACTAAATCACTTATGCAACAAAGAGACAAGACTTGGAAACCTTACAATCAGAAAAAACTCTCGGACACCCTCCTCAAATACAAGTAACCTAGCCAAAAAGCTTATTACAAAAGACAAAAAATCCTACTACATTAAACTACAGTCTACCCATTCAAAAAACCCAAAACAATTCTGGAACTCCATAAACTCTCTTCTGCACCCAGGTACAAAAAACAATCCCTGTCCTGATAATAATTTAACAGGCATAGAAATTGCCACCCTATTCAATTCCTTCTTTACCAACTCCATAGCTGAACTCACTAAGACCTTCCCCAATAATATCTCCTCCCCTCCACTCAACCCTACATTCCCTTCCCCCAATCAATCTCCCTCTCCCACCCCTCCCCATATTTTCCATCTAAAACCCATCTCTATCTCTCACATCAAAAAGCTTATAACTAAACTCAAGCCTTGCTCCAATGCCCCTGACAATATCTCCTCACACTTTATAAAGCTTCTCACTAAACTCAAGCCTTGCTCCAATGCCCCTGACAATATCCCCTCACACTTGCTGCAGATGCCATTGCCATCCCCATTAGCATTTTCATTAACCGATCCATTCATGAATCTTACGTCCCCAAATTGTGGCGTGCTGCCTATATCCTACCTCTTCACAAAGGAGGCAAAAACAATAACATCTCTAATTTCCATCCAATAGCCATTCTCTCCCCAATATCAAAAATTCTAGAAAAATGCATCCACCACCAACTTATGCCCTTCCTTATCAGTAACCACCTCCTTACCCATACTCAACATGGCTTCCGCCCCAGCCATAGTACAATAACCGCTCTCCTCTCATTTTTAGACATAGTAAACCATGCCCGGGACTCTGGAGAAATTGTATCCACTGTCCTTCTAGATCTTTCCAAGGCTTTCGACACTGTCTCTCACTCCCACCTTCTAACTCACCTATCTAACCTCAGTCTCGATCAGCATTCGCTTACCTGGTTTAAGAGTTATCTTTCTGACAGATCCCAGGCTGTGAAATGGAAAACTAGTACCTCAATCTTCCTTCCTACCCCAACCGGGGTTCTCCAGGGTTCAATACTCGGTCCAATGCCCTTCAATATATTAATTAATGATTTCCATGCAGCCATTTCCAACACTAAAATAGTGCAGTATGCAGATGACTCTACTTTAATCTGCTCTGCTCCTAATCTTCCTGCTCTCCAAGCAATTATCCAATCTGCCTTTACAGCCACTGAGAACTGGATGTTTCAAAACCACCTCTCCCTTAATGCTAATAAATCCAAAATCCTACTTTTCTCTCCCTCTAAAAACCTGCGCCTTAACAAACAATCTTTCAATATTACCAGTAATGCCAACTCCCTAATAGAAGGTGTCCCCTTCGCTAAACTTCTTGGTGTTACTATCGACGAACACCAAAAATTCGATACTCATGTCCAATTAAATATAAAAATAAAACATCAAAAACTTGGGTTACTATACAGAAACTCTCACTTCCTCTCTCCCTCTACCAGGCAAACTCTTGCCACTACCTACTTACTACCATCACTATTATATGGTGCCCCTCTTCTAACCAACCTTGCATCCTCCATCTCCTCAAAACTAGAAATCTGCTACAACAAAATCTCCAAATTCGCTACGAAATCTAAACACTACTCCCACCATTGATCTTTCCTACACATGCTAAAATGGTTAAGAGCTTCCCAACTACCTCGATTACCTCCAACTCACTACAGCCCACAAATTAATCTATAAACCTACTGCATGCCCTGCTCTAGCATACATCCTTCCTTCTTATACTCCACACAGACCTCTAAGATCTGCACAACAAAATCAACTTGCTATTCACAAACCAAAACGTCCCATTGGCCAGTGTCTGCTATCCTATTCCCTAGCAAAAAATGGAACTCTCTTCCCCCTCACTAAGAATCTCCAATAACCTTGAACTCTTTAAATCCCAGCTCCATTCTCATCTCTCCCAAAATTGGAAATGTAATTGCTCTCTGCCCCCCTAATCCTATTAAACTCATTTCTACTTGTTCTTCATTAAATACTTCTTCACCTTGCTATTCTGCCCAACAGCTTCCCCTTGATATTTCTTACATAACTTATACACCTTTAATGTATATAGTGTAAATACTATACATACCCTTCTTTCTGTACTTCTCTCCCCCTATATACTTCTTCCATCTAAACCTATATTACATTTGACTGACTAATGACTAACATTCTACAAATTGTGTCCAACACTCTTCTACTAACTTTACCCTCCGTCCCCCTTGTATTACCCCCTATTGCTTTTTTCTCACATATGTTCTTCTTTCTAATAAACAATTGCCTCTTGCTTCACTACTCAACTGCCTCTCTCTCCTTCCTCCACTTTTGGTATTTATTCCTACTACTCTGCATACTTTACACTACCCATTTTCGTTACCAAGCATGTTCTGTATGAACTATACTCAAGTCTCCTATACTCCATTTATTGCACTACATCTTTTTGCTACATCTCACTGTATCATCTTATAATTTTGTTTAAAATATTATATAATACTAGGATTATTCATAACTGCATTTTATTGTACTTTTTATCGTATTTTTGTCTTTTTATTGTATCTTTGTAATTTTGGAGCTTTTCTCCCCGGGCCTCCACTGAAAACGGGCTCCTTGAGCCCAGTGGACCACCCCGGTTATCCAACTGGAAATAAATAAATAAATAATATATATATATATATATATATATATATATATATATATATATATACACATACATACATATATAGGTCTACTGCTTTTGGTCGAAATACATTTGGTCGAAAATGATTTCAGGCAGCCCACTTCACTAAAAGCTCATTTGACTGAAAGCTCATTTGGTTGAATTCTGTTTGGTCGAAAATGGAATATAGCCCCTGCCCCAATGCAGTGTGACCCTGGAGTGAGAATATAAAGTAAGGGGGGTTGGGGGGTGAAGCCCCCCACATTCTGCAACTAGTTTTTACTGACGTTATATGTTTTAATGTATTTTTAATGGCTACACATGTATATAATAGTACATACACTGCAATTTTATATATATATATATATATATATATATATACATATATATATATATATATATATATATATATATACATACATACATATATATATATATATATATATATATATATATATTTTTTTTTTTTTTTATCAAATACATGTTATTACTTTGAGGGAAACAACTTTTTATAATTCTATCAGATACCTATTCGGGGGGGATTTACAGCAGCATGTTTATGACAACAGTCCCTCAGAAGAGGTATGCACTGCATTCTGGGTGTTGTTTTTGGCTCTCCAAGCCAACTCCAGGTGGTAGCCCTCATTTGCAAATGCATGGAGGGTGCACTTATGGGGGTGGGGTGTGGTAAGTCACAAATGCGATGTAGGTAGTCTGTCCCCACTTCAACCAGGCATGGGGTTAGCGACTTAAACAAATGTTCTTATTTCTAGGAAAAGTACAAAACTTCCTGAAGCTGGCCTGCCTGTATGATGACCCCTCTAGGTGGCTCTTTTTAGTGGATCTGGGAATACCCCACCACTATGGAATAAATCGTCTTTAGTCAAATATGCAGAGGCTTGATGGTTGGCAGGCATTACTGAAAAAAGCACAATGAGAAAGGTATTCTCTTAAGGCACAGAATAGTTGTGTTAGTAAACTTACCATAATAGCAGATGTTCAAATTACTGCTGCAGTAGTCTTATTTATATGGGCTATATCCTACTAAGGATATAGCAACAACTATCCAGCTTCCAAAGCTTACATAAATTCAAGACTTTAAGACTTGAATGCAGCTCACATCTGTTACACTCCAACTCAAAATTGTGTCATATTTATTCACAGTCATCACATTTACATAAAAATTTTTGATGGTAGTATATTTATTGCATCAAGAGACAGGGAGATCACTAGTACTTGTTTTTCTAATTGTAACACTAACGGTGTGGTTTACATTGCTACTTGTAAGGTTTGCACTTCATTTTTCATCGGAAAAACTGAGAGGAAGCTAAGGAATCGTATATACGAGCATTGTTATGAGATTAGGAAACATAACAGCAAAAACGCCCTATACAGACATACCTTGACTTGTCCTCAGGCTAATTTTCTTTTTTTCATTTTGGAAATTGTACCCAAGGAAGTAAGAGGTGGTATGTGGGAGGCCAAACTTGAATATAGGGAGTTATTTTGGCAAATTGTTTTAGATTCCACGAAATCACCAGTTTTAAATGATATGATTTCCATTTCTTCAGTTTTAAAATTAAGGGCAGCAAAATTGTAATTTCAAGTTAAAGCCACATGGTGGCAGTATACATATGGGTTTGTGACATGTTTAACTATTGAGTAACTAAATACAAATTTTATTTCTATTAAATGTATTTTTGGTTTTATTAAATATATTTTAATGTTTTTAAGATCCCATTGCTTAACTATCTATTAATATCAGCTTAAGAAAAGTATTTTAAACCATTCATTTTAAACTGGAAGGTTTTTTAAAATGTTTTTATGAGTGGTATTATTAATTCTCATTGGAACCAATTATTGAATTATTACTTTTTGAATTTACATAATTGAATGATTATTTAAATGTTTTGCAGATTGTTGTCAAGTGTGAGTTTTCTGATGAAGACTTGAATTTTGGGTCGAAAACGTATTTACTGCCTTTTGGCGTTATCTTGGTGTTTGTGAATAAAGTGCATATTTATACAAGTGGTCTCGGTTTCCGACCTTCATGTGGGCACTCTTTGCAGGTCTATAGTTTTGGCTATATCCTACTAAGGATATAGCAACAACTATCCAGCTTCC
Source organism: Protopterus annectens (assembly GCF_019279795.1). NCBI lineage: Eukaryota > Metazoa > Chordata > Ceratodontiformes > Protopteridae > Protopterus > Protopterus annectens. The sequence goes on from NC_056733.1 coordinate 1,594,335,980, forward strand.
AAAGCTTACACAAATTCAAGACTTTAAGACTTGAATGCAGCTCACATCTGTTACACTCCAACTCAAAATTGTGTCATATTTATTCGCAGTCATCACATTTACATAAAAATGAACATGCTATGTCTTGCTAGCAGGAAAGGTAAAGAACTCCCAAGTAATTGTCGCCGATGAGTACTGAAACCAATATTACTACTATACCTCGTTAATTGTGATTTGATCTTTTTTGTGTCCCTTTTGCCATCTGTCTTGAATGGGTTTGTGGTGGTGCCAGATTAAGCTTAAAGTGTGGTGTGCAAATAGTGGCACTAAGTCACTGTGAATAAGCAGTTGTGGCGTCATAAGGTTTAGTCAGTGCAGTGAGTGGCATACAATGAGCACATCCCTTGGGGGGGTGTAGAGGAGGCACTTAGCATTGTTCATGTTCACTAACCACTTCCCTGGCAGATGAGAGGCCTGTCTATGCACGACACAGGTAGCATAAGTAGAACATGAAAAACTCTGCGTGGGTGAAAACAGGGAACCTTGACAGCAGTAGCAGACTACAGTGATTCTGCAATAAATAATGAGAAGGCATGGAATAAGTTCCAGTGACAGAATTGATCAAGGTCCACTAAAGATAGTATATGGACTGAAATGGGGCAACAATGAGTTCAGACACTTTGAGCGCTGCATTCCTTACAGAAACATGAGATTTTGCAGTAGTTAAAAGTGATAAAAGGTTTTGTTTTAAGCTGTAACAAAGCCCCAAAACATTAGACATGTGATGGCAACATCTCAAATCAGAGAAAGATGTTTAAACATTTTGTGTCTGCAGATTGGCAATGTAGTGAGTGGTCTCCTGTGCATGGCGAACAAGTACCTTGATGTGGCATTTCATCCTAGTATACCATAGACATCTGTTGCCATTGAGAGTGCTGTAAGAGCCCTTCTGATATGGGCCTTAATGTACAAAATAGGCATCTTAATATTGTCAAGTTACCAAATAGTGCATAATGTACTCAATGCATGCGCTTATAGGTTCATAGGCGGTTACCAGGCTAATGGCCCTAAAGCCCTTACAAGCCTAGCCACATTTATCCCAAGTTGCCCCAACTGTCTATGGTTAGGGGAGTAAAGTTCATAGAGGTAAGGGTCTATGGTAGTTAAATACCAACTTCCTCTGTCCAGAGGGGACATGAGCATCATCTCAAGAGTGAATTTGCGGTCACCCATCCACTGATCTAAATTGCATTTGAAGAGGGTCAGGAAGGAGCTCTGTTCACGTGAATTGGAAGCTTGTTCCAGACAAGTAGCAGACTCTGGGTGATGTATCTATTTCCCCAGCATGACCTGTTCATGTCAGAGGCTAAGTTAAGATCCCTGGAGCGAGTGACCCTCCTGTATTTGACTTACAAATGTGTAGAATTTCCATCGAGCCAGGTCAAAGAATGCCCTATAAAAGCCAGGCGCAGGTCATTCCTTAGCAATCTGTAAAAGACAAAATACAGTGACAGTGCTTTCAATCTTTCCATGCAAGACTTATTCTGTGTACCCTATAATTTCTTGGTGAAAAACTTCTGTAGTCTCTCCAGTTGTTGCAGGTGTCTAGTGAGGTATATTCAAAAGGGAGCACTGTACTCGATTATGGGTCTGATGAGGGCAAAGTATAATTATAACATCCTGAGATTTAGCTGTGATGCCTTTACTTATAAGCTGTGCCACATAAAAGGATTTCTTTACTACTGTGGATACGTAGTGGTCAAAGTTCAGATTCCTATCAACCAGAGTACCCAGATCATGTACCACTGGGTCTACACTTAGGGAAGTGCTGTCTATAATGTAATTAACAAGGCTGTCAGCTTTCCCAAAGGGAATGATAATGCATTTTTTTTGAATTTAGCCTTAATCTATGACTTTGGTACCAATCATTTGATTGCGTTAACCTGTCTGCAGTATATTAACATTTTTAGGGGACTCAATGACTGCTCCCAATTTGCAATTGTCAGCAAATTTGGTCAGCCACAGGCTGTCCAAGTTTGCCTGGACTTCTGAGAAATAAATTCCAAACAGTAAGAGGCACAGCACAGAATGTGGTGATACGCCACTGGAGGCTGGTCTTTTGCTAAAGGTGAAGTCACCCACTTTGACAGTATGTGTCCTGTCAGTGAGCCACTTGGCTTCCCACCTGGTATTGTAGGGGTTAATTCCGAACCAGGAGAACTTCTCTATAATACCCAAGTGGGGGATTGTGTCATATCTAGTGGTTAGGTCAAGACAGGTGGTATGCACTGTCTCTTCCTCGTCCAGGGCCTTGGTGACTTTCTTGAGGAAGTCAACCATGTTTAATAGGCATAATCTATCTTTAAAGAATCCGAACTGGGTTGGGTCCACAGTATGGAGATTACCTATGTCCTTGTTAATAAGGTATGTCCCTTTTTTAATTTCTCCGAGTCTTTTGGGTTTCTAAGACCATAATGGGAATGGACCCCATTCTTAAATCAAAGCAGGATTCAAGTTCATGAAATCAGTACTGTTATAATCGTTGATGTTAGCCAGAAGTGCTCTTCTCAGCACCTATAATGTACCCAGTAAGGACTCCTGCAATTCATACAGAGTTACATGCATATATCTTCTGTCTGAAAATTCTGGGCTTTTTGCATAACAGTAACAATACATAATTTCTTTCTTATCCTCAACAGTCCACTCAATTGTCTTTATGGCTCTTTTTTGGCCTATACGTTTTTGTGATTTTTATGGACTACTACTTCCTTGTACAACAGAGGGGCCATCCTCCCCTGGGCCTGGCTTAGCCCCACTGTAGGAATGTTTCCATATCTTGATAATTCTACACAGTCATTTTTTCCATTTCTGGTGGCGGTGCACCTACCAAGTTTGGGCACTTTTTGCCGTCTTGGTGAGATTTTGTGAAAAACAGGGTCCACCTCATGAAGATACTCACCAAGACTTGACAATTAATTAAATTCCAACAATACTACTCTCCTTTTCTTGCTGATTTTTTTTTATCATCTCTCCATTCAGACCCCAGGTTCGTAAGGATTCTTTCCATGACCTTGCAGATGAGGCTAGTCAAGCCTAAGGGCCTATAATTCCCAGGGTCAGTTGATGGCCCCCCTTTGTGCAGAGGGATAACCGTTGGTGTCTTCCACTCCACTGGAACATAGCTAGTTTTCAGGCTGTGGTTAAACAGGGATTCAAATGGGTTTGCTAGGTCATGTTTTAAATTGTTTAAAAGGCAACCCGAGACATTGTCTGATTGTCTGGTCCCATTGTTACTTTGTTTTGGCCTTGGACAGCATTGAGATGACCTGCTCTCTTAAGATAATGGGCTGAGGAATGGTGGCAGGTTTACTTTGGGGGATAACTGGAGGGGACAAGGGGGAGTGAAGTTTCCTCCAAATCTGTCACCTAGCAGGTTGGCTACTACCTCTGGTTGAGTATGGGTGGTGCCATCCACAACCAGTTCAGCTCATGTCTGGGTATTCCCTTTTAGATTTCAGACGTAGTTAAAAAAATGCCTTGTGATTATCCTTAGCTTGTGAGGCTATTTTTGCTTCGTAATTACCTTTGGAGGACTTGACAAGATCTCTAATTTGCTTGTTTGACCTAGAGAGGTATTTCTTCCTCTGCTGAGCCAGTTCCCTCTTGTTCTTGGACATTAGTTTCTTCTCTTGCTGTACAGCCTGTTTATACTGGCGTCCACCAGGGTGGCTTGTTTTTTCAACATAACCTGGTCTTAATTCGGACAGGTACAGATGATCCTATACAATTGCTTAAGTGGTTATACAGGGCACTGGTGTACAACTCTGCATAGGAGTCTGTGTTACCTGCGTTCCAGGGAGCTTTTTAACTTCTTATAGTCACTCAGTAGGAAGTAATTTGTCTTAGAAAAATTCTTAAGCATTTTTGAGCTTGATGGAGCATCTCATCTTATCATCGAACTAGACTGACTTATGGTCCAATCTTACCAGGGAGGACATCACACAGGGGTGCAATGCTCTCCCATGTTAGTGAGTACTATGTCCAGGACATCTGAGCCTCTTTTGGGTGTGCTGACTATCTGTTCCAGACCATTGGCATTGACAAAGTCCAAGAACCTCTGATCCAGCATGTCTGTGGTCCTGTATGTTTCCCATTCAATGGTAGGATAGGAGCTACAATCAACAAGCTGGCATACAGTTAAAAAACTCTTAATTACATCCTTATCTTTGTCAGCAGAAACAGACAATGACAAAGAAACATCACAGTCGGAATATCTAAAAAGATACTTTAAACCCTGGTTAAAGGTGGAAATGAAATTAAGCAAGAACAAGGCTTACTGTATGGAGCACAGTTAAGTATTGCACACATTTTAATTTAACATAAGAAAGTAAAGAAAACCATAATTGAAAATATTGATGAGTTAAACTTCACTGTTGTTAGCTATTACAATTCATAGGTTCATAGGTTGGTTCTAGGCTATCGGCCCTAGGGCCTATACAAGCCTAGCCATAACAATTCCCTGGATATTTCTTCCCACACTGTTTACTTCCCTGGACCCCTGTCTGCAGGGCGACTGACGTGATCCCTGGGGTGAATTTCCTTTCTCCCATCCAGTCATCAAGGTTCCTTTTGAAAAGGGCCAAAGAGGTGCTCTGCTTGACATGTATGGACAGTCTATTCCAGAGTCTGTGGAGTCTCTGGGTCAGGAACCTATCCCTCCAGCATGTTTTGTTTATTGTGATGACAAGGTTTAGATCCCTGGAGCATGTGGCTCTGAGGAATTGGGATTTCTTTAAGTGTAGCATGTCCAACAGCTCTGGGTTTGACATGGCCTTGTATATTAAGCAGAGATCACCCCGGAGTAGACAATATGTGACAGAGTATAGCTGGAGTTTTTTAAGGCGGTCAGCATAGGGCATCTGCTTTAGGCCTGTGATTCTTTTAGTGAGGTATTTCTGCGGCTTTTCCAGTTGTTGCAGATGTCTTGAGAGGTACATACCAAATGGGGCGTTGTATTCTATAATGGATCTAATGCGGGATGAGTACAGTGGGATAATGACCTCCTTTTTTCTGGATGAAAAGCCCTTAGTGATGAGGTGTGCCACATGGTAGGATTTCCTGACTGTTGTGGTGATGTGGTCATTGAAGGTGAGACCACTGTCCCACCTGTGTCCCTAAGTCTCTTATCACACTTTCGGTGTTTAGTGTACTGCCACCTATGTGGTCATTCACGGGTACATGTTTTTTCCCCAAAGGGGATAACTATACATTTCTTGGCATTGAGCTTGAGCCCATGACTCTGGCACCAAGCATCTGTTTCTGTAAGGCCCTTTTGTAGAGTATCGGCATCATTTGGGGATTCAATAATGGCTCCCAGTTTGCAGTCATCTGCGAACTTTGTTAGCCAGAGTCCCTTAGTGTTGGCCTGTACTTCAGAGAAGTAGATGCCAAACAAGAGAGGTCCCAGGACTGAACCCTGAGGTACACCACTTGTCACTTGTCACTTGTCTGGAGTTGGATTTGGAGTCAGCTTTTACAGTGTGGGTTCTGTCAGTAAGCCAGTTGGCAACCCATCAAGTGACACAGGGATTAATGCCCAGCTTAGTAAGTTTATCTATGATTCCAAAGTTGGGGGATGGTGTCAAAGGCCTTGGCGAGGTCCAGATAGGCTGTGTGCACTGCCTTACCCTCGTTGACGGCTCTGGAGACTGATTCAAAGAAGTCAATCAGGTTCAGGAGACAAGATAGGCCCTTCACGAACCCAAACTGGGTGGGGTCCAGTGTTTTAAGGTTGCCAATGTCTTTGTTTATAAGTTCCATGATAATACGTTCCATGGCCTTGCAGATCAGGCTCGTTAGACTGATGGGGCGGTAGTTCCCGGGATCCAAGGGGGATCCCCCCTTGTGGAGTGGGATAACTGTAGCTGTGCGCCACTCAATGGGCATGAAGCCTGAGGTGAGGGTATGATTAAACATGACACTTAGGTGAGGTGCCAGTTCATTTTGTAGGTCATGTAGTACACAGCCTGGGATGTCATCTGGTCCCATGGATGCTGTATGCTTAGCTTTGGAGAGCACGTTTTTTTACCTGTGTGGCCGTTATTACCAGAATTTGGCAATCTTTCAGTATTGATATGGGCCATTTAAGGGGTGAGAGGGGAGTGAAGCTGGCACTGAATCGATCTGCCAGAATATTGGCAATATCCCTGGGATCAGTACATTTAATGCCATTCTGTTGTAGCTCAAAGCAGATTTGAGCATTGCCATTTAGATTCTTGACATAATTATAGAATGCCTTGTGGTTGTCTTTGGAATCTTTGGCAATTTTATTTTTGTAACTAGCTTTGGAGGATTTTATGAGGGACCTCATCTTCTTACTGAGGCTGGTAAGGGAGTTTTTTGCATCCTGGGATTTTCCTCTTTTCTGCAACAGTTTCTTCCTTTTGTTGTAAAGTTTGTTTATGGCAGGGAACCAACAGATTGGCGTCCATTTTTTTGGAGGAGAGCATCTTGGTTCTACTTGGGATGGCACGATTCTTGCATGAGTGGATGTGCTCGCACAGTGCCTTAGTGTAGGACTAAGCAGTCGAACTTTCAGTTCCCATCTGCATGGATGTCATGAAGTTTGTAAGTTGGCTTTGGAGAAGTTTTTTATGGAATTTCCTTACTGGGGGGTGGGAGTGGGATGTGGATGTTAAGGGTGATTAGCTTATGGTCTGACCTGACCAACAAGGGGGTGACCATAGGTGTGGAGCACCGATTTCTCATGTTGATAATGACCAGGTCTAGGATACTGGAGCCCCTGGTGGGACTATGGATTAGTTGATCCAGGGCATTGGAATTTACGAATTCCAAAAACCGATTTTATACCTAATACTGATGTATGCTTGAAGGCGGACATCTTTGTGTTTGTAAGGAGCCATTTGTTTAATTTTATTTACTTATTTTATTTATTTATTGTCATTTATAAACTGGGTTGGTCCAACTGGGCCAGTAGCCCATTTTCAGTGGAGACCCGAGGAGAAAAGCTCCAGTTACAAACAATTTACAGTATGTTTTAGATTAACATTCAGAGATAGTAAATTATTAGTAATAGAAGCAAGTTAATCAAAAGTAAAAAGCATGAATCAAGCACATAACAATATACATGTAGCACACAAGTAGCAAAACTGAACAGAGATTTATAACAATTGACATATTAATTTACAACCTACATATAAATTTAGAGGGTTGAATTTACCAGGTGAACACATAGTAGGTTAGCAGGTGAAAAGGAAGAGATTATTATACAATATAAGGGTATGGGGGGGGGGTTAAGTTGAGTCATGGCAGGGGCAAGTCTTGGTGTTAAGTAGGTAAAGTTTGAGTTCTTTTTAAAGTCTAATGGGTGGGTAATGGAGCATATGTATAAAGGAAGTTTGTTCCAAGGTTGGGCTACAGAGCATTTATATAGAAGTTTGCCCACATTTTTCTTTGGTTGGTAGATATCCAGAAGTTGCTGGTTAGAGGAGCGGAGGGTCCGAGATGGAGAATAGGTGGATACCAGGGAGGAGAGAGATGGGCAGGAAGATGGTTTGAATAGTATAGAGTGTATTATTTGAAATTGCAATAGAAGGAGTTGTTTGGGGAGCTCAAGCCATTGGAGAGAGTTTAGGTGCAAGGCAGTGGTGAGAGTTGTAAGGAGAGTTCATAATGAATCTGGCTACTTTTGCGATACATTTGTTCAAGTCTGGACAAGGTTGTGGCCTGAGTGTTAGTTAGAACTTGGGCAGTGTATAGAAGGGAAGGGAGGAGGAGTGCCTGTGCCAGGGACAGTCTGGCATTAGGAGTTAGAAATTTTTTGTTGTGATATAGCAAGCCTAGTTTCTGGTTAGTTTTTTTATACATTGGAGTATGTGTAGGTTGAATTTGAGTTCATCAATGATGACACCTAGGAGCTTTGTATGAAGTTCAGGTATTATGACAGTGTTATTGGAGGAAGTAATAGCAAAGGTAGATTTATGGTGAGAAAGAGAATGGGGAAGAAAGAGCAAGAGTTAAGTCTTTTTAGGGTTAAAGGACCACTAGAGGCAAACAATGAAAAACATATATTTTTTATCTTGCCATGATTTACTGCAGTTCCTAAAGCTGCGTGCAGCAAAATAAGTCCTCTTTCCTAATTTTATTTTTTTTTACTCTTGTCTGCCCTCATGGGGGCAGACATTGTGATTCCTTTGGAAAGCTAAATCTGTCTCAATGCACAGACTGTGAGAACAAATAGCCCTACCATTTGTTGTCAGACTAGACTTTCATTCACTTAGAATGGACCACCTGAAAAAAATGCCAAGTTTGAGAGTCTGCAGCTCATGTGTCATTGACTGGTATGTGCTGAGTTTTACAAATGTTGTTCCTATTGATGTACTACACATTCTCTGAAAGAAACGTGCAAAAGTGTCAAAAAATTACTGAGATAAAAAAGACTTTTCACAAGGAGCAGTTTTGCAAGTTTCAATTCCTGGCCAGGTTACTCCTCCCATCTCCCCTCCTTCAGTGGGCTACAGTCTCACATTTCCAGCTTTACTAGATTCAACTATTTAGTCAACTTTGCATGACAATAGACATCAAAAAAATCACAGCCTGATGTGCCACTAAAACTGTTCCCTTATAGGTCTCTTCACTTCTGAATAGCATTTCCCCAGGAATAGAAAAAAAAAAAAAAAAAAAAGCACACACATCAGTCCAGAGTTTGGGCCAATCTATCCATTTCTTAATGTGCACAGTAAAACATTCAGTTTATAATACGTTCTGGCTGCTGACATGGTTATCTTTACATAGTTCTCTTATAGCATAACCTGAACTTATGGTATTCAATGCCAAGCTTTACAACAGTTCTCAGTTTCTTAACAGTGACCTCCCAAGCCTCTGATGTGACCCAGTACTTTGTCAACATACTGTAAATACATAGATTAATACAAATATTTGTGCACATATGAAACGTACAATAATATACACATACCATCATTAAAACAACATAAATGCAATATAAATCATATCAATATAGTTATGCTTTCTAGTTTATGACCCTGTTTGTCTATGGAAACTTCTTTCTGAATTTATGTTCAAGCAGTTGTATATTTGTTGTATATTATCTTGTTTAATTGTTTCTCAATATTCTAACCACTGTGTGCTGCATCAATTGTAAAACTCTGATTTTACTCCTTTTATATTTTCTATGCTCTTTGTACCAAATAGCTATGTTTGTATAATTTATTTTTATTAGTTTTTATAATTGTTTACCATGTATCTGGAGCTTTTCTCCCCCAGCCTCTGCTGAAAATGGTCATCTTGTGTCCAGTCGGACTAACCTGGTAAACAAATGGAAAATAAATAAAAAATAAAATATACTAAGAAAATCAATCAATATACCAAGAAAAATCCAAAACTTAAGAAAAAAAAAACACAGAAGGAAGGAAAATATGTTTCCTTGATGCCGTCAAGAAAATCCCACTCACTTATTCAGATATTATGGGCAAACATATATATATATATTATAACATATATAATATATTAGGCAAAACGTACCCAACACACTAGTCATAGGTGAATCTATAGTCAGGCACACTGATGTCCCACTCACCAGGCTAAACAAGGAGAAGGTTACGGTCAGCTGCCTGTCGGGTGCCAGGATCTGCCACATAACCCATGCACTCAGGTCACTCCACAAGTACAAATATGACTCTGTCATTGTCCATGTTGGTGTGAATGACCTGAGACATGCCTCCCTGGACTACATGAAAAGAGACATGGAAGAGCTCTCTGATCTTGTAGCCCAGGGAGGTATGACCCCAGCCCTGAGTAGCATTCCACCATCACCCAGAATGATACCGCAGTACAAGGACAAAATGATTGACTTCAACAATTGGCTAAGCTTCTGGTGTCATTCTAAGGGGATCCAGTATCTGTCTGTCTGGGACGACATGGTCGACAGACCATGATGCTTTGCAAGAGATGGCCTGCACCTGTCGCCCATGGGATTCCGGATACTGGCTAAGGCTCTTGCCGCCCCTATAGTGCCTTTTTTAGACAAGTTTCAAATGTAACAGGAACAGGCAGGCAAAAACTGAGGGTAATGCTACTCAGTGCTAGAAGTCTAAATCTCAAAATGCACTCACTCAAGGCACTCCTTAAAATGGAGAACATAGATACCTGCGCAGTGACTGAGACCTGGTTCAAGGCTCCAAAGAGCACCCTTGCACTACCAGGCTATAACTCATACCACACTTTTTGGCCACGTAACCTGGACCGGAACATCAAAGGCGGAGGTGTGCCCATATTCATTAAGGATATCCATACCGCCAGGCTAATTGCTCAGCATAATGCATCCGAGGTTATCCAAGTGCAACTAACTCTGGGCAAAACTGCAATCCAAATTGTGGCTTGCTACAGACCCCCCATCATGCCCCAGCATTCCCACTCCTCTTTTCTTGATATACTGGAAAATATTAGGGTTCAAACACCCTAATAATGGGCGATTTCAACTACCCCACCATTAACTGGGAAAACTACTCATGTACCAACTCCTTCGATCAATGCTTTCTGGAATTCATAAATTCCAGTGCCCTGGATTAACTTATCCAAACCCCCACCAAGGGCAACAATATCCTAGACCTAGTCATTACCAGCATGAATGACCGGTGTTCCACACCCGAAGTCAACTCCTTGTTGGTCAGATCCGACCATAAGCTAATCACCCTAGATATCTACATCCCACTCCTACCCCACATTAAGAAAACCACGGTAAAAAATTTCTCCATAGCCAACTTCATGCTTCTTAAGACAGAAGTGGCGAACTTCATGACACCCATGCAGACGGCCAATACAGTTACGACTGCTGAATCCTACACAAATGCACTCTGAGTGCATGGATCGTGCTATCCCTAACAGAACCAAGAAGCTATCCTCCAAAATAAGGAAGCCGATCTGGTGGTCCCCTGCTATAAACAAACTGTACAACAGAAGGAAGAAACTGTTGCAAAAGAGAGTAAAATCCCATGAGTGGTGGAGCTCCCTGGTCAGCCTCAGTAAGACGCTGAGATCCCTTATAAGAGCCTCTAAAGCTAGCTATGAAAATAAAATCGCCACTGATTCTAAGGACAACCACAAAGCATTCTATAGCTATGTCAAGAATCTCAATGGCAACACCCAGATCTGCTCTGAGTTACAGCACAACGGCATGAAAATTACAGAACCAACTGATATTGCCAACATTCTGGCAGATAGGTTCAGTGCTAACTTTAGGTTCAGTGCTAACTTTACCACCCTCTCACACCCTAAAGGGCCCATATCTGTACAGGAAGAATGCAGAGTCCCTGTAATCACAACTACACAGGTAAAAGCTGCACTCTCTAAAGCCAAAAACACAGCATCCATGGGACTGGACAACATCCCAGGCTGCGTTTTACACAAACTTCAGAACGAACCGGCTCCCCACCTAAGCACCATGTTCAATCATAGCCTCACATTAGGCTTTGTGCCCACTGAATGGTGCACAGCAACAGTTATCCCACTCCACAAAGTGGGAGCCACCACTGATCCCGGGAACTATCGTCCTATTAGCCTGATGAGCTTAGTCTGCAAGGCCATGGAACGTATCATCATGGAACTCATAAACAAAGACATTGGTAACCTCCAAACTCTGGACCCCACCCAGTTCGGGTTTGTGAAAGGCAGATCATGCATCCTGAACCCAATAGACTTCTCTGAGGCAGTTGATGAGGCTAAGGTGGTTCACACAGCCTATCTTGACCTCGCCAAGGCTTTTTACACCATCACCCATATACCTAGACTCACTAAACTAGGTATAAATACCTATGTCACAAGATGGGTTGCCAACTGACTCACTGACAGAACCAACACTGTAAAAGTGGCAGACTCCAAATCTGACATCAAAACAGTGACAAGTGGAGTACTACAGGGTTCAGTCCTGGGACCTCTCCTGTTTGGTATCTGCTTCTCTGAAGTACAAGCTAACACAGAAGGCCTCTGGCTAATGAAGTTCGCAGATGACTGCAAACTAGGAGCCATAGTCGATTCCCCAAATGATGTGGACATCCTACAGAAGGGCCTCACTGAGACATATGCCTGGTGTTCGAGCCATGGCCTCAAGCTCAATGCCAAAAAGTGCATTGTCATCCCCTTTGGTAAAAACTCTGTACCCGTGCGCTACCACAAAGGTCATCCCCTTTGGTAAAAACTCTGTACCCGTGCGCTACCACATAGGTGGTAGTCTACTTAACACCGAATGTGTGATGAGACCTTGGGACCCAGGTGGTCAGTAGTCTCTCCTTTGATAATCAAATCGCTACAGTAGTCAGGAAGTCTTTCTACAGGGCACACCTCATCACAAAAGGATTCTTATCCAGAAAAAAAAGTCATTGTTCCCCTTTACTTGACACTCAGACCCATTACAGAGTACAATGCCCCTTTTGGAACGTACCTCACAAGACATTTGCAGCAGCTGGAAAGGCCGCAGAAGTACCTCACAAAGGGGATTACTGGCCTCAAACAGATGCCTTACACTGACCATCTAAAAAAATTCCA